>NC_133975.1:94570592-94873623 GCF_047716275.1 Strix uralensis | reverse complement strand
AAATCTTACAGACGATTGTGGACAAGAGACTTGGACTGAAAGACTCAAGCAGATAGAGATCACTCCTGATAAACCATATTTGGGTTGGGTAGAGATGAGAGTAATTAAAACAACCTTTGTGATGGACATTGTTTTGAAAACAACATACAGTCTTAGGAAAGATCTTCACAGTTAAATATTCTGTGACTTTTGTACTGGGCTTTCATTTGACCCTTTCCACTTGCAGTCCTTTAAAGCTCTGTCAGTATCTTTCCTGATGCAGGTATTGTGCTTTTTACTTAAATGCTGAATTGAAGCTCCTTGCTGATGCTTAGCCTCTGAGGCTAGAATACCAGGCTGGTGCCACATATTATCACCATGTAAAGCAGTTCTTAAGACAATCAAAAGCTACAGGATTTCTCTGGTGTTCCTGGTTAATTATCAATATCACTTCATTAAGGCTAAATAAGTTACCTTTCTCAGGTGACATCGCTCTGCTCTTCTTGACAAAGAATTTAAGCTTGGTAAGCTGAAGAGATCAGTGAACTTGAGAATCCCTGTGGTTAGGACACAGACGTTATTCCAGCACTTGAACCCAGTGCAGACAGTTTAGTGTGTGGGGAGGAAATCCAGAGGTCAGTGAACCATTCTGCTAATGATGACCATACGAGTAAGTCCTCCCACAAGCAAGCTGTTGAAAAAACCTCAAACTGATTCCCTTGTTAAGTTTTCTTGTTGGTGTATGACTTCTTATGGGAATTGCTTTCCATGCAACTACATACTGTTTACTGACTACTGGTTTAATTATTTCATTTTTTGTAGAGTCAGATATTAAAGTAACTTCTGTATTTGGATAAACATCCTTTGCATGCATGGACATTGCTTAAGGGTAATACAAATATGTGACTCAGTAGCCAGAACATCGGTGAAGAAAGTTATTGTAGGAGCTTATGATCAAGTGCTTATTAGGTGTCTTGAAACAGACCTTTCGTGATACTTCTGCAGTGCAAGAGTGCTATATATTTGTGTTGGGGCAGATTGCTTGTGGCTCTTGCATCCTGTATTCCAGGTAGTGAAACTAGACGGTGTGCTTGGGAAAAGCAGTATCTTCTGGATTGTGGTACTGCTGCTTTCCGTGAGCTGATCCGGATCAGGGTGGGGGAATTGCTTATTCTTTGTGCTTATGGGGAGAAGGATGACTAGTGTAAGCCAAAAAGTGGCAAATTTTATCAGAAAATATGGTTATGCTGGGGAAATAATTATAAGTAGGAAATGAAGTGAGATGCCCTGGCATAAGGTGACAAATGAAAGTCAACAAGCTGTCAGGCAGGTCCCTACCTATGTGTTGCCTGCATTAATCCATCCTGGTACAATTGTCTTTGGGTAGCTATTGCTATGGATGTTGACTCCCTTTTTTGGGGAGTCCTGACTAATCAGCACTGAGATGAAGATAAGCAGTTCCGGTATCATCTAGTTGTGAATCTATCGTGTGGCACCACCAGCAGGACCAGTGCAGTCTCATTCTGCCTGAACTACTTAGTAGTATGATGGAAGAATTTTAGCTGAAAGTAATGTCTGTCATGGGCTGCTTCTGCTGCTAAAGATGACTTCTGCTTAAGTAGAAAAAAGGTGAGGAAAAATAGGATTAACTAGTAAGAGTGACTTGGTGTGTTTTTCCTGTGTACTTACTATGTACCTAATGAATTTGACCGATGAATTTGGGTTAATTGCTACCTGTTGAACAATATGGTCTAGCCTGTAAAATGCTGCAAAGGCTAGCTACTGATTTATGCATCCTCCTATAAAAGCAATCTCCTGGTTTTGAGCTAAAAAGGAGTTTCTTAGATGCTTTTTCTTGCAGGCTGCAGTTCAGGGGAAGGTACACTATTTCTGCCTCTTTGAGTTGACATGAGTATTGGACAAGAGCTCCTCTCTGCATAAAAATATTAAAATCAGCCATCATTTCCCAGAATCTTCATGTCATTAAATTCTCCTGGGAAGGCAACAGTAAGACAACCATCTTCTAACAAAAATCTCACCTCTAAATTCACACTATACTGATTTTCTCTGAGGATGCTGTGTTTCCATTCCTTGGCTTGATCTCTTCCCAGTTCAAACTGAGCCTTTTTCATAAGTACTTAGCCACCTGAATCATTACACACCTTCAGAGCTTGCCAGTTCAGAGAACTGACTTGAATAAAAGTGTTTGGGGGAAGTGTCATTAGTGTATGGTGACCTGTGATTTAGGGGGACTAGGCACTCCGACTTTGTTTCCTGCTCCTTAACAATTTATTCAGTAACAGTCTTTTAAGGATCCATACTTAGATTTTAGCACTTCTGAAGAAACTTCTTTCCATACTCAAGGATATATGCAGGTCCTGCTTCAAGGCTGTCTCATGTAAATTATCACATAGTAGTCCATTTGTTGATTGCAAACCTGGGCTTCGTCTGATTTAGAGAATTTTAAGTGACTCCATTTTAAGAGCAGTGCTCAGTTGAAGATCTCTGCTCTGAGGCAGTCCTCATACTCTGTAATAGAATCCACTTCTGGGTATGAACATGGAGACTGATGAAATCAACAAGGGATATAAATCTGTGTACTGGAGCCAGATACTGCTGTCAACTTCTTTGCGTGCAAACTTCAGACCTTCCCTCCGTTAAACCTTGCTCACAGGTGTTCAAAATCTGGCTCTGGTTTTACCTACTGAAACTTTCCCTCCCTTTTACCTAGGAATTAACGATGACTAAATTACCCTGCAAACTTTTCTAAGAAGTTTGTGTTGGGCTCCGCTTACAAATGAGGAAATTCCAGTGGTGGGGGAGAGGGAAGAAGGAAGCTCCTTGGCAGAGACTTCACAGCCAGACTTGGGAATTGCAATGAGTCCTAGTCCTGTGTGAGCCCTAACATACCTGTGCTCTTAGCAGGCTCTGTGTACCCAGGGGGAAGGTAGCTGAATTCAGAGATGGATTCTGTACAGGACAACTTAGTATTGTTTTCAGATGTTTTGTATTTTCTTAAGGATCGTTTGTGTTTGCATTTTTTTCTTGCTCTTTTGCACTCCGCTTTTATTTTAGGTAACGGTAATGCTTTCTTGGCACTGTGTTGATACCCAAGTGTAACTGCAGTGTGGTGCTTCTAAAAGATCTTCGCAAGAAATTGAGCTACTGCTTCACTGCCCTCTGGCCAACAACTATGTGATATCCAGAGGCTTGTTAGCAATAGGAAACTAGGCTATGCTTATCTTGCTCTGTCACTGAAAACTAATAGGAATAAAATCTGCTTTCAAGATTTAAAATTTGTTATCTGGCTTGATGGATCAAAACCAGGGCAACATTAAACTGACATTTCTCTGTAGTTTGGAGTCAGAAGTCATGTGAAAACAAAAGAATATGCTGGTACTTGAGCTGTAACCAGTAACAGAGGATTGGGCATTGAAACAGTATCCATAGAGCTGGATTACTGAGTATAATTAGGGTGTTTGAGGGTCTGGTTAATGGCTTCCTCTTTCTACTTGAATTCTAAATGAGAAATTAGCTAATGAAGTTGTATGGGTTTGTAATTGGTACTGGGTAGAGAGAAAAGGTCTAGGAAGCTGGACAAGTTGAGAATGGGAGGGGAGGAGCTGGAACAGTGATGAGGAATGGTAATGAACCAGCAGCCTGGCATGTGAATAAACCTGGGAAGAAGATGCCTGGTGCATGAGCTGGTAACAATATTTGTGTATGTAAGATGTTAGTATAATTGCTAAAGGAAAAAAGTCTTTCAAAGTCAATTATAGGAGTGGTCTTTCTGTGTGAAGGAGCTGGCAAACTTCAGCTGGGAGGAGTAGACATGACTCTTCTCAGCTTTAATGTTTTCTCAAAGGTTTCAGTATTTTCCAAGTAGGTACTGGAAGAGAGCTGATTAAATGTGTAGGACCTCTCAGAATCTTAAGAGACTGGAATTAAAAAGGAGCAAAGACAAAGAGTGAGCAAGTAAGAGTGAGAAACTGGGAGTGTCTGGTTACAAGAAGACTTGACTGGAGAAATGTATAGAGCAAACAGTCATGGCAAAATCAGGATTGACAAGGATAAGCGAGCTGATTCAGACAGAATTAGGCTGGAATCTTTACTGGTGGCCACATCTTTAGTTTTCAGAGGTCTGTGAAATCTTACAGCTAGGCCAGGTATGTAGCCATTTCTCATGCACCTACAAAACCAGTTTTAATGTGACTGTCAGCTGAATTTCTTAAATTAATTATTTCCTCTTGAGTCACAGTTGACCTAAAATGACTTAGTATCTGCCTGGAGTCCTACCAAACAACATAAAATCAGTTTTTGCTAACTTTTCCCTTCCTACTTATAAGGCTGAATTTCCCTGGATTTCTTAAACTTGATTCTTCCTCCAATTACCTCTTGCTTCCTGGTGTGGACCAAAAAGCTCATAGGAAGTGGGGTGATACATGATTCAGTGTGTCAAGATTTTTTTTTTTTTTAGGTGAAACTAGGACTTCTCAATGTTTAAGACGGCTAGTGCCTGGGATAACTTTAAGCTTGAAGAGGTTGCTGAGCTCAGGGAAGGGGAGGGGAGAAAAGTCTTTTGCTCCAGAAAAGGCTCCTCCTTCAACTAGAAGCCCACTGAAAGTTGCCCTGGATGCTGCTGCCACTAGTCTTGCTAATATTTAGATAGCACTGAGCTGCTTTTTGCGGGATGGATGCCAACCACCACAGTCAAGTCCTCCATTGTTGCTATCTATCTACCTATTTTTAAACAAACCTCAACTGGGGTCTGCAGTGCTTTATAGCTATAGTGACTACAGCTCTCCTGAGGCTTACATTTGAGTAGAGTGAGGGAGTGTGATTATTTAATGTCTTCTTGTTTGGATGAGAAATGCATGCTGTAATTCCTACATGGGTGGCTGCAGGTGGATGGGGAGAAACGATTACTGATCCTTCATCCCCTTTGTTCTCTACCAATGCATTAGCTTGCCTGCTATCCCCTCAAGCACTATTGTTTCACATGAGCAGTAAGCAGCCTACCCTTCAGTTGTGTTATTCAATGATAAAGCAAGTCCTGCTCCTTCTGATCCTTCCTACTGGTCCCACTTCTTCCTGGGCTCATCTTATAGGCCATAGTCCAGGCTGCTGGAAAGGTGAGCAATATCCTCCAATGCGAAGAGGAACCTTGATCTTTGGGGTTAGAAAAGCAAATCTTTTCAGATGAGATCAGGCCCAGAAGCCTGGTAGGCTATAGAAGATATGAAGAAAGAAAACTGCTTAACCCTGTGCAGAATCTCACTGTACTCTTCCAGATGTGGTGATGGTACGAGTACTACTTACTCTTTGTAGTCTGAAGCAGTCACAAAAAACTGTATGTGGAAGTTGGTATCACAGCCTGCTTTAAGTCTGTCAACTAAAAATGTCAGTTTGATCTTTGTCCACTGTGAGAAGTCCGACCAGTGAGCCTGAGTATGTGTGTGTACTGAGGCCAGGTCTTAGACTGGACAGAAAGAGATCCAGAAAATCTGAGGAATCCAGATAAAGCCACAGCTGTTTTGCCACAGCTTTCTCAATAACATGCCCTGAAAAGGAAGATGAGAGTCTGCAATAATCTTGCCAATTATCTGTGTCAAAGATTTATTGTGCAAAGGTCTCATATTTGGTTATATTAAGACTGATACCGTGCTCCCTTCAGGGAGGCAGACAGCAAAAATAGACCAATATGTATGTTGGATTTTTTTTTTTTAGCTTCCACTAGAGAGACACATACAAATTGCAGCACAAAGTTAGCTGAGCAGTTCCAGACCCCAGTGAGTGCAACTGGAGGGAAGTTAACATGGGGAGTGCTATGTAAATTTGGACTAGAGGTAGCTACTTGCATGAAAGGCTGTCAGTTCTGGGCCAAACGGCTCATGAAGATACCACACTAACTTGGATGGCTTTTAACTGTGAGGGTCTTGGTGACAATGAAAGTTAACTTCACTTGTGTTTAAGGTGAAATACTGTAGAACTAGAAATGCTCTAAAATTTTTTCCACAAAAATTAAGGAAAGCATGTCTGCCTCTAGCAACAAGGAATCAGCATGAATATTCTGCAGCTCCTCACTGAAAGTGTGAAAAATAGTTCAGTGTAGCTGGAATCACCCTTTCTGCAAGCTGAAAGTAAACAGACTAAAATAAACAGTTCTATAGTACAAAATGTTGTGAAAAAGCTGTCAACCTGAGAGAGTGAACAGCCTGTATGAAGATCAGTCACTAACATCTTTCTGCTTGGATGTGGGGATTAAGTGTATGTATAACATGGGGGGAAGGGAAGCGCTTTGGGAAAGGAATTTTGTATCTTGCTGGGGAAACTCATACCAACAATCTGGGGCAGCATCTAGATACCTGTAAATGTTTCTTCTTTTGAAAACACCCCTGTCCTTGCTTACGCTTCTACATATTGAAAACTGCAGACCTCATATCAGCAACCCTGACAGTTTAGTGATGTTCCCCCTCACTACAGGAAAAACATTGAGGTGCTGAAGCATGTCCAAAGAAGAGCAATGAAGCTGGTGAAGGGTCTAGAGCACAAGTCTAATGTGGAGTGGCTGAGGGAACTGGGGTTGTTTAGCCTGGAGAAAAGGAGGTTCAGGGGAGACATTATTGCTCTATACAACTACCTGAAAGGAGGTTTTAGCAAGGTGGATGTTGGTCTCTTCTTCCAAGTAACCAGCAATAAGATGAGAGGAGATGGCCTCAGGGGAGGTTTAGATTGGATATTAGGAAAAATTTATTCACCAAAAAGGTTGTCAGCGTTGGAACAGCCTGCTCAGGGAAGTGGTTGAGTCACGATCCCTGAAGGTATTTAAAAGGCATGTAGATGTGGCACTTAGGGACATGGTTTAGTGGTAGACTTGGCAGTGTTCGTTAACGGTTGGACTCAATCTTAAGGGTCTTTTCCAACCATGATTCTATGATTCCTTGTAGATCTTGGTGGGAGAGGTTCAGCTGGGAACATCATACAAACCACGGCTGTCATTTCCGTACAAAAAATACTCCTGACCTCTGTAAACAGATTTTCATGCTGAAACAGATTTTCATGCTAGTGTAATAGTAATATTGCTGAGTAGTTCAGCAGTAGTGATAAAATGCAACATCTTACTCCTAAGCTATTGGAAAGCATGTGTACTCTACTTGAATAGGCTAGAAAACCTTGCACACTAACAACTTGCGAGTTTGAAGTGGTGTTGCATAGTTCAACTCTGCAGTAAGTGGCAATGCTGTAGTGATGCTTGACCTGTTTTTTTTTCCTTTCAAGTTCAGCGATCAGCAGCTCAGTTACTGCTGCAACTTTGAAGAAAAACGCAAGGAACTACTGTAAAGGAATGCTGTCTGCAGAAATTGGAAAACGTATTTACTCTTCAGTGTATACAGTAATGCTTTTCTGAAAGTTGTCTGTCACTAACAGCAGATGATGGCATTAAAGCTAACCATGGTGCAGCTTACAAGAAACTTTCATTCTTGCCTCACACAAGCATTTTGTCTTAGAACTGTCTCTCTGTAGCTCTTCCAACTCCTGAAGCAACCGGTACGTGCACCTTGTCTGTTATGGAAAGGTTTTTATCATATAGTTAGATAGTCATATTAAGTTACTTTTTTTGAGGTGGGAGCAGGAAGCAAAGAGTTAGTTTCATACCAGCAGAACTGAAGTTCATATCTTGAGCCTTCTGTGCACAGCAGGTTCTTCCATTTGTGATTCAGAAAGACTTCAGTAGTGGGGAAAGCTTCTCTGCTACTGCCTGTGCTGTCCCAGAAAGCTTTGACTGTCTGACAGTCCGAGGAAGCATTGTCCAGCACTTAATTCATACAAAGGGCAAAACTCTGCGGGTGGTTACCCTTACAAAACTGAAGGAAGCATTTGGTTTAAATCTAAGTAGAAAGATGAGAATTACTGTAAACACTGTAAAATACAATGCAAACAGAACTGCAGAACAAAGTAATGAAACAATGACTCTTTCCCTTAGGGAGTTAGGGGGAAAAGTTTATTTTTTTCTGACTTCTGACAGGAGTTTCAGTTCTGTTTTGTACATCCTTTCCTGATTCTTTCCCTCTTGCTCTAAATTCCTGGCTGGCATATTTCTCTTCTTGGTTAGCAGGACTATTTTTTTGTTGGTTCTGAATTTAAACCTTGCCTTAGACTTAATGTTTCTGTTTGGGTCACTGTAGGATCCACCAAGGTGGTTTTGGCACTTGAGGCAGTGAGTGTTAAGAAGCCAAGCCTGGAATCCTTATGATGACAAAAGTACCCCACTGGAGTGCTATTCTGAAGAGTCTCTGCTGGCCTGCTAAAACAAGAGTTAAGATTTCTAAATGGTGTCTTTAAATGTAATAATATGACTTGTATAAAGTTGAGTCTCTGAAACTACATGTCTGCAGATCAAACATGTGCAATCTTAATGTCAAATACCTGCATGTATTGGTAGGTGGACATCACCACTGGAGTGTATTGTAGCTGGGGTGAAGAGTACCTCATAGCTATTAACTACACAGTTAATACTTCTGCTAATGAGAATGTGCCTTTATTGTTGCCTCTTATCCCTCGATTTACAGCCTATGGATTAGCACAACCTCTATGATAATAGGAAAAACCCCTTTCTTTTTAAGAGTACTGGAATAATGTTAGCCATAAATGTTGAGAAAGCTGCTGTTTTCACAATATTGGCAACGTGAGCCACTCTGTAGTTAATATGGGAGCATGATATTATGTATGAACAAGGTGAAGTTCCTGTCTTTTTTTTTTTTTTTCCTTCATTTTCATGATCTTTGACACTTCAGAGGAGTAACAGAGTAAATAGGAGCAACCTCCTTTATTATTCTGTATAGCTGATGGGGCCAGAACCAACTCTGAACATGTCTCTGGAGATGGCAAGGTAGGATTATAGAAGGAGGCATGTCAAGATAGTTATGTCCTCAGACAGTAGCAATAGTGCTTCAGAAGCTTTGACACTGAAGTGTTGATAGTACATGTAAAGTCAAATGAAATGGGGAGAAGCCCCTGATGCAACCATCTTCCCCTGAGAGTTATCTTTGGTTAATTATTGTCTTTGGATCATGTAGGGGTAAGAATATAGTTAAGAAAAGCAAACCCTTTCATGTTCACAGTGCCTCCTTTTTTTAATATCCCTCCTGTGCAATGGAATTTCAGTCTTGGCATTCAGTTAGTATACCTATACTGATGGGCAGCCAGCCCTTGCTGGGTTTTGAACTAATGAGCTCAGCTATGTCTAATATCTACTTCTTGGTTCTGCTGTTGGCAGCAGTAACAACAACCATAATGAAGGCTGGATGCCAACTTCAATTTGAATGCCTCTTTCAGCATTTTAGAAGAATTGATTTAAGAAGGACTGAAACTTGTAGAGCTATGGAGTTTTAATGGGTGGCATTGTCCATCCTGGAAGATCTACAAGAATAAAACATTTGTGGTCTGAGGAGTGCCTTTGTACAGTCTTATTTCTATTGGAGCTCAACTCTGAAGATATGGCTGCCAAACTGTGTTTGTAAACTATGTTTAATCATCATGTCTCCTCATGTGATGATCTCCTATCAGAGTAGAGCAGTTCCAGAGATGGTAGTTCTCTTCATACACTTGCCTTGTTTACAATAATAGTGTCTAATACATATGTCTATGAATGAAGTGAGACACTTCCTGTGGTGTAGACTAGGCAGTGGGGAAAGAGTATCTGGCTTGATAGTCTCAGCTTGATAAGCTCAGTTGTATTTGTTTTGCTGTGTGTGCTTACCTAATGTGCCTTGTGTGCATGCTAAAGGGAACTGATGGTACCCAGGAGTGTTCAGGGGGTTTCAAAGCCATCTTTGGTAAGAATTGATATCCACTTTTTGTAGTGGGCAGTCTCTGTCATGTACAGAAGAAGTCTTACTGGGGAGAATGAGTGACGATGGGAGGAGAAAATGTGGGTTTTATCTTCTTGTCAGTTTGGGATGTTTAGAAAGCTTATCAGTTGACTTGGAGACTGCACTTAAAGTAGGTGCCCTGCTCTTCAGCAATAGTACTGTGGAAGGAAAAGGCAAAGTACTTTGAGTTCTTGAGAGAAAGACAGCATGAGAAGGTGCTTAAGAGAAAGGGATCTGGATGAGTTGATATCTGGTAATGAAGCCAACTTTTAAGGGCATTGGATTTAAAGGGAATACCTTTATAGCTATCGGGCTACTGATGGAAATGCAACTGAGAGTACTTCATCAAACAGATTATTTATTTAAGAATGCTTCAGCAAAACTTGATTGTAATCGGACATGCTTGCAGTTAATGTGTATCCTTGCGTTACATAGCAAAGACTTAAGTGAGAAGCTTATTTGATATCAAGACTCTTCTGCCCTTTGAAACAAGGAAGAAGTGTTATGCTGTTCATTACAGCATAGTGAAAGGTATTACTGTAACGTTGGCAAATGCACATTCATAGAAATTTAGACAGGGAAGGGTCTTGCACTGTTGTTCTTGAGAAGCGGTAGGCCCCAGCAAAGTTCTGGTGGAATTATTAGGAAGGAACTAAATATAGGTGGAGGGGAAGATTATTGTGGATTACACAACTGGATCTAATTAGGTAAACTTCCACCTTCTAACACCTCAAGAGCTCAGAACTGATGACCCCAATTCCCATTCTGTCTGCAGTACTCCAAGCTCTTGTAAATGGGGAAGAAGCTTTCCTAGGCTGACTGCATAGCCAGTACTGCTAAAGGTAGTACAAGGGGGAGAATAGGGTCAAGAAAGTATTCTTTCATAGCCACTTTCTGTATGTGGCTAAACTTCCATGTGAGTGCACAGAACTCTACAAATCCTGGAACTGACTTTTAGTGGTTTATACAGTGGAGAGTAAGAAAGCATGTACTTCTATCTCCTCTATGATTCAAGAGAATCAGGGCCAAGAGGGTTTGCCCCAGATCATGAAGAACACATGCAGTGGTTTAAAGCATTCAACATGATAGCATTTGTGTAAGGATAGGGATCACTTTTCTCAGAAATCTTGCTTGAGATACTGTCCTTTGTTAAAGGATGCACCTGACATTACTTCAACCCTTTTGCTTTCCTGAGAGCTTCTTTTGAGGAAAACATATCTCATTACAATGGAATAGCTGACTTCTCACCTTCTAGTGACAGCACAAAGTTGTAACCTGCTACATTTGCTAGGGGAGAACAGCAGCCTCAACTATCATTATGACAAATAAAGTAGGGGATATGGTTACTCAAAGGAGACTAACTTGGCATAAGTTATACGGAAGGGTGTTTTGAGTTTGTTTTCAACTTATGCTGAATAAGCAGAGGATTCCCTAAACCAGAAAGACTGGATCAGGTTATTAAACAATACAGTTTACTAAAGACAAGATCCCACCTTTTATGTCAATGGAAGTTTTGCCATCATTTTCTTTGGGACAAGAAGTTCATTGCCTGACTATGCAAACATCTGGATTTTCTATCTGGTTCAACATGTATAGTAGCAAAGCTAGAGAGAAAAAATGGTCCAAGTTAAACATGCCTTCTCTTGTCAATGTGTTTGACAAATTAAATTTAATCTCAAGTTTGTTCTAGGCTTACATGTCATCTTGGCTGCAAGAATAATCTGAGTAGGAGAGTGAGCTTTGACAGAAGCTGAAGTAATGTTATTTCAAAGGAATTAAATCAGTCTCTACCTTAATATTGCCAAACTTACTAGAAAGGTTTAGAAGTTGTGTGTTAGCAATGTGAGACTTGAGCTGAAATTTCTATTTTGTGTTTTAGAGTTTTGGTTTCCTCCTCTTAGTTGATCGGTATACTGATCCGTGGTACAATTTATGAGATGCTTAAACTTGATGTTTATAAAATTGAAGTAACTTTTTATAAAGGTGATACAGGCATGTGGATAAAATTTCTGTGGAAGAAGGGATTATATGAAAATCTGAAATGAACTTCTTGCCCTTGATGTCTCTAGCATTTTCCTTCCCACAAGTCAACTGTAGTTAAACACTTGGATAAACTTGCACCTCAAAAGTAAAAAGAGATAATTTTAAAAGTTCATTCCCTGACTGCAATGGCTTTTTCTGTTAAACACAACAACAAAAAAGCCAGTAGAGCTTCTCTGTGATGAGGTCAGATTCTAAGGGTTTGTCCTGAACCATTTGTCCTAGGTGGGCTCTTCAAATATGCTGTTAGGCAACTTCTTTGGATCTAGTACCTCATCTTCTAAAAGCAGAGCACAGCTGCTGCATCATATTTGGGGATCAGTTTGTGATAAAAACCAAAGTGTTTCCTAGCTAGAAGTCATCTAGCAAATGAAGCACCATACTTGAGTGCTCTCCTTCATTGTAGTGACTTACACAAAACAAAGATTGAGGGAGGATAGTGGGGGGAAGGGAGAATCACTGTAGAAAAATGAGGTTTCTAGCCTGTAGGGGCAGAAAACTGTCTTGAATTCAGCTCGTACAAATACATCTAGAATTTGCCTGCTTTGTGGTGTGATCCTATATGTTTGCCCAGCCTTCACCATCCTCAAGCACAAGCTGTGTTCTTTGAACCCATTCTTGTTTGCACAGCTGGGGGCCTGGGATTGAAACATAAGTGGTGCTTTAATTTAGGCTGGATTCTTCACTTTGCAGGTGGGATGACTCAGGGAATAAAAGTGTTACAGTATCCTTCTTGTAAGTGCCTCCTGTCTGGGGAAAGTGCTGTGCCCTTCTGAAATTTGTTGGGAAAGCCCTAAGTCTTGGTATAAAACTGTAGGGTGCTAGAAAACACCCACACAAGGACTGGAACTTAAGATGCAGGACTTCGAGAAACTTGGGTTTAAAAACATATTGTTAAACCAAAGTCATCCAGATGCAAGTGAAATACAAACTTGTGAGCATTTCCACAAAGAGACTATTAAAATAAATCTTCCTCCCCATGTGCCAAAACACATGACAGACTTCCCAGGAAGCTCACTTAGAAAGCCTTTTTTCAGTAGATAGGTTCTGAGGCTGCACGGGCACTTTCAGGACAGAGGCTGGACACCCTGGTCAGCTGTTGGGAGTTGTGGTGGCTCTGGCTGGTTGATATCTTTCTGTACATGGAAGCTGCAAGCCCTGATGGTCCCATCTCTGCCAGAGTTTCTAAGGCTTTCAAAGTTTCTCATATTTTTGGAAGCTAAGCTTTTGGGTCTCTGGCTTAGAGCAGGATCTTTGACACCTTTGAGGCCTGCTAGGCTTCTGGTTCCATGGCAGGATCTTGGCTGAAGTCCCAAACCCATGGTTGAGGTTGAAGTCCATGTGCCCCATAGGCAATCTGCCATGGGGCTGAGAGTGTAGCCATGATTAAAACTGGGACTTGGCTCCAGCTCTGTCTCTAGTATGGCTGGCTGCATCAGTTTAGAGACTGAAACCAAAGCATAAATCTGTGAGGTTAAAACTAGGAAATGTGAAATGATGCTTTCCAACAGCAACAAAATTGTCCAGAAGTTTATAGTCTCCTCTTCTGTATAAAATGGTATGGTTTTCCTGGGGAATTCTTCCCAGGAAGGACTTGCTCATTTGTACTTAAGACGGGACAGTCTGAGTGCTTAAACAAATGGGTGGGTGATCTGTGCCATATGAACATACCTAGATCGATCACTTTTTCCAAAGATGTATTCTAAGAGTCTTCAAACCTGAAGTCTGCCAAAACAGGAGTAAGGCATTGCACATGCTCTTTTCTTGATCTCTCTACTTCTCAGTTTTGTTAGGCAGCAGCCTGCAGTCCTGATCGGAAGCAAAGACACTGTTTAGCAGAGGCATCTCTGTTTTGGTCTGTAGTGGAATATTGTCTTGCAGATTTGTTTCTTAATAGAATTCCCCTTTCTCATGTTCATTTCACTTGTGTCCCTTGCTCCCCCTTTCCCCTGGAGTCTTGCTAAGGCATGTTACTCCGGACTGCAATGCTTTGGCCATTTCTCGTTACCTCCACCACAAAGGGCTGTGCTGTTCTGTTTGTGCTTATAATGTACCCAGATGGTGAATAGAATGAGTGACCACCAAGCTCATTTTCACTTGTGGGGTCAGACCTTTCTCTGCTAAATAACACAAGTGTTCCCAGCTGCTGTGCAGCTGCAGGGAGTCTGCTTTCCTTCACAGGCATTAAAAACCCTTTAATCAGTGTTTGTTGTTTGTCAGCAGTGGTGTTGAGGTGTGGAGAAAAAGAACAGATATGCTTTGTTGGCAAAGTTAACTTCGTTCTGACCTCTTATCTTTCCTTTTTCTTTTCAAGTCTGAAGAAGCAGAAAGTAGTTTGGGAAGTGGTTTCTGCAAGCACCTGTGTAAATGTATTTGCTAAAGGAGGAGGTTTATGTCCTTATACAGATACAACATTTGACATAAAAAGATGCTCTGAGAGCTGTGTTGAACTGGAAGCTCTTTAGGGCAAGGACTCAAGTTGATTGGTGTAGGAGCTGTGCAAGCTTCTTTAATCTAAGCAAATACTATGAAAATCCAAATACTATGAAAATACAAATACTGTTGTCTAATAATAGTGTTACTTTTATTTTAGTATTGAGTCTACATTCAAGGGGTCCCATTTGCAATCTTGTCAATTTTAATATTTACCTGGAAAATAGATCGTTCCTGCTAGTTTTTGTGGTTTTTTTTGTGGGGTTTTGTGTGTGTTTTTGGGTTGTGTGTTTGTGTGTGTGTGGTGCTGTTGTGGTTTTTTAGTTCTGCTTTTAATAGTTCTTCTCTCATGGAAGAAAAGGGAGAGAAAAACTGATAAGCCAGTGACACCATTTTCAGTCCCATTTGTTTTGGATGTAGTCTGTTCTGAAATAAATGGGAACACAGATATCAAGAAGAGGCCTTGAGAATTCTTGGAGCTAAGATAATTGTTTCCCTCTTCTTTCCAGATGATGCTTGGAAACCTGCTGGTGCTGCACATGTTTGCAGGGTTACTTTTTCCCTCAGTCCAGATCTGTTCATGTTGCGTGTCTGTGTGTACAGCGCCAAGCACTACTCTTGAGTGTTGGTTCTGTTGTTTGCAAGGCCTGTTTGTGTGGGTGTCCTGAAGCTGTTAGGACATTAAGCTTTGATCTGAGCTTCAAGGGTCATGATAGGACATCTGCTGTTAAAGTCAGGATACTTTATCTTGCTACTCTTCCCCTGAAGGGACCAGCGAGTCATGTTACTGCCTCACCTGTGTTTGGGGAGGGTCAGTACCAGGTGTCAGAGCACCCTGTACATGTTGCTCACAGCCCTCTGCCTGGCTCAGCAGACCAAGATGCCTGCAGTGATCAAGGTGTTCTTTTGGAGCAGGGCTGTGCTCCTTGGAAAAGCAGTGCCTGCTTGCATGAAGTGGGAATAAAGAACTGGGAATGAGTAATTTTTGAATGGTAGTCCTAGCTGTTAAAATAAGAGATTCAAGTGCTCTCCCCATGGGCAGACACATATTTCAGAGTTCATCCAGTGTTTTTCTTCTTCAAGTGGCTGAGGCTGTTTACAAAGGAGGGCAGTTGTCATGCTTTCAGACAGGCAAAACGCTAGAAAGAAAACTCTCTGCTGGACAGGAGGGGATGGACACTCAAAACAGCTAGTATGTTAAATGACTCTGGATGGTCTGTGTTGATCAGTTCTGTAGCATGAATGCTTACTAGCTAGAAATGGTACAAAGAATCGCTATTTTACTATCTGAAAGCTGGCAGGGCTGCCAAGAAAGACAAGGGCTCTGAGCTACAGTGGAGCAGGTGTCCTACTGTAAAGGGGAGTTTTTCGAAGCCCTTCAGGAATATTTCTAGGAGATCCAGCCTTTCTGGCAGTACTTTTTGATCACACGAGAAGAACCCTGATCAGACAGGCATGATCCTGGATCCTTCTGGAAATTAATGCAGACTTTTACAATTATAATCTAGCTGAACAAAACAAGCACCATCTTGTGCAACTACATAAACCATAAACTTTTTTGGCAAGGCAGGTGTGGCATCTTCAGTGTCTGGAAAGCACCTAACATGCTGTGTGGGCTCCCTGCTGTAATCCAAATTACAAATGCTAAAAAGGCTTTGATTTTTTTTTTTTTTTTTTATATAACGTGGTTCTTGGCTTAATTTGGGTAGGCAAGAACTTCACAGACTGCATTGGGGTGCTCTGCATGTTTTCTCAGGCCCTCATAATTAATCAATGCCGAGCTGTTCCTCCCCGTCCCTCTGCGCGGAGGCACCAGAGGAAAGCTGTTCAATAGCCTTAGGTTTAGCTCATTTGTCAGCCCTGAGAAGGACTTTCTATTCTTCAGAGCTGCCCTTTCTGGAAGGAGGGGCATTTCTGTCCTGCAAGGCACCTCTATACTAAGTATTTTGGTACAGGCTGCAGAAGGCTTAGGGGAGTTTTCATGATACAAGCTGACTTTTGAATAAGTTCATAATTTGGTTACATGCTGGGAACCAATAGCTTTTTTGGTGCACCTCTGGATAACTCCGATCTGTGGAACTCAGCTTCTGACACAAGGAATTTGCAAAAAGTCTCACGCCAGTAGCTCAAGCCCTCAAAGTTGTGATAAATGGCAGATGCATGCATTCCTTCTAAACCAGAATGGCTTCTGTGTTTAACTGAATGCTTAATCGCTATATATGTGCACTATACTGTGCTATCAGGCAGCTCTGCTTCTAAAGTCTGTTTATACAGACAGCTGAAAAGCCTTGCAAGCCTTTCAGGGTCTCTGACATCACACTCTGGGAGGAAGCTTCAGCATCTTCAGTCTGCTGCTTTTTGCTGTATGTTTACAGTCACTGCTGATCTTTGCACCTTGGGGGCTACAGAAAGACGTTACTGTAGCCAGACCAATTCCAAGCTAACTTGTGATACTCCAACCCCTGAGAACTGGACAAAAATCTGGTCCAGCTTTACAGTGTTTTTATAGTCTACTCCAGGTCTCTATAAACCATTTAAAATTGCCTTCAGGTTTAAATTTTCCAATTTCCCATTTGGAACAGGTGTTGCCAGGTTATAGAAAGTGTTGCAGAAAAGGAACAAAAACATTTTAAAAACTCTGTGCTGTTACAAATTTTGGCAAGTCTCTGACAGATGAGATTTTAAAAAAAAGTTTGCCCCACTGAAATTAAAAGTGCAGATCTTGCTTACTTTTCCCAGCTGTCATGTTTAAATAGGGTTTTTAGTAATGCATGAGTCTTCAAAAGATCCAGCAGTACAGAGCTAATATGTTTTTATATGAAACTGTGCAACTTCTCAATTGTTTTTCATCTCATTTAATTGGGGAGATAAAGAGGGTGAAGAATTTTTTTTTAAAATGTCAAAAAACAAATTTCAGAGATGCATGTTCTTGGAGTGGTTAAAAACCAACCCAAACTAGGCTTCAGGCAATGTTTTTTCAACAGCTTTAACCTCAAAGCATGGAGCAGACAGCTTTGTAGGCAACTGTAACACCAAGGTGATTATGGCAGTGACTCACACTTCCCTGTAAGGCATCCAGCTATCAACACACTTGGAGAGCCGTGGCTTTGTGCATGCAGGCAGGATGTCAGTCAATGCCCACTTGCCAGCCAGCCCCGAACTGCTGAGCTCATACCTGCTCTGACAGCAAGCTGGGATATTGGTGTATTAGCGAGCAACTCTGGTCCCCCCAGGCTTGTAAGAGGCTTAAGAGATGGGAGCTTGGGAAGGGGAAGTGCAAGGCAGGTTTAACTTCCCTTTTCTTTGCTTAATCCTCATAGGACTTGTTTCAAGAGTCCCCTGAAATCTTCCTGTGAGCAGGTGGTTGGGTTTGGATAATAGTTAAACGTCTGACTGACTAACCACTAAGCCAGGTAGCATGGAAAGTGGAAGGAGCTGCTACTGTCATGTCCTGCTGAAACTCTATGCCAATGGTTATGGAGAGGACTGGCAGTCAGGGTCCTCAGGAAGACAGTACTTGTTTGGGAAAGAGACCTGAGTGCCCCTATAGGCAGCTCAGAGTACAGCTGAGGGTACAACAGTAAACTACTGCCAGATGTTGGGATTTGCAAGGAACAAGTGGACAAAAAATGGGGACTCATTCATGTCCATTGTGGGTTTCCTTATCTCCAAAAGGTAGGGCAGACTCCAAGCTGTCTTCAGAGAATGGTGCACAGAGGAAGTCTTCTGGGCAAGGAATTGGGAGACTGGGGTTGTTCGCATTGAGAGACTAACAAGAAAGGAGTGCCATGTTTACACAAAACAGGCTGCATCTGGACTGAATGCTTGGGAAGAAGAGGTATTCAGAAAGATGACAAATTCAAACTTCTGAAAGGAAATAGCTTTTCACACCATATGCAATTAGATTGTGGGATGCATGGAATGCAGTTGCCAGCTGGGCAGGATGTCATTGGGAAAGAACAAAATGTGGCTTTGGGAGTGCGCAGGTATGCTGTTGCAGGTGGTATCCACAGATGACATAAGTAATGCTTTAACAAATAACTGGTGATATAAAGCTGGCCACATCCGTGGTTCAACTACCAAGGCCAATCTTGATAGGTTATTTGTGTTCCTCTGTCCTCGGTGATAAGTTTCTTGCACCTCTGACTAAAATTGTCTAGTACCAGATGCTGTTTGTGGCAGGGTGCTGGGCAATCTGGGCTGTTGTGACTCAGTATTGCCCTTCCCGTGTGGGTTGTGTTTGGCTTTGCACATCTTATGTTTTCAGAGGTGAGGCAGAGTGAGTAATGTTTCCGTTCTATTAAAGAAAATGGAATGGCAAAGACCCTTAATTTTTTTTTTAAAGATGTACGTGTTTCATTTTAAGTTCCCTTCAGGCAAAGTCAGCTTTGGTAGGTAGCTTAAACTGCATTATAGACCATATTGCTATTGTCATAAAAACAAAATAAACTGCTTTGTTTTGGGAAAACAAACAAAACCAATATTTTTTTTCCCTTCCTCCTTTTTTCACTTCCTCCAGTTTTTAATAAGTGACCGTGACAGAGATCCTCAGTGTAACCTGCATTGCTCCAGGTCCCAGTCCAAACCCCTCTGTGCCTCTGATGGCAGAACATACGAGTCAATGTGCGACTACCAGAGAGCCAAATGCCGGGAGTCAAGTCTGAGCGTGACTCATCGTGGCCGGTGCAAAGGTAGGTGGATTTCAAATGCCTTTGAGGGGAGGAATGGGAGTCCTACCTCATAAGAAACGGGATTCTTAGACCCGTGAGTTTAGTACCATGCTCTGTGAGTAAGCTGGTTGAAATTGTACATTCATGTGAGCATGGGTATCTACGTCTGGGTTTAGGTGGCAGGAGTAAGAACAGACTGAATTATCAATGAAAGAAGGCAAAGAAGCCAGAGACATCACTGAAAAAGCCCAGAATATGTGGCTGCAGAGCTGAAGGAGCTGGCCCCATGGAAATGCAAAACCAAATCCTGAAAGAGCAGCTCTTTCTTGCTACCTATGCTGGTGAGGAACTGCGATACCTTTGAGTGATAGGAATGTGGAGTGGGGAAGAATGTGCAGTGCATATTAGATGTCTAGTCCCTTTTCAGACATACACAGCCTTTCTGTGCTGGGCTAATTAAGACGATGGAATGCGTGCAAGGCTTTACATGGCCTCTTTTTTGCCTGTTTGCTGTTACACATCTACTTCAAAGTGAGAATATTGTTTCTCTCTCGATTCAGCTCTTCTTCAGCATAGTCCAAAGATGAAGTTGAAACTTTTTTAAGGAATATTGGTGTCTTGTCACACAAATGTTTTGCTTCTGCAGTGAAGTGAAAAATCAAGTTGAGTACATTTTCTGAGAGCACAATTGAATCAGAGGGCAGATGGCACAGATGTTTTTAGCAATTGGTTAAAGTGACAGGAGAGACTCATTAAAATCCCCGTGGAAGGATAAATAGGCATACATTTAAGCCTGCCTTTTGTTTATGAAGGCTTTTTTACTATTATAAAAATGTCTCTTTGTCAGAATTACATGTTATAAAATGGAAATCCCTTTTCAATGTATTGACAAGCTTTATAGTTCAGATGAATTATGAACATGACCTCAAATATTGCTCTCTTTATAAACAGTTTCTTATCGGAAAAAAGCTTACTCGTATGATTTTAATTTTTTTTCTCATCGCTGCTGGGTTGCTTTATGGCAGCTTCTCTCCTTTTGAATCATGCTGCTTTCTGAGTACTGAAAACCCGGAAACTTTCTTCTCAGGGCCTGAGAAGCAATTGAACTGTTCCTGCAAGTGATACATTTTTGAGTGTCACAATAAGAAGCGGTAGGGTGGGAGTCCTGCTTTTGCTTTCAACACTTGAGCAGAGTGGCTTAGATAAGCAACTCCATGGCTGATACTGGCATATAAACTGGCACTGTTCAGTTACTTAAAACATGGGATATGAAATATATTACCTCCATGTACAAAAGTGTCTGTTTCTGGAAGTAAGAAAATGTTGACTGCCAAACTACACAGCCCACTGTATATCATGATTGCAAGGAGTCCCAAAGAAGTAACTAAAGACTTTGTCTTAAGCAAGGTAAAATATACTTTCCTTTCTGCTCTCTGACATAGCTGTAATGTTTAGCTGAAACTACTCACGTTCTCCTTTCCTTTTTCCTCTTACCCTGTGGTACTATACAGTACCTAATAACCAGGGAGTGTTTGACAACTGCAAGTCTTGTTTTTAACCCACTAACACTCCCGTGAATCACTGGGAAGTAGGAATATTCTTTTAACTAATCACATTCAAATTTAACCTTTCTGGTTATTTCCCTGTGTGCTGCTATTGCAAGGTATTTTGTTTTTCTAGTTGCATTACGAATATGACCTCTAGTTTTGCATAAAGATCACTGTTCTTGTCAAGTACAGACAGTTGTGAGACAGGTGTGCCTAACTACTACAGGAGGTTGGCCAGGTCTGTATCTTGTACTCACACAAAGGAAAGTATCACCAGCAGTGTTCGAGCACCTTCTGCTGTAGTAGGGCACCAGGTTTACCCTGAATGGCCTTCATTCCTTCTGCATGATTGAGATGCTCTACAGGTGAACTCCTATAGAACTGGAAGGGATCCCATGCACCATCGAGCCCAGTCACATGCAGTTGTGATAGATACTGTATCCAAGAACTTATCCTTACGAAATGAGCAATTCTAACTTGTGCTTCCTTCTCTGAGGCGGGAAGAAAGCCAGGTGACTAAAATAAGGAAAAGAGGAAGTATATTGTGGACAGCAAGGCACAGTTTTGTACCCCAGATTACCATAGGTTTCCAATTTCATATGCCGATAACTTGAACTGTACTTGTGCCAAGCCAAGCAGAATGGTTTCTATAGTGTGAACAGAACCTCTTTGATTCAGCTAAGGACCTTTAAAGATGAAATCTTGCCAGCCCTTTGGGAACTATAACTCCTATTCGGCTCTTGCTCCTTGCTAGCTTCCTCATGTGCTTTTCAATGAAATTCCTTCAGTGCTAAATTATCTGAACTCCCTCCGAACCCTCACTCACACATTACAAAGGGTTAAAAGTCAGGAGTAGCTTAAAATAATCAAACTATGGCATCCATGACAAATGGAGCCTCATTGATGAGAATCCAGAGAATAGTTCCAGATGGTGTAGCTGTGCGTGAAATACGCAGCCAAGCTTCTACCTGGATCTTTTGTCAGCAGGCATCTTAAGATCTAATGTCAAATAAGAGCTCTGCCTTAAAACTTTGCAGGGATGAAGGACAAATACTTTAAATGAGTCTTGGCAAGCTGTCAAGATCGTGCAGTGATTGTTAGGGTACATTGGATATCTGTGACTTAAAATACATTTAAGTTCTTTAACTGGTTGGTTTCTAGGAACTTGTTCGGTCTATTGAATTTAAAAAAAGGGGTGGGAGTGTTCTAAAAACTTCCCTTTAGATTTATAATGGTTGGTTTTGAAAGTCTGCTGATAGGTTTATTCTACATAGTGACTTGTGATCTAAGAACAAGCTATCTGTAAAGTACTGGTCAGAATTGTAACAGGGATCTTCAGTCTCTCTCCTGGGACACCTGGGTGAACACAACTTTTGGCTAATGTCCTGGAAAGGAAAAGAAGGTCTCCTTCTGCCTAGTGCTGGGTTTGTTTGAAGGTAGTCTTTCTCCTCCACCTACTGTTCTTGTTGGACAGGAGATGGTATTTTGAAATCATTTTTAGTCCACTTTCTAGATCCATGTGTTTTGTCTTTGAACTTTCTTATTCCTAGTCAAGGGAGAATAAAGTGGGTCCCTCCTTGGCAGCAGTTAGTCAATAAAATCTTAAATTATGCTTTCAATCACTTTGCAAGTTTAGTCATGTTTTTAGGTATGCTCCAAATAACTTAGGGAACTCTGGAGTAGAAATGGTATGTGGGTATCAAAGGAGGAGCAGAGCATGTTCTTGGGGATTCCAGGTGTAGGACTTGTCAGAAATGAAGTGAAAAACAATGGGGAGAGTGAATAATGATTGACTCCCTGTGGGACAGATGGGCATGTGTTTGTAGTTTGCTCAGGTTCCATTTTTTTGCCTGTTTTATGCAAAGACACAGATCACTGGCTGGAGTAAATGGGTATGAATCTGCTGACTTCAGTGTAGCTGGACTGCTTCATGCCTGGTGGGGACCTGGCCTGTATATGAGACAGTTATCTAATGGAACTAGAAATAGTTCACAAGCTGCTTGGATCAATTTTTGCCCTTTGAGCTTTTGGTAAAAACAAAGTAGAATTAAAAATAAATAGTTAGATTTTTGTGGTTGCATCATATAGATTTACTGCTAGTGTTGTGTGGATGTCTTGAGATGTTTTACTTTGTATTAGTAGAATAGCTTGGGTCTTTACACCATGATGTGTAGTGTCAAAACTGCCTCTACCTGTTGAAGAGAGGATGCTGGAATTCTTGGGGCCTATTCAGGAGCGCACTGTGTATATTAAGAGGGACATGTTGGTCTCATTTGAATAAACTATTCATGGATAAGATCAACCATGGTAACTAGCCAACTTCATTGCAAAATCCAAAATGATGTGCACCTGCATTCTGCAGATTAGGCCACAGATGTCAAAAACATCACTTGTAGTTCACAATCTAGTTCCCAGCTACCAACTGAAGAATGAATTTTCTTTAAAAGGCAACTTTCTGAGCTGCACTAGATCTGTCCTAAGTTTGAAGATATTTAAAATCAAATTATTAAACTCTGTTTTTAAAGAAGTCACCCTGTTTTGGTTTTTCACCTTATGTGAGGGGCGAAAGTCCTATTTAATCTGTCTGGACCGTGCAACTGAAATGCACTAGTGGTATTCTGTTTTATAAGCTTGGTGTTTGATACTCCAGAGAATATTTTTAAGAAGAGGGAAGAAAAAGTTCTGAAACACTCAGATTAACAATCAAAATTCAGAATAGGGTATGTGAATCTACATCATAACATCAGGCTTTAGTAAAATTTGTAATGCATCTGATTTGGGGTGAGCTATTTGGCAGCTACTTTTTAACACTTGGCACTTATGTAATATTTTACATTTTCTAATTAACAAAGCAGAAATAGCAAGGTGAAGTCATCCCACTGAAATCACATGTTGACGCAAACATTATAAAAATACCAGCCTGTAGAATGAGGAAGAAAAGGATTGACAGTCCTTTTAAAAACAAACTGGTAAATGTTGATATTAAAGGCACTGTTTTTACTAGACCTGAACTGTGAAATGACAGACAGAAGAGATAGCAGTACGCACATACCTCTCCAACCAGTGTGGTATATAGGTGGTTGTTCCAAGTCAAGGCTGTGAAAGGACTGGCATGACCTTTGGAAATCAATGAGGGAGGATGGGAGAAGTAATCAGGGCTGAGCATTCATGAACAGGAGAAAAATTGTCTGTCTTCTCTACCCTTCAGCAGCAATCTGTGAAGAGACATCACTTGAGCCAAGGGTTGAATTGCAACACAGGATGCTGCAACAATGATGAGCTCTCAAACGCAGTGGTGTAGTGGTGGTGTGCTACACAGTGTGATAGTAGAGTTCAATCTATAAAGGCCAGTTAAAATTGCCAGGAGGGACATAGTCACCTTAGCAGTTACATGTTTATATTATCTTCTCCTTATACTAGGGGCTTGATTGTGTGCGTGTTTGTCTGCTCATTAGACAAATTGGACAAAGATCTGAGTTAGTCTCCCTCTGCCTGGGCTCCTAATGTATTTGTACTACAGGGAATACCACAACATGTTTGTTCCTACCAGCTATGTGGTGAAGCATCCAGTTTCAGTCATGTAGTTGTGAGGGTGCCAGCACTGAAGTAGATGCTATGTGGAAATGCTTTATGCTTCTGTTTTATGTTCAGGAGAGGAACCAGATATGCCTGTCTGCAGTCCTGTATCCTCAGATGGAGAGACTAGAAAACACACTCTCATTTGTGACTCTGTGCTTTGATTGTCATGTGAGAAATTTACAACTCTTTTTTTTTTTTTTTTTTCCCCTTATTACGTGCAGATCTGCATAATCTCTGCTGATTTTTTTGCTACTTAATTGTCTCCTGTGGAGCAGAACTTGAAGGTGTTTCTAGTCAGACAGCTAGCTATAAAACAGAAGGTGCAGCCACACCATCTGGTTTTGCAATAATGTCCTATGTCATGCCAAGCAAATTAGACTCTTAAGCTTGAACAGGAGATCTGCAGGTGATGGTTAGGTGTTCCATTTAACAGCATTGCCAGTGCTTCCTTTTCAGCTGAAAGAACGAGCATGTGTTGGAAGGGTCAGTACTGCTGGCAGGACCATCCTCCAGTGGAGGTGTGCAAACAAGGTCTGATCATCTGGTCACTTTGACAAGCAGGAGGAAAAAAGAAAATTCCAGTTTAGAGGTTATATCACGGTTAATTAGAAAACCAAATACTGCTTCTCTAAATTCAGTGTAAATTTTATTCAAGAAAGTCTTATTCTGTAACAATCTTGCTCTTTATACAAGCTCAGAATAGGTCCACCTGAGATCAAAGCTCTGTGTGCTAAGTGTTTTGTGCAAACACCCCACAAATTAGAGTCTAAAGATGAGTGACATAGGATCAGAAAGGACACAAGGTCATAGGGAGGTGAGGTGACTGACTTGTGGGTCAGTGGCAGAGTTGATACAGGCACTCTTGCTTTGTTGACCCAGTGCCTAAGCTACAGGCATCTATGCTGAATACTAATGCTATGAATAATGACTTTTTCCAAAGAGTAGGGTTTGATTTCCATAATTTCAGAAGACTTATGAAATCCTTCTTGGGAAGTAATGTAATATGTTTAAAAATGAAACTATGTTGGCAGACCAGAAACCTAGTCTCTTGTGTCACTAGTTGTGTAAATAAAGTACTCGGCTTGAAAGCTTTGGTCTCTGTCTTTATCAAAACTATTTATAGCCATGTCATTGGTTTCTATATCTAGATATGCTTAGATGGAAATTGCTTCTGTTGATACACAATGTGAATTCAGCTGATCTGAGAAGCCAGACTGGCTTTCTAATTCAGTGCTGGTATTGGTGATTTTGTTGTTGAAGTTCCTGTGATCTGTGAAGCAGAATATGGGATCTTCAGGGATCCAGTGGAATTTTTTTGTTAAACGCTGTGATTTCTGCGCCTGGTAGAATGGGAATTCAACCTTAATCACTCTGTGGTGCTGCTAAAGGATTCCGATGATCAGATTTTGCAGTTCTTGTACTGAAAATATTTCAGTCAGTGGATTCATGAGAGAAGGAAGAAGGTGCTAGTCCCTGTGTCAGTCCCATGGAAACAGATGTTTGCTTTTTTCTTCGTTTTCTAGACTGAACAGCTGTACTGTTAGATATCATGTTTTTAAATGTAAACACTGAATCAATCTGTATCTCTGCAGGGCAGAACTCTCCTCTTTGACCCATCAGTCATCAGTGTTAGGCTTATCTGGGTCTATGCTCTGTAACAGTGAGGTGGACCTGGAAGGGATTAAAGTCATGCTGCATCCTGCCATCATCTGAAATAACTGCAGAGCTGAGTTCTTAACCCCTTCAAGCTCTGCTTGCAGAGCAATGTTTTTTCTTGGAAGCAAAGTAGGAGAAAGTATAATACGCACCTGGCTGTAAGCACTGGGACTAGAGGTAGAAGTTGGCTTTCAGGAAAGCACAGGCAGTGGCATATCTACCTTATCTGAACTGCACAAAGGTGGAAGTTCAGATGGGTGGCTAGTTATTTTAGCGTTTACTGGGAGTTGCTCAGAGAAGGAGATTTGCTGGGGCAATCCCTTCTTCCACGTTGCTCGCTTCTGGGCCTCAATTACTTGGCCTGTGCTCAGCCATCCAGTTTCAGGCTGTTAATATTAACACAAGCACAACTCGCTCTGGAAAGACGTTTCACTGCATGGACACTGTGCTCCAGCACTTGTTGGAAGCAGCTTCCAGAGCCCTTGGATGACCATAAAAACCTAGGAAATCAGGCAGCTCTTCATTTCCTGGCTCATAGTTTGATTGTCTAGGTTCATATTTGTCTTTGAGATCATGAGTGTGAACTCCATAACTGCGTCATTAATGTACAGGCAATGGTCCTTGATGCCTTATATTTGTTTGCTTGGGTTTTTCCCCCCCACCCCCCCGAGCTGTGTGGTGCATTTGGTAGCTTTTGAAGAGGCCAAATGGTGTTTGCAATCTAAGTGGGTTTTGCTTTCATCTTTGTAGATGCTGGCCAAAGCAAGTGTCGATTAGAGAGAGCTCAAGCACTGGAACAGGCAAAGAAGCCCCAGGAAGCAGTCTTCATCCCAGAATGCAATGAGGATGGATCATTCACGCAGGTAAAATTTCTATTGGCTTCCTCCAGCCAGGCTCCTAGTGTCTGCAGGAGATTCACTGTTAAGGCATAAGCCAAGTGATGATAGCAGCATGGGTGCACGCTCTGACTTGGTTAGGTGAAAATGTTGAAAGCTGGGGACTTGTTTAACCAACTGGAAGCTTTGATTTAGTCACCATACCTTAAGACACATACTTATGTAATGGCATCCACCTCCAACGTAGCACAGAAACAAATGGCATCAACCTCCAGCATAGCACAGAAACAAAAGTTGCAGGGGAGGTCAATTTTTCCCTGAAGATGATCTGCAAAGCGAGCTGTGGCTCTCACAGAACAGGGTGGACCAAGGTGCTTCTGCTGTGCTATGGACCTGTGCTTCATCTATCCCAGCAAAAAAAGAATGGTCTGTTGAGCCTCTTCCCTCTGCAACGTACTTGTTAGTGACAGAGTCCTCTTTCCTGTTCTGTGCCCTGTTGTGGTTTGGGGGTCTGGCAGAGAGGTGATGAGACTGCTTTGTTTGAGTTTTTGATTCTTCACTGTTCACTTGCTGAAACTAAATGATGTACTGGGATTGCAGACGTGTTTCATAAAGCTGCTTCTCTTGAGAAGCAATTATCTCAGGCAGGGGTAGCAGAGGAGGCTTATGATTTGTTGGCTTTTAATACCTGTGAAAAATGAATAGTCAGTCCTGGTCAATGAGCATCCTTCAGAAACAGTGGGACTGGGAGAGGTCATACAGAATTCCAGAGAAGTTGAAGTAGTTATGGCAAAAAGAAAAAGAAAGCCCTTATGAAGGAGATTTTGAGAGTAGTAGTTTGCTGAGGCAGGGTAGAAATGAAGAGTGATACTTGGTTCTGTTACTGCTAGCTTATTGAGTAGTGTCCCAGTGCTAACTGAACTGGGTGTTAAAAATGGCTCATGTGCAGTTCCCTAACAGGTAGGAGGGGTATGCTGTCTGCTCAATGGGGACATGCATCTCAAAAGCCAAAATCCTGCAACCCTGATGACCTCTACTTTGTGAACTTAGGTAAATCACACAACTTTTTTTGCCTTAGCTTCCCTATATCTAGCACTGCTCTAGACATCTTGTGCCTCAGAGAAATTTTAGCATTCATTAGTTATTTTTTGCAAAGTCTTTTGAAGGTAAAAAAAGAAATTCCAAAATATAATCAATATTGGCTTCAAAAAGATGAGAAAGACAAAAAGCTTTGGGGTTGGTTCAAACACTTTATGATGCCTGGGGGAAGAGGAGAGGAAAGATTTTTCTTGTGATAACCCACCAAAAATTTTTATTGCCCCCCTCAGCCTTACCCTCCCATTATCTGGTGTGTGGGAGTGTTTTTGTTTTGTTTTTGTTTTTAATGGTGAAGTGAGAAGTTTTATCCATCCTGCCAACTCTGCATACTTCTTTGGAGCAGCATCATATTTGTGTACAGTGTGGACCATCATGGGAAGGTGGGGGTAAGAGAGAAGGTCTCTGCAGTTTCTTGCATTCCAACTATACTTTTAGATGTTAAAATTTGATTTTGTGTAGAGCTGCTCAGGTTATGTTGGCACTGGCGGGGAATACTTATAAAACCTAGCGCAGTGGGCCAACTAAGTGTTCCATTTTAAACTTCATAGTTCAAGAAAACACGGGGAAGGAAAGCTGACTTTCCAGTCTCTCTGTCACCCGCCCATCAACATCTTGGAGAGTAAAGTAGGGGTGAAATTTTTATCCTAATAATCTGGACTTGAGAGTGCTGTTGATAAAGCTTTGTTTCAGACAGGTTTGTTTGCAAGGTTGGTACCGGTGTCTGGATTGCAGAGCAGTTGCTGGACCTCTTTCCTTCACATTCCCTGGCCAGTGTGGATTGCCAGTGGAGGGGCAGCATGAAACTGCTTACAAAAACAGTGTGTTTTCAGCTGGCAGCCAAGTGATATTTCACATTCTTCCTCCGTTCAGTCCTATCTGTGAACACTAAAATGCTTTTGTTTTACCTGGCATGATGAAGGAAGCCTCTGATCTCTTTGTAGCTGGAATTAACTGGAATTCATATCATTCCTTGGATCATAAAAATACCCCACGTTCCACATACCTCAGGAACCAGCTTCATCATTTATATTGCAGCATTTAAGGTCACTGTCCCTGCATAAGGTGTGATTGAAAAACAATGTCTGAGGAAGCTAACTGGTTTCAATCTGCATTTGAGACAAATATTTCCTTTAGTTTCTGGTCCAAATTAATTAAACTTTGATTTTAAAAGGATCTATAAATTAGAATTTTGGTGAACAGTCTAAACAGTTTTTGCTTCCAGCAACTCATCAATCAATCTCATCTGCTGGAGGTGGTTTGGATACTGCATCTCTTGTGCAGAGAATTGGCACCCCGGGTTCTGCTCTGCAGGGGAGCTGTGTAGGCCAGTTCTTGAAGTCCCTGAGACCTTGCTGAAGTCAGCTCTGAACTGTTATTAGCTTATTCTGGTTCAGTACCCAGAGAGTTGCTCCATCCAGACTCCAACATCTCAGTTGGGAAGTCCAGAACACAGCAGCATCTCTCAATGAAGATTCTATGAAAAATACCCACCACGTTCTTCAACCTTGAATCCCCATCCCAACAGGAATATAAGCAGATGCACACTCTTCAGGGTATACCCTGTATGTAGAGCTGGTTAGGGAAATTTTTCCAACAACTTTCCCCCTTCTATGTCACTGTTATTGGAGGAATATTTTGGGTAGAAGAAAAATTCTGCTCAGAGGGGAAACAAAGATGCATGCATATATTTCGAATAGTAAATGTCTTAATTGTTATAGCACTCATTCAAGATGCAGATAATTTGCTTTCAGGTCTTGAGCTGACCCTCCTTTTTGTAGATGCATTCACAGTAGGTGTTCAGGCCCACATCATTGTCCTTGCCATCAGACTTCAAAAGATCTGGGTTTTTGTCTAATTACTTGTTGGAAATTCTTGAAAGTTTTGCAGGAGTGAAAAACACAAACAGCACAGGATCGGGAGCTGCATTTGGTAGTGGTAACTGTATGTTCACAGAACCTGCTTGGTCTTAACCAGATTGAACTTTTGCTTTTGTGGTTTATCATTATCCTCTTGATTAGAAGCGAAATTGCAATCACTGTGGGTAAACACTGAAAGCAGCACTAAGTGAGGGTTTTCTGCTGAAAGTAGATCAAGTCTGCCCTTTCCAGCTGTGGAACTGCATGCAGTACAAAACTGAATTTGGAGCTGGTTGCAATGTAAATTGGTTGGGGCTGTAGGGTGGTGAAGAGAACACAGCTATTCTGATGTTCTGTGACCAGCAGCGTGTGCTGCATGGGGCAGTGGCTGCAGAGAGGAGACCATGCTCACCTTATCTCCTCCTGCTTCCCTGCAGTTGAATGTAGCAACAAGGGTGAAAGGGAGGAGGGTCTGAAGACAAAGACCTTGGTTTGTCTTGCATTTAAACCCTGTGTTAGAGGCATCCTGTGTGTCTTACTGTGGCTTTTTTCATTGTCTGTAAAATCTAGACTGAAAAGAAGTGTTGCCACCAATTCTGTTGCTTGGATAGCCAGTTTTTGTAGGCATGGCTAGTTATAATAGATTTTGTGTACTGCATGAAGGGGAGCAGGCACCTGTCAATTCACTGGTTTTCATAAGTTTTTCTATGCACCATGTGTGCTGCTCCCCTTATTCTGGCAGCTTGTGTATTGCAAAGATCTTATCAAATCCCTTTTTAGCACCACTTACACATGTAAAAATGTGGCATGGATTTGCAGCATGGAAGAGGTGGTGGCATTGCAGGCATGATAGGATGACTGTAAATCGTAGCATTGCTCTGGAATTGCTGTTTCTTCATATTTGAATCTGTGGGGATTATTGCTTCCTATAGCAAAAGCTCTCTGCACTTAGCCCACAGTAATGTAAGCATGCAGATAAAATTTGAGTTATTTGCAACATAAGAATGTTTGTTTGGTAGGAGTAATTTGATTAATTGCATAAAAATGTGATCATGTACTGTTGTGCAAAATTGGACATGACTAAAACCAATTTCTGTTCCCAAGACTTGCACTCTCCTTTTTGCTGTTATGCTGCATTTTGCATAAATGCCATTCCCTTTCCATGCTGAACTTAACCTGCTGTGATCTGTTCTTCATAAACAACAGGCTCTATTGGGTAATCTGCACACTTTCTTTTGCTGCCTAGTGCCATTGGGCTTGTTGCCATGGGCTGAGAGAGACTTGCATTCTTCATAGTTTTCCCCCAAGCAGTTTTTTAGAAAAGGTTGCTGAGGTTTTAAACGGGATCAGTTTCAGACAGATTAATATGAATATGAATAATGTTAACCCTGCGTTGGGGGTGTAGTCTTGTGGGGCTTTTTGTGGTGTGTCTTGCTATTTGCCACCACCTTCCCCTGTCTAGCTGTGGTTTCTTTTCCTTGCAAGTCTGCAAGTGGCTGAGAGCAAGTCTTCTTGGAGAGTTTCTTTGAGTCTAGGGCTCTCAAAACTGCAGCTGCCGGCACAGTTATGATGCAGCCCTGAGATTTCTCTTAAAGCAAGTGCATCAGTCAAACCTGTTGTCTCATGATGGGATCAGTGAGTGGGCTAACTTTGTTAGAACAGTTTTCCATAATCAGATAGCTTCCAGAGCACTTCCATGTCTGGTAATACAAGTCTGTTTGGAAAGAGTGATCTATATTATGATCCATAGCAATAGTTTCATTCTGTGCTATGCTAATGCGTGTACAAAGTACTGCTTTCTCCTAAGACCCACAAACAGACCCCTTTCCTAAGATGTGGGGAACTCTCTCAGCCTTCAGTGTGACTTCATAATCCAAGTCTGTTCCTCTGCATTGGTTAGTATGGCATGATGCTGGGCAGGATTACAGACTCATTTCTTAATGCAGCACAGTGCTGCAGGGCACTGTGTAGACATGTCCCGCATTCCCTGGATGCTGTCTATTATTCCATTATTCAGTGCTCATACTCTAGCACTACTAAGCTCTCAAGGACTTAACCTTTCCATTCAGAAGGAAAGAACACAGTCTGTCTTGCTAGATTAAAGAAACTCTTTATTCATAAAGAATTTGGACTTTAATTAGTAGATGGTTCTGACTTTTTTTATTAAAAGACATCCCTCTGTAAAAGACTGTAGCTGGAGCTCTCTGAATACTGCTCTGCAGATTTGTCTGCTACTTTTGCACTTGTTTTCTTCCTGCAGCTCTCATTGTGTTTCTCATTTGTATATTGAGCTAAAGATAACCCATGGATGGGTAAGGAGGTAGCAACTTCAGTTATATACAGCATTTCTTCAAAGAAGTACCAGTCAAGTGAGAAAAAGAACAGATTCTTAAAGCAGGAGTGGACATCCTTAAGGAAAGTGACAATGTAAGATCATTCTTAACTTTAAAGGGTCACATTCTGTGTCAGAAGCAGAGCCTCTCTTGGGGATCCCTCTCCTGAGCTAAAAATGTTATCTGTGCCAGAGTGTGTGTGCCCTTGACTGTGGCTAAGATTCTTTTGCCACAAATCACTTCTTTCCCTGGTTATATGAATAGTGAAATTCCTGTGGAGCAAGCATTTCTTGAATGGTGCATAGACTTGAGGGAGGTGGCTGCTGCATAAAGCCCTGGTGGGAATATTTGTCTGCACAACATCATCTGGGAAGAATTAAATGTGAACAAAAAAAGTGACAAAAATTATTAAAGGGGTTACAGTCCCAAAGAAGCTCAAACTTAAGGTGCAGACTGATTCACAGCTCCCTGAAATTGTCTGTAAAGGCAAGGCAGGCTGCTGACAACAGTCAGCTGACTCTTAATCTAGCAGAAAGTATCACAAGATCCAGGGTCTATGCAGTATAGCAAGGCACTGAAACCAGTACAGAGGCATCACCGCTTAGAGTTAGGATAAATAGCCATCAGGCCAGCGCGCTGATTGTGCGCCACTGACTTGGGTTCAGAGGACTTTCTAGATGAGTCTGAGTGGCTCAAACAAAGGAAAGGCTTGATTTAAGAATTGCTGTGTAACTCTGCAGCTTCTGGTCTCTGGGTCAGGCCAGATGACCTACTGGCTTGGAACAGTTTAATTAGCTGTTTTTACAGTGTTTACAAGAAGCAGTTGGGTGCAGCCAGGGTTTGGAGCCTTGCATCATGCTGTGAGTGTGGGTAATAGCTCTGCTGCCTGCCCTCACCCTTAGCAGTGCCATTCAAAAACTTGGATGTGTTTTTTCATCTTTCACAGAAGTAATGCTTTGAATGCGGAAGGAATGTTTTTCTTCCCTTCTCTTCTCTGCCCTCCACTATGGAAGGAGCCAGGAAATGTTTGTCTGATCTGTGATGGGATAGGAATTGGTTATCAAACTCTTCATCTGAACAGCAGTGAAAGGCTAGTCTGAGCATTGCTGTTCCTGTGCTCAGCCCAGTGCTTGTCCAAGGCACTCTCAAGCCTCTGACAGCAAACTTCTTTCTATAACTCTGTAGAGACTGGTTTCAGCCATCACAGAATTACTGCTTTGCCTCTGTTCTCTCCCTCATGCATGAGCATGCGATTTCTTTCCCATTTCCAGTTTACCTTTTGGAAACAACCTCTTGATCCTCATTTGTCAAATGGCTGTAAAGGGATGCTGCTGCTTGCTCGTTGAGAAGCTTGGGACTGCTTGGGAATCTGGTTCTGGCACTGACAGTGATATACTGAAGAAACCCAAACTGCAGCTTTTTTCCCCCAGGAAATTAAGAGGCAGAGTTGTCTGTCAGTGACTACACTTTCAATATTTTTGTATTGTAATGAACTTGATGAGAACAGGTGTTTATCCATGCGGCCAGTGGCTAGTACATTAGCTGTTGTTTCATTTCACACATCGTAATGGCAGGGGGGAATAGAGGAGCTGCTGCTACACTCTTAATTTGGGCAATGGTGGAAGAGCAATTTTTGTTGGGCTTATCCCTCGTGCTTTTCATCAGTTGAGGCACAGTTGAGATGACTTATCTCTTACCCCTGAAAAATAGGAACAAAGTCATCCTGCACGATCAGGGATTTAGGTGCTTGCAGGGCTTTAAACTACAGTTTGTTTTTTTGAAAGTGTAGATGTTAATGGAGAATCTGTTGGGTAGCCAGAAATAAAACCTGCAAATCAAAAAATGATTTGCAGGTTTTATTTCTCTGATTCCCTGTTATGTAACTTAAAATGTTCAGCTGTTGGACAGGTGTATCTTAATTTGAGATGTCAAACTCTATCTGTCATGTGCTTTTCCAGCAGTAATGAGTGTTCTGTAGCTGCAGCTTGGTTAGCAATCAAGTTTATTTTATATACAAAATTGATAATGTATTTTTTCTGACACAATGCTTAGCTTTAGAAGACTGAGAGCCAAAAAAAGTCAAACACACTTTTTCTAACATGTATGTTGATACAGCCCAAATTAACTCAATAACTGAAGATTAGATCTCTGCAGTAAACAGATGTCACTTTTACATGGTTACTCTTCTGATTATAACAGTATTTAAAAATCTTGCTACTATGAGAGTAGGATTAGAATGAGGTTGAATTTCGGGTAGAAGATTTAAATGGAATTTAGAAACAAACTCAAACCTAAGATCTTCAGAAACTCATGGGAAAAATTTAAAGTTAAAAACCTGAATTTTCAAGATTTCTTGCTATATGTGCTCTGGAATGAATAGTTGACGCTTTACAGAGTTTGTGTTTACACACACTGTTTAGAAAAGGTGCTGGATCAACTATGGCCTTTACATTTTTTTAAAATGCCATAGCAGTGTGATGTAACTGATGAAAAGTTTACCAGGTTTTCTTTCCCAGCTGCAAACTCTAGGCTGTAAGCCACTGTTGTTATGACACCTAAATATGCTGAGACCTGGTCAGGTATCATGGTGAGAGGTAGCATCTCTCAACATGAAGACATTCAGGAGAGCCAACTGCAGTGATTTTTGAGGCTTCCAAGGTGTCTGTTCTTCATGGGTGGTTGTTTGGCCTTTAGGGTAAGGGCTGAGATTTAGTTGCTGCTATTATCCATAGTAGGGAGGTCCTTTGGTGCTGCAGTAGAACCAGAAGATGTTTGTTGCAAAAGTGCTGTCAATCTGAGATTTCTTTTTTTTTTTTAATGGCAGCAGGGGGAAGAAAGGGTCATGGGATACCAGTCCAAGGAAGACCAGCATTTCTTAGCTTAGTTATTTATAAAATTACTTTGCTTTTATAGATGTAATGTGCTTGGCTTGCATAAATGAGGCTAGGTAATGAGTAGCTTCACTGAGATGAGTTGAATAACATGCTCTTAGTTAATGCATCTATCCTAAATTTATGTCAATACATTTTTTGGACTCCTCTGCAATGTAATTTGTTTTTTTCTGAGGGCTTGGCTGAAGGACTGTCAGGTCACTAACACTTAGATTTTTTTAAATGCTGGGTACGCTGGATTTTTTCTGTAATGTAACATGGAATGGCCTTGCCCTGTGAATTCAAGACCCTATCCTGGAATTTGTCTTCATCTCTGGGTAAGATTTTTACAATTAATGCTCAGATATAAAGATAGCTCCTTGTGCTGTTGGGAATGCAGTAATGTGCGTGTGAATCAGCAAAGATAAACACTAAACACAAACCCAACCAGTTCCATCACACTTGTTTTGAATGTACAATTGATTAGATTGAACTATAAGAAATATTTTTCAATGTGGTTATTGCTAATTATGTTCACAGGACTTTTGAATAATTTGCAATCAATTTTGTTATAGAGAGAATAAAAATGAAAGTGTGCAGATAGCAGTGACAGTGACTTTAGTAACATGGGCACATGAGATTATTGTTGATTTTGGCTACTAAAAGTGAACTTGCTTGAGGCAAAATGATTGATTTGCACTTTATTAAAACCCAAGATAAACACATGGTACCGTGTTATAATTGCTCTTAGATCATGTTTTATGGGATACTCAAAGCCTTTTAAAAAGACTGTCATTAACTCTCTGAACAAACTCTGCTACCTTAGGGAATCGAAGCCAGCTGTCAGCAAGGGGGAATGACTGGCTTAGTTCTGAAGGTTCCCTAATGAAGGGAATGGCACAAACACCCCATCATTCTTCTCTTCTGTGTGGCGAGGACTGGAATGGGATATTGGCTTCAATGAACTTGTTTGGAAAAAGGGAGAATGGGCAGAATTCAGTTTACAAGTAAAATAAAAAGGCAGTGTCTGAAGTTATCTAATTTCATGGCCTTTTTTCAGAAACATATTGAAGGAGCCATCTCTAGCTTGTAGTAACATAGGCATTTCTGTACCATTTCAAGATGCTGGAAGTACTGATGTGCACACCTAGCCACAACTGAAAGTGTGTTTTGCTAGAAAAGATTTTGGAACCTGTTAGTATTTACACAGATGCCTGTATGATGATTATTTACTTTTTTCTCAAGGGAAGTGAAAGGCATCCCGAATTTCATCCAAATGCTGACCACTCTGTGAAAGCTGAAGCAAAGGCTGTAATTAGATTTGTTAAGTTGGATGAAACTATAGTACCATTGAAGCAATATCTGCTTAGATGTTACTAAGACCAGTTTGCTAGATCAGGATTTATCTGTTTTCACTTTAGAGGTCCACATCTGAACTAGTTATTCTGGTATCCTTCCATGGTGAAGGAAGGAACTGGGCAAGTCTAGATGTTTAGTTCAGTAAAGCTTTAAAGTTAAGCAAGGTGAGTCTTATACTGTGTACCTTTTGGCTCATTAGAGCCTTCATCAAATGTTCTTAAGTCCTTGTCAATACATAAAGAGCAAGCATGTTGGATCTTGTTCCTACTGCCTGGGTTGACATAGTAACAGGAGAGACCTTAAATCGGTCTGGAGAAGATTTGTTAACATAAGTCAGTGTTGTGTTTTTGCAGTCATGTTTACTGAACAAAATGCTCTCGAAATGCCCACAGATGCTGTTCTCAAGCAGCGGCTGGGGAACTGGGCCAGGGTGGCCTTTCCACATCCCTGCTGGGTTGCAGTGGGACAACTATTTAATGGTAAATAGTAAATGGGATTTAGCAGAGGGTGGAATGAGCTGAGACACAACTGCTGCATCCCCAAACTGAAGTGTTCTCAGCTGACTACTTATAATTTTTTTTGCATCCTGAATTGCAGCTAAAGGAGTTGGAGTAGGAGAAATAACCTTTCTATGGGGAGGGAGGTGAGGGTATAAAGAAGAGATAATGATATTGAAGATACTCTCTGTGTGACCTTCTTACTCTGAAGCATGTGTTTGTGGTGCGCCTGAGTTGGGACTTACACTAAGATGCTGGATTATAATAAAAGCGGTGAGTGATAGAGTGAGAAATGAAATGCCTGCTCTTTGTTTTATTAAACAGGTGCAGTGCCATACCTACACTGGATACTGCTGGTGTGTGACACCTGATGGCAAGCCTATTAGCGGCTCTTCTGTACAGAACAAAACTCCTGTATGTTCAGGTACTGTGGGAGTGGCTTCAACAAATACTAATTTGATAACTGAAGGAGGCTGGAGAGAATGCATCCTGTTGAGAATGCTTAATCTTTTCAGGTGACTTGACCAGTTTACCCAATTTAACACTGCAGCTGTACTTATATTTTCCTGGGTGTTTTCTGGCATTTGGAAGCTGCAAGGGATCTTTGACTGTGGCATGTCCACCCTGCAGTTAGGGTGCAGACACTCCTACAAGGCTCACTGAGGAAAACCACTGAGGTAACAGCCTGTGGTAGCCAAGGCAAGAGTCAGAGTGTTGCTGTGAACACCAAAACCAGAGATTTCTGTAACAGATGGGGTAATCTTTTTTCCACGAGCTGTATTTTAACAAAGTGGTTCTCAGGATGTGTTTAGTGGGCCATGGAGTCATTTTGCCTTCAGAGTGACTTCAGTTAAAAGTTTGATAAGGTGGTTCTGTGAGAAACTGGTTGTTGTTGACTACTAGCCCCCAAATCTGGGGTCCTGCTGGTATAATGGATTTGGGTCTTCTGACCATGTTGCTCAGTTCCAGGATCCCCATGTTTGTATCGCGGGGCTGGACAGTACTAGGCTTGCACCGCAGCTCACAAGAGGGAGGTCCAGAGCCAGGCTGTTACTCATGGGTTTATTAAGTGATGTGTTTCTGGGCACTCAGCCTGACACTGCTTTGTCACTCTGTGGTTTACTGGACAGAGTGATCCTGTTTGCTTTTTTCTACACCATTCACTATGGCAGTGCAAGGCTCAGATGGGATGAGACTGGGCTCTAGATTTTCATATGGCCCTGATCACTAGTGTACAATCTAGCTTTGTGAGCTGTGGTGAACAGAGCTGCTGTGGCAGCAGCACACTAGGCACAGGGAGGGGTGGGAGGCTGTTCCATGCTGTTGGGAGAATTCAGGGGCAACACTACAATTGTGCTGCTCCCCTCACTCCCCCAGCCCTGCCTCAAAATAAGAACAAAAGACGGCAAGCATAGGAGTGTGTTTCTAACATGTTCAGTGATGCAGTGTAGGCACTGCTGTTGCCTCTGGCTTCATGCTCTGCAATCTGCACCCCATGGGTGTTTAATGTATTTCTCCTCTTACACCTTTCAGTGTTTGCCCTTTAGATGGACGCATGACAGCAGTCAAACCTTTAGTTTTAGTTTTTTGGGGTTTTTTTAATCCTTCTCACCTTATTCAGTATCCTCTTGGCTGTAGGGTGTTCTGTGGTAATAAGCAAACATAATGACTTGCATGAGGGTTTGAGCTGAGTAGGAGAACTGTCTGGGAACCAGTGAGTCAATGTAGCTTGAGGGGATGCTTGGTATTTCACAGGTACATGGAAAGCAAATAAGATTAATATCCTGTTTTAGTGTAAGGTGAAATGTTACAGTAATTTGGTTTAAACCTTAGAATATGACTTTCTTCCACCATTCTCAGTATATGGTTTTGCTAGGGCATGTTTTAGAGTTTTGCTGATCTGTTCATTTAGTTTTGAGCTGTTTATAAAATTGTGTTACTAGGAAAGTAAAGTCATGGTGTAGTGTTGGACATGCAGATGTTAGGCCTGTGACGACTAATATTGGGTATGTACCTCCTACTTGAAATTCACCAGTAGATCTGTGATGAACTGATCCGCAAGTGAAAGTGCCTGGACAATAGAGTTTATGTCTAAGGTTTGTCTTGACCAGACTCTTGGACCTGTCCCAACTGCCTCCTTTTGGAGCTGACTTTGGATCCATGTTTCCTGAAGGATCAGTAATTGCTGGAACTGTTTAGTAATGGTGCACAGAAGAATCAGTTTCCTGGGAATAAAGCTATTTCAAAAAAGAAACAAAGAAAAAAGCTTGTCATAGATTTTTATACACTTTGGTAATTGATTTGTTCAAAAAGCTTTTATTATCTGTTCAAGTTTTAGTGGAAAACTGTGATGAAGCACTGAAGCAATCTGCAGAAACAAGTTTAGAATCATATATATATAGTGTGAAGATCTAAGTTATATTAAAAAACCTGAGATGTGTTCTATTCAAGTACATGCTGGATCTTATTCAGTGTCCCTTTTCAAACAGCTGAGGATGTTCAGGCGTTGGTTGAAATCCATTTTCTTCAAATTGTCCCACTTAATCCCTTTCCTTTAGAATACTGCCCTTGCATTCCCTGCACACTCTCCCCACCTGTTTTTGATTTGTTCTTCCTGACATTTGCAAACGAAAGAAGTGACTCCTATTGATCTTTCCTTCTTGCCCTTGGATTTATTCCAGGTTTCTTACTAGCACACTGCTCTGAGCTCTTTCAAATCACTGGAACCAGCTACTAAAGATTTCTTGTTTACCCTCATCCTGACTTAACATCTTAACACATAAAACTTCCTTATTCTATCCCAGGTGGTTGAAGCCACAGGCTTTCTGAATCCTCAACTGAGCTGTTGGCAAGTAAAACAGACACTTTGTGGGCTGAGATATTGGCTGTATTAATGTGACATTAGATGTTCTGTGTGATTGTGCAGCATCTAAATAGATGTCTTTTCTCTTTCTTTTTCCTCCCCTTTAGGTTCTGTAACTGATAAACCATCAAGCCAGGGTAATTCCGGAAGGAAAGGTGAGTGGAGTCCTGTGCTTCAGCAACTTGTTTTCTGTTAGCAGCTGCCCAGCCAAGTCCCTTGAGATAACTCAGAATCTGGGTTCCTCACTAGCTCAGTGTGCGAGGGGGCTTATGTGCCTTTAGACCTCCCCCCTCAATAGGAGGAATAAGATGGCAGTCTGTTTGTGCATTGCCCTGTGTGGTAGAAAATGGTGTGGTCTGCTCTGTGCTCATCAGCTGAGATGTAGTATGTGATGTAGTACAGCTTCCCATAGCGGTGGCGGGCACAGAATAACCTCTGCTTGTTCACCTTGAAGTTAACTACTGAGCATTTCTCAGTGTAATCCCTCGAGATGAGGAAGGCTATCGATGACTACTACACTGGGAGTCAGGAATGCCAATGTCATGATTGTGGCTTTATATGCATTGAAAGGTGGGTTTTTTAACAGAGCATAAAACCCTCTGGGCAGCTGGAGCAGTGCTGGATTAAACTCTATCTGTGCTTAGATACCTCACTGTTGTGCATTAGGCATTGGTCCTCCTTCTTTACACTCCTTTCTTCAGTCCTTGCCTTTCCTGAGCAAGGCACTAGATGTGCTGTTGTTCTCCTTCTGTGTGTATTTGTAGCCTTTCTTTCTCTGTGTCCCCTGATTTGCATTCATTGAAATAGTCTTGAGAGGGGTGACCACTGAAGTATACATTGAGGAGTAGTCAAGTTTGTCTTTAGGCCTTCTCCAACACCCTGATTTTCAACCCTTCTCCCCTCTACCCCCCATTCAGAGTCAATGTTTGTGTTTGTCTCCTTACTACAGGAAAACAGCACTGAATGCATCCTCACTTCTGCTGGTGAGGGTGAAGGCTGTTTCCTGGGAGAAGTTCCTGTTTTGATATCTGAAGTGGGATTTTTACTGCTGACTCTCTAAGCCAATTTTTTCCTGACACTTTAAACACAGGGAAATGCCTACCTTGATGCCAACACTTTAATTTGAAGAATGTCTTCCATGCTGGGAGTGTCAATCCAGTCCTGAAAACACTTAACGGGAATTAGATTGCTATGTGCAGAGCCATGATGCCTTTTGAGCACATCCACTCTCCAGTCTATGCTTGTGTATCGTAGCTTAGGAAAAGGTAGGCAGAAAATAGATGCAGGGAAAACTACTTAGTTAAGACAATGTTGAAGCGTGCTTCTTATTTTAGATAAGGATATGTCTCTGTAAACCTGTAATTACGTGTTAATGTATAATTGGCACCTGAATGCATTGTTACCATTCTGCTAATGCAGTCATTGCCAGTCTAGCCTGAAGTACAAGCAAATCAAGTAGCTCTTGAAATCTGCATTATTTTTGCGTGGGGGTTGTTTGTAGGCTTCCTACCTGAGTAGTCCTGGTCTGTTCTTCTAGAATTAGAAGCAGCTGACATTAGATTTCATAAGAAACAGGAGCAAAAGGGGAAAACATCTGAACTTGTTTTTCTTACTTCACTCTCTTTAACTCAGAGGTTGGAACATGCAAAAGAAGAGAACTGTAAATGGAATGAATTATCTAAAATTTGTAATATAAATTGATTCTCCTTGCTGCTGCTTGTGGCATCATGTTCCAAGAATGGTATGCTTGGTCACATGGCTGGGGAAACATCCTATGCAGTAGCTGTCAAGAAAGGGAAAATGTTTCCCTTTGGGCCAGCATGCTTCAAGCAATCATGTAAACTTTCAGACCCCTCACATTCTGAATCTGTTCATACCTGTTGGAACCCCCTGCACAAGCCACTTCGGCCTTTCTCCATCATGTTAGAAAAACACTTGTGAGCAATTCTTAAATTTTTAAATTTTTAAATCAAGAGGGCTCTTAGAAACTGAAATTATTTGGTTTAAAATTTGGTGGATTTAGCATTACTTTTTCAATTAGTGCTGAATGCCTAATTTAAAAATGAATTTGGCTTTCTTATCAGTGTTTTTTCTTAAGTTACCTTGATTCAGAATTCCAATATTGAGTCCTTTTTTAATGAAGTTGGAAGCAAGAACAGCCTAGCTTCCTTGAAGCAGTGCGATAGCTGGAGGTCTGACTTCTCTGAAGACTGGTGGCTAGCCAGCGTGCATATAACCATCCATTCTAGCTGAGTGTTCACACTCTTTCTGCAAAGACTGCCCTTTGCAAGATGACAAAAAGGGCAGGATGAGAAGGGGTCCAGCAGGAACTGGGTCAGTGATGACCCTTCTGTTGTAGAGGCACATCTTGGAAACTTCTGACATCACTTTGGGCAACTGCCATCTGACTTGGGAGCTTTTGGACTTTTCCCACTGCACAGCAGAGTCCTCTCTCCATCCCTGGATGAGGGTCTCTGAGTTAAGAAGCATTATCTGGCACAGAATAGGTGCTTACAGGAGGAAAAGGAATAGCTAAGACTCTGAAAAGTTATTTCTTTTATCCCACTCATACAGGAATGTAAAATATGGAGCTAATAAACTTTGTATGATGCTGGTGCCTTTCAAGTCTTCAGGGCAAAATAGTTTTTTGGATGAAGGCTGCTCTGCCTTAGTGCAGATGAGTAGGCTTAAGCTGTTGGGTAATAAATGAAGATTTTACTAGCATATTAGCTCTCCTTTAGAAGAGACAAATTAATGTTGTAGGGAGAAGAAGGCTGGTTATTGGTAATAACTCTCTTTCTCCAAATGTTTTGGCCTCTTTTTCATCCTGTTTAGTCTTAATTTCTAGGGGTCAATAGGTATGATGGAGTCACCAGAAGATGTGAGATAACATGCAATTCCACTCACAGGCTCTCTTACTACTGATGAAAAGAAAAGGAAATGGCTTTATGGTCATATGGCTTGGCATGTAGTTCCAGAAGTGGCCCTGTGGAGCTTTCTGTACAGAACAGCAAGAGTGCTGGCAAGAAATCCTTTTTATTTTTAAATCCCATGCTCTGGTTGCCCATGTTTACATTACTGCTATTGCTGTATGATGCAATGCCAGTTACTCATACAATTTGCCCTGTAAGGTAATTTAAATCAAATTAAATTGGCACCAAACTTAAAACTTTAAAATAGGATGTATTGATTTGTTCTGTGTCTGAGAACTGCTCTGTTGCTGGAAGGCAGAGCAGACCTGGGCCTGGGGAGATGGAGGCATGTTCATATGAGATGGAATGGAAACTCAGGTTCTCCAGAACATGCTTGGTGTGTGGACTTTGCAGCTCAGCCTGCAAGTGAAGAACAAGTTTCCAGGACCTTTGTCAGGGAACACAGTTATTCTTGGGTGAGATTAGGTTATCCAGAACCTGCAGATTTCTGTTGCTGTCTGTTCCTTATTCCGGCTTGTTCCTTGTGCAATCCTTTCTTGTAAAGAGATTCTTGCACTAATTTACTTCAGTTGCTGCTTAGTTTGAAAGGCCTGAGCAACTTGGAAGATGCATGCTGTCGCCTAGAGGGCTAGATCTGCCCCCTCTCTCCCACTGGGAGGTTGTTAATGTTTTAAGAAGCAGTGAAAGGCATCCTTGGAGCCAACATGACTGGATTCTTCCCTGCCTAAAGAATGCAGAGCGTTCCTTTCCAGCCAAAGCAACATTGTGCCACACGTTTGAAACAAAACAAGCAAACATGAAACAAAACAAAACTTTATTTTCTTTATCTGAGGAATGCTGAGGCTTTAGGAGCTCAAAGCTACAGATTTATCATATTGCAGCCATGAGTAGTGTCTTTTGCAGTCACCAAGCTTAAAAGTAGGCTGGTTAGGAGACAGAGGGATGTAGAAAGCAGCCATGTCATTGCTTATCTCCATAAAGTCACTTGGTCTTCCTTCTTAAAACTGGAAACCGAGTGAATTAAAAAATTGGAAATGAGTGAAGAGGGAAAAAAAAAAAAGTCTAAGTGGGGATGCTGGTTAATTAGTGGTTGTTAACTGTTCTGGACACTGTGAGAGGTGTTGATACCATTTTTAAATCAACTGAATGAAGGAAATGGGAAAGGAAGCTTGGTTCTTTAATCTGGGATTAAAAAATGATGCAAGTGCAGGGTAAATATGGGCTGGATAAACCCATAAACTCAGTGTCAGTCATGAAGAGCCTTGAGTGGGATGAACTCTCTTTTTCTTTCATAAAGTCTCTTGCAGTGTATAAAGTTCTAGGCCTGTTTTGACTTGCTTTGTTTCTCTGTTGCAAAAGCTGGCAATAGCAGCTGCAATTCCCTGAACCTGGGGCAGGTATAGTGATGTTGGTGAAATGTAAGCTCTGATGGCCCCACAGAATGCAAAGCCTGGGTTGAGTTCGTTCTACATTTGCTATTTTACATGTAGACGTGACTCTTGTATAGAGTTGCGAAAACATTTGCCCAATGAGTTTGCAGCCTACAAGAAAACACTGAAGCAATTTAAGGAACCTAAGATGAACAACTTAAAATTCCTGTCAATTAAACATCTAGAACTGGGTTCCTTTTTGTGGGTTTAACTGCGAGAAATGGACTTAAATACAGGCTTCATTGCAGGGAAAATCTCCGCTGCAGTTGTGGGCAAGTTGACCCATTGTGTGGCTCTACTCCTGCTGGTTTCCAATAGTCTTACCTCTAGAAAATGTTAATGGCCTAGTTGTGCAGCTAGTAGACTGAGCAATTTGAATCAGTAATGAGCCATTAGTCTGAGTCAGTAATTAGACTGAGCAGTAAAGGGTGAACACTCTCCTCAGGCAAACCCAAGTGGAGGATGGCTTGTGCTGGTGGTAAGAGGTCAGGTGCAGCTGGCACTAATTCACCTGCAGTCCACTTGCAGAAAGGGGAGAACATGCTGCCTCCACAGTGGTTAGTATGTCTCAGAAAACAGATAATATCTTGACTTAACTGTCAAGTTGAAATGTGACCAAAACCTGAGACTGGGTCTTTGGTCTTTACCTTCTCCAGTTCTTTCTGGATTCAACCAGGTACTGATCAAATCTGAAACAGAGCTGTGCAGTTACACAAACCAAGCTTCAAGTGCCTAATTGTTCCTGCCTCTCCAACCTCATAAATACTGAGAAATGGTCTATGATGTCTTTAGCAGCTTGTGGAGGATATAGGAAAGCTTCATCAGTAAGGTGAAAGAAATACAAATTTACTGGAGCAGCACGAAGTCAAGTGATGATTCTAGCTGTTGAATACCATCTTATGATGAATTTCTTGCAGAACATTAGCAGGTACTAAGTCTGCAGTGCTACCCAAACAATTTTTCTGGATCCCTTATGTTACATACTTATTTTTAAATAAATAATATACTAGTTTATAAGTCTGTATGAAAGAGAATTTTTATGCAGAAATTGCTTTCTGTTTAACTTTGTCACATAATATTCCTAGACCAGAGCTGACATGTTTGTCAGGCCTTTTCTGGTAAAATACACACAAAATGTGTGCATATAGTTTGCTTCTGGACAGAGCTGTGTGGTGTAGCTGCGTGGAAAGTTAGCCTGTGCTATGCATATATAAGTCTGTTTCCTGAAAGCAGCAGATTTGCTCTGCATGTGCTACATGAATGCTCCAAGCCCTCTGGATGTTCAAAAGCTTGATTTGTCGTACCATGTGCTGATGGTGACAGTTTCTCAGTCTACCCTGATAAAATTTAACATGGGGCAGGAAATAATCTCTGGGAGAAACATGAATGTGTGCTGCTTTTCATGAAAGTGGGATTAAAAACTCAGGTGACTGAGAAGTGATTGAGAGATTAGTGCAACAAAACCACTGTCTTGCAAAGACCTGAGTGGCCTGTGGATAAAAAAATTCTGTAGATGGAATTTGTAGCATGCAAGATCTGGTTTAGCTTATATGTATATTTCCAAGCAAATTTAGCGGTGGAATTGGAGTTTGCTTCATTATTATAAAAATAGTTCTGTAAAAAATACCATTACTTCAATTAGTAGGTTTGCCAGTTCATAGATATTCAAAATTCTGTCTGGTTCCTATCACTATTCCTATACTGTACCTAATCTACAAAATTGTTTATTAAATTCAGGTTAAATGTAATTGTAGAAAATAAGTGAATTTCACAGGTACGGCAGGTTGTAGTTTGCCAATATTACAGATTTTATAAGACAGAGAGAACCCAGCTTTTAACTGGGAGTTGTGATCAATTTTTGTGAGAACAAAGGAATGTAATTTACCACACTGCGTACACTGGGTCACTTTTCCAGAACAGAGCAATATACTAAGAAACAATTAGATATATCTCATAAGTCAAACAGATTTTCAAAATATTAAGGTTTGGAAGAAAAATTCAACCTCAAATTTGCTACATAAACAGTAGAATTAAAAGCAATCCTTTTGGGTCCCCACATCACTGACTTGTCTGAAATTGTTTAGTTTCCATCAAGACACTTTTTTGTGGGCCTCCGAACATATGTATCAAATTTGAGGCTGAAGAAAGTTTCATTGGCAAGTTTAAGCAGAAGGCAAATTCTGTTTTAAAGTATATTTTGTTTGATATAATGCAAGAATTCTGCTTTCATCTATAAAGCAACAGTTCTAATCGGTAGGTTAGTCTATATAATATGACTTAATAAAATTGTAGTTTACAAGTGTTGTTATAGCAATCTACAGACTACTCATGTCTGTAATGTCTTAAGGACAGCTGTAAAGGTTTTTAAATGATTAAGTCATAGCATTGAGCAGCCTGGTGAGTGGATCTAATAAGCAGACTAACAATTGATTAAGCAACATCTGTTAAGGTATTATTAACTGTTTATGTGCTATACACGGATTTCTGGTGTCTGACCAATTACAGCTTGCAGAGAAATGGAATAGTTCTGGGGTCTGTGGGTTGTTTTTGTCATTTAAATACTTCATAGCTATGTGGCCTCAACACCTTTTCTTTTTTAAGAGAGTTGTTAAAAAAACTCTTCCCATGCTCTTTGAGTGTCTGGATCAGCATGCCAAGATGTTATACTATTACACTATGTATTTCCCTAGGTCCTTTAAAACAGCATCATTATAACTTTGAAATTAGTAGTCCTGGACTTCCTGTCTTCTGTAACTGTTTCTTAAAAATAAACCTGAGGATAAATTGGAGGAATTGCTGGGTTTGCAAAGAAGTGAAGCTAGAAGTTGTTTTCTTGTACTGGCCTAACATGACCCTATTTTGTTTGAGTATTTTCATCCTGCAGAAGAATCTAGACATCTGAACACTAGTGTTTTCTTTCAAATCAGTGCAATGCACCAGGAAATGTATTTTGTTGTGGGTGCAGGGGTTTGGTTGAGGGACTGGAATTACTTTCAACTGTTTTGTCCCATGAGCTCTGTCAAGGTTTTTCTATAAGGGATAAACTATGAAATTGTGATGGAAAAGCTCAAATGCATGCAGAGCATGTGTGCTTGTAAATAAGGTAGGGGAAACTGGAGAGACAACCACAATGTTTGTTCAAGTTCCTGAGACAGCACCTATGGGAATTAAAGCTTCTTTTGAACAGATCTAACTGCAATAATAGCTTCCCTCCATGTGCTCATCTGGGGTTTTATGTTGACAGCAAGGGAGATGTATTGCAAAATGCTTTGATAAAGGCTAGGGATGGGAGAAGTCTTCCCAACAGACTGAATTTCTCTGGGCTGTGTCCATGTCTCTTATTACATGTCACTGTGCTCAGCTTGGTGTTCAGATTCTAATGGGACCTTTAGATGCTGCAGCAAAACAATTCTCAAGTATAAGGACTTCACAGTTTTCATCTTGACTGTTCAGCTGCTCACAAATATGCCTTTAAATGATGATGGTTCTTAAGAGCAGTTGTCTTGGGCTCATTTTGAACAGTCAATCTATAGATGTCTGGCAGTCCGTAACTTTGAGGAATGACCTTCCTCCTCTCAAAATAGAAATATTTTCATTTTGAGAATGTGGTGTCACTTGCACCCTGTGTACATTTTTGATGTGCTTTGTTCTGTATGTACAAATTTCCTTCTGAAGCATGTTAGATCCTTTGGAGATCCTTTTAGCACTACTCAGTTACCCTGCCTATCTGCCTCCCACCATTCTTCTTCATTCCTTCCCTCATATAGAAGAACTATTCCTTCGGTTTCATAATCAAATACAAAAACTCCTTTACACTAAATTCAGATCTTGGAGTGAACTAGCTGGGGCAATATAGTTAGACATCAGAGTTGTGCTCGCTCACTAAAGCTCTGTACCTCTACTCTCAATGATCCGAGGGGAAAAAACCTGCAGAAAGGAGTGTTGAAAAAAATATAGTCAGTTTTTTTTCCCCTTTCCCTCATTTGCACACATGCAATACAGACATAGCAGCGAGGTATCCATTCTCTTTGCCTGTGAGGAAATGAAAAGGCGTATTGTAAGCCCAAGACTAGTCTGGTTGTCAGCCAGGAATTAGTCCTCTAAAGGAGAAAGAGAGAGGGGCTGGTGAGAGAAGAGACTGGGCAGGGGGAAGGGGGAGCTGGAAGGGGGAAACTACACTTTGAGATAGGTTCAGTGCACATGGCTAGAGATGGAAGGGGTCTTGTGCTTCCTCAGCATGCAGGTGTCGGGAGAAAGGAAGGGAGCTTGTGTTCTTGTACATGGGCATGTGTCTGGGGGAGCCGGCTCAAAAATTTAGACTATTTACTTAATCCCTTGGAACGGCTTTTTTCTCTTCTGTTTTCTTTTTGTGTTTAACAGACCGCTTTACAGGGGACACGTGTGGTAATTAACACATGCAGCTGTAGGGCTTCAGCCATATGTCTGAATTTCAAATGGCCATTGATCTGGGAAATTTGCTGCCGTCTCCACCCCCCACTTATAGGCCATATTCCTTGAAGATGTGGGGGAATTTATAGAGTCTTTACGCTGAAGAGACCAGAGCTGGAAGGAGAGGAGTGAAACGCAATGTGTGTGATGTTGGGGAGTGCGGGAAGGGAGACTGAGAGATTCCAATGACACCCTTCATGCCCCTTGCCCCAGGCCACCATATATTTCAGGTAGCTTCTAAAATATTCCCAAAGCTAGGGACCTGATCATTACTCATATGAAGCTTGCATAACAATCATTAATTGTTTTTCTCCTTCAGCACAGCAGTCTAAGATCAGAATTGTAATGTCCTTGTGGGCTTTTCAGATGTGCTCCCCTTTCCACAGCTGCAGGTATCTGGCCTCTTACACAGCCACAGTGTCAAGGTGGAGTTGATTGTGGACTCTGAGCAGCCTTTCAAGAGATGTAGTCAAGGAGGGTGTGTGTGTGTTGGGGGGGGGGGGGGGGGTGAACAGAGAATACTTCACATCAAAGCAGAGGCTTCTGAAAGAAGACTTGATATATTGTAGGAAGAATCAAACCAGAGAGGCTAAACTAAACAATCATACGATGGTTGTTGCTTTTGCCAACAGTGATCAAGCAGCTGTTGACAGTGCTATAGAGCTTTCTGCAAACTTCTCTCCAAGTTTGGGGCAATGTCAAGTGCTAAAATCTTGTTATGAGATATGGTGTCTTAAGTGAAATATTTCTTTGTGTGGAAACTTTTTTGCTCCCTGTTTTATTTCAAATGTCACTCAAGGCGTTGACCAAATGGAAGATGGTTCAAAATTAAGATACTGTGGTTTAAAATCCTGCAGTATCTAGCATACTTCTAGTGCTCACATGGTGAGATAAAAATGTATTCTACCAAGTAGAAAGCTATAAAAAAAGTAAGCCTCTCTTCCTCCACTTTCCCTCCTTCAGTCCACTTTTAAACTTTCTCAATGCTGAGTATTGCTGATTCCTTGATCTCATCACTCACTTCACAGTGTCAGTAACACTGACACTTTGGAGGTGTTTCTGCTCTGGAAAAAAACCCCAGCAAACATTCCCAATAGCGTGTACTCCAACTCATGCTGAAGGGGGACTGTGATGTACCCAGCCCTTAAAATAGTGCTGGTCTGTTTTCCTGGGTTCTGCCTGTTCTCTCCACTTTCCCTGTGAAGCTTAGTGCCAGGACTGTCTGGAGCAGCCATGTACTGTGCTGCCTCTTCTGACTCACCTCCCTTTTCTCACTTTGTTACTATGGACAGTGCTCCTTCTTGGGACAAGATGGCCTAATGTCCCCTCTATGGATTGGCATGACCTTTTCCAAATAATTTGGTTGTAACCTATATTGATATGCACTTGGGTAGAACTTTCGTTACATAGATGCAGGGCCTAATTCTTCTTTATTCACTGTTCATTACAGCTGGTTTATTTCCTTTCAATTGTTTATCTCCATGAAGAATAAGATTATTCCTGTTCTTCCTCTTCATTACCTTGATCCTTTTTTCTCTAGAGAAAAGGAAGTGCTGGATTTACAGCAGTAGAATTGCTGGGTTGCATTACCACAGCAAGGCTTTTCTACACCAGTTGACCCATGAAGATGTCTGCTGGTCAATATGAGCCTTGGAGACTCAGTTTTGAAACTGAGTGCTGTCCCCACAGCTGGCTGCCATTGTCCATTAGGAAATACATCATGATTCTTTAGCAAGCATTGAGTAGTCAATTTTTGGTAACAGGTAGTTTTGGTGCTGTGTTATGACCAGTCCCAAAAGCCATCCAGTCCCCATGGTTCTTTTAGCTATCCCTCTATTTCTCCTTGGGTGTGTGTATCAGTAGGGGATGACATTAAACTTTTGAAGGATGACTAAGTACACAGCTGAATGAAAAATATTATTTACTTCCATAGAGAACCTCTTTCTGCACAGCCTATATGACTGCTTTAGGTTTGAAGGTATTCTGATAGCCTTCCTGTGTGTCGTTATAGCTAAGCTTTTTATGCCACTGAAATTGCTTCTGGTATGTAAGGAAAATAGCCATGCTCAGTGGTGGTTGCAGGTTCTCGTCTTTAGCCGTGCAGAGCATTGCTAGAAGCTGTGAAACATCAGTCTGTGACAGGCAGGCCACAATCCTGTCTGAAAACTTACCAGATGACGGAAGCAGAGCCTGGAAACTGATCTGGGGCTCTGAGCTCTCCTCCACTTCTCATTCCTCAACAAGTAGTTGAACTAGTGTTTTTTAACCTTGCTCGCATGGCTGGTGAGGATGAGCTTGCAGCCTATGTGCTGCAAAATGCTACGTTCTGAAATGATCTGCTGTGAAATAAACAGGTTTACGTGTAAATGTATGGCACTTACATGTAGCATTTCTAGGCAAGCTGTACAGTGGGGCCAATGGACTGTAGGCCAAAGAGGGATTTTAGTGTTGTCCCTGCTGCTGCCCAGCTGATTTCATGAGGTATATGACAAATACAAAGGAGGACGAATTCTGACACCGTGGGATTGGGAATATGCTTGTTTTTCAAGATAAAAGTATTGCATAGTTTATATAATCATTAAGAAATTATTTTTTAGTTTATTATCTCAGCAGGGTGGCAAGAACATCAGTAGGATGGAAAAGATGCAGCAATACCAGGGAAATACTACTTCCAAAGAATTATGGCACTTTGCCTATGAGGAAAGGGAGGAACTTGACTCAAAGGGAGAAATGGTCAAATCTGATACAGTGGAAATGGTAGATTAACAAAAATATGACTTGCATCTTAGCAGCTCCCTCAAGAACCTTTGAATGGATGATAAGCAGGTTCTTTTAAGTGTTGTCGTGTGTGTCCCCCCCCCCCAACCCCCTCCTTTTTTTTTCCTCCTGGTAATTTGAGCCACTCTGGGAGTGAATCGAAAATTTTGACTTAAATCAAGACAATTAAAACCATTGCCAAGCTAGCTGCCATTCTTTTTGGGTCAGGGACATAACCGAAGGAGTTGAGGCTTGTTTCTGTAGGTCAGGTGAGGGCTGATGACAACAGGGTGTATTTCCAAGTCGTACAACGCCGTGTATTTCTGTCTAGTTTCACAAATGAAACTGCTGTAGGATTTGTTGGGGAAGGGTGGGAATAACAAGTCTCTGAAAATGTCAGGGACATGGGGGGACAATGTCTTCCCAGCTTGAGAGTGATTCCACATTGACCAAAATAGAGCTTTTTGTACAACTCTAAACTGGAGATGGTCTCAAACTACCCTGACCTTTACTACCTGCTTCTCCTTTTTGATAGATAAGGTTCAAATCTGGCCTTGGGCATTTATTTTCTCATTACTTCAAAATCTTTGAAGAGACCTGTTTTGCCTTTTGGGTAGGAATCTGGCTGTGGAGTTTGAAAATTTTAAAACTGCATAAGGTAGACCGATGTGCAACGACAGGTCTTCTCCATCCAGGTTTCCTTGCATTTGACCTTAGAAATGCTTTATTAACCAAACTGAAATCTGATCATCTGCTTCTCTGTCCATCTCTTATGGACAAATTGCTTTGATAAAGAAGATGATCTCTGTGTTGCACTTTGGCCCAAAAATGAATTTAAAATTCTGGTTAAGTTCAAAACAGCAGGACTGTGTGCAGGTTCCTTGTTCTGAATTACTTCTGTATTCAGGCTACTTGAGAGATACTGCTGCTGCTTGTTCAAAACTCCAAGCCTGCAAAATTAGTTTAGACTGCGGTTTACTGCTCACAGTTTGGAGAGAAACTGGCTGAAAACCAAGAAATCTCTTATTTCACAGGTTTCAAGGTTTTGAACCCCTCATTTATTACTTGTTAGAACAAAAGAGAGATCACATAAACTTGTGACTCCCTGCTGTCCTCCCAAATTAGTTGATAGCACTATGGTTGGGATCTCAGCTTGACAAAGGGGAGAGCAAAGGGTGAGTTTCAAGTTTGAATTAGATGAGTGCTCTAAATGCTGACTTTAGTTATTTTAAGGTTCTTGCTTTGTCTTCTGCTTGGAAGCATGCCTGTACACCTGAGAAAAAATACTATTTGGAATGCCACATTTCTGTGAGTGGGTTAAAACAACAACTTTTCACAAGTACTGAAGCAAATTTACTTCGCTAGAAAGTTCACAACCAGCTCAGCTTAATTCTCTGAGCCTTCATGGCTGCCACTTGTTCCTAGAATAAGATGTCTCTGCATTGTCAACAAAATCCATAAGAGTTTTGCCATCAAAGTGGTAAAGTATGATGGTTTAGTTTTCAGCTGCATTGTCCTCCATGTAGCAGTACTAGGAAGATTTTTTTTTTTTTTTTTTCCTCCCCAGAAAGGTTTGCATAACTTATAGAAGTGAGTCAGGTATTTAAGTGGTAATTACTATAGGGCTTGGTTCAACCTGCAAAGTTCAAATCTGAATCTGGATCTGAACTTTCCCAGAGGCAGGGGGTGTGTTTGGATATTGTGTTGGTTTACCTATTATAGTGCAAACTCTGAAAGGCAGGTCCAGATGTGGATGGGGATTCTGTATCTTCCCAAGTATGAGACATTCAGGGCCACTTCTTTTGTTTAAACTGACTCCTGTTAAATGATACGTAATTGAAATAATATAAAACTGGATCTCATTTTGGGGAAGGTGTCTACAGCATTGTGCCTGAAAAGTAATATCTTGATGTGCCTTTATTTTTCAAAAGGAGCTGTTTGAAAGCTCCAAAGAGTGAGAAGTTTGAGGGCAGGTTTGTTTTGGCTAATTACTGTAGAAGTACCTTGAGAACTTAAGCAGTAAATGAGGACTTCAGATTTTAGAGAGATCCTATCTGAATCTTGGGATTCAACAGTTTTAAAGCCACTGAATCCTAGAGACTAGAGCATTGCTATTAATACAGAGTGTTGCTTCAGACCCCTTTTGACACTTTTGCTTTTGAAGGACCAGGCCCAGGAAGAGGGAGCTCTTTGTTTGCGGTCAGAATAAACTCATTGTACACCCAGACAATTAACTCTTCAATCGACTTGCCAGCCTCTGTAAAGCACTCTGGTCCCCTCTCTGTCTATCTCCAGTTCTATTCAGACACTTAAGCACACTAATGTTTTTTGTTTATTATTCTGAAAAAGTCCTTCACAAGAATAGTCGAAGCGGATCAACATTGTCCTCCTAGCAGCATTTATCTCCGCCTGGCAGTGAATGTGTCAATCAGGAATCAAAAAGCCAAACAGAGGAGGCTTTGAATTGTGTCACAGGGTCAGAGTTACTTCCAGCTGTCTGTGCGTGGGATAGGCTTTCTCGAAGGGCGAAGAATTGTGCTGCCATACAAATGCACTGACTACATTGGACCACAAAGTCCTTGGGGCCTGAGTGGCTTTTTTCATGTTGATGCACCTGCGAGGGAGATGTGAGGAGGAAGCGGGGGGAACTAATGCCTTCCAGAAGGCACAGGGGAAGGCTCCTTGTCTTATCTGGATGATGCCTGGAATGCAGCATTGAAGTAAACACTGCCTGCGTCTTTACAGCATACAGAATAGTTGATGTAGGAAGGGAAGAATCACTGCAATGACAGTGCAAGTCAACCTTTACAGTTAAGAGCTCCTTAAGCCATACAGAGCCCTTTCATGTTCAGTACTTAGGCACATTTTCACCTTTTTAAGCAAAACTTTTCCTGTGTCCAAGTGTTTGTGGCTTGTTATATCCAAAGGGAGCACATTGTTGCTGTTTCTTAAAATGAAGGCAATAATGAGAACGTGCTTTTGCTGATTTGGTTTGAAAAGTTGGGGTTTTTTCTTAAGAGCTGTGGGATATGCATGCATAGAAGTGGTTGGACTCAATGATCTTAAAGGTCTTTTCCAACCTAAATGATTCTATGATTCTATGGAAGGGGGTGTGAAAACCTGGCAGGGAAGTTTATCTGCACTGGTGCATTTCCATTTCAGCTGCTTGGCAAGAAATTATCTTGATTTGGCTGGATTGTAAGAACTTCACATTATTTTTGGCATGAATGCTAACTTTCTGCATTTATATTGGCGATATATGTCTCTGCATAAAAGTTGCATAGACTATTAAATTAATTATGACTTGCTGAAACTGTTTCACTTGGTGTAGGGAAGGATTGTGATCAAGGCAACAATTTGCTCCACCCCTAAGGTACTGGAAGGGACTCGTATTTTTTGTGTAAGACCCCATGTAGTGCAAATATAGGTTTTGTTGTCTCTTTTTAATACTTACAACACACACACACCCTCCCCCCAAGCCTGGGGGTAATACGTAGAAATGTCAAAGTTGTAAAATTGCATCTTCAGGACTCAGAAACTGCACAGATACAGGGAGCTTGAGTTGACCTGGCAGGTCTTTGTTGCATCGGACAAGAGTTACTAAAGCCACAGAAAAGTGTATGTATGACTTAAGTCCCTCAGGAGTGCTCAAGCTTAGGAAAGCTCTTCTTACTTCCCATTGGTTTGACAGGCTCACTAAAGGTGGGCTTTTCTGTGTCAAACAGGACATACTAAGAATTCACTCATTGTCCTGGCTATCTGTGATCTACGTTGCTTCAGCTATGCTCTGTAATGGCTCACCCAAAGCCAGATGATGGTAAGCAAAAGAACCACTTGACACTGGAAAAAGGCCTTCTCCTCACAGGGCAGAGCTATGCACTTAAAATTGTCATCTTCTTATTCTACCAGGCTGACTCAAAGTCTGGGAACCGTTGATGTTCAAGATGTAGACTTACAAAAAAGACTAGATTTTGTACAGGGCCTGGATGGTTGATCTCATAAACCCTAGCACTCTTTAAAATGGTAGAAATGTTTACAGAGTGTCTCATGGATTCTCATGGATTCCAGTGAGAGCACAAAAGTGATGTACCAAAGGTTGAGGTTACTTAGGAAGAATATAGATCTTGGTCTGTTAATGTGGTGATGCAAGTATACAAATGACTTTTGCCGTGGGTATATATTTTCCCGGGTAGGAGATGTGATATGGGAGGTTAATTCTATCACCTAACTTTTTCCCTTTCTCCTGCTTCTGTTAAGTGGCTTGAGGCAAGAACAGTGATTCACAGCAGCAGAGAGTTACTTCACATTTTTCCGTAATAATTTATGCTTCTTCTATGTCAGGGAGTTTATTTTTCTCCTGACATAACTTGACTTGCTTATGGCCTCAGTGCCTGTTGTTTAGAGCAAAACTGAACTTTAACAGTCTTCTTTAGGATGAACTGAATTTCTTTGTCCCTCAACCCCAGGGTATGCTGCAGTCATTCCAGATGTGGATGCTTGCTAGATATTCTGCAAGGATAAGGCTAAGGGAGGGGAGTCTTAGTGGGAGCTTAAAGAGTTCTTGCCCACCACTAGCAGTAGATCTGGACACACAATAGTCCCTGTTTTGAGTTATTGTCAGGCTAACCCAACAAAAACTGTTATTAAGCTTATGAGCCTCTGACAGTGCAAGTGGGCTTCTGGCTTACAGCCATTGTATCTTAATGTGAAAATGGCTTAGGGAGGGTTGTTTGGACCTGCCTGTTCCAATCTTACCAGTGATAAGATAAAAATACTATTTTTAAGTTGACACCAATTGAGCCAGAAAATCAGTTCAACTTTTGCAAGTGTACCCTAGGAAAAGGAGGCTTACTGGAAAGGAGTTTTATGGCTTTAAAACGGTGTCCCATTGGGAGGTATTCTGTTGAGTGATGCTGTCTGTGTTCAGTGGTTGTCTTGGAAAAAGAAAGTGGTATTCATGCTGGGTTGTAAAACATAGAAGAGAAGCATGCCAATGCACTCTTATTCAGGGCTCTGAGAATATTCTGCAACCAAGGGAAATTATCTTTGATGGTTCTGCAGTGTGTGGGTTCCTGATCTGGAAGCATTGCCATCTAGAGGGATTAGGAAGCACTTACCTGACATCTTTGATCCCTCCGTTGGTGACATGCTCTGCATCAGGAACTATTGCAGTTAAACACATTTTTTGAAAGTGTGAAATTTAATAGCTTTTTGAAAAAGGAATAGATTGTACCTGATGAACATACTTCGTTACCTTTGGCTCCAAAGTAACAATGTCCTGTACATCTCATGTATTATCACAGGAGACCCCAGGTCTCTGAAATAGTTTGGATTTTCAGTTCTATGCTTAAAATGCTTCTTTAAGGAATATAAAATGTTTGTTCAAGATTTTCAGGTATGTAAAATAGAACTTATTCCTTATTTACCAGGAGCAAACAGGCCAGTGGAACAACTGTTCAGTGTGATGAACGGTGTATTGAGTGAGAGGAAAAATCAAATGAGAGTAGACAAGTATTAGGGTTGTTCTTCTGCCCAAAGGGAACAGCAGTGAAACTTTTTGCCGTAAGCTAATCTGAAACACTGAGACCTACTGAGAATTCTCCAGTTTAAGAAATAGATTTGGTATTTTCAGAGTAAGAAGCTGGCAGCTGGGAAGTGAGCATGGTGTTTTTAATAAACTGCAATTTTTGTCTTTTATGTGACTATTTCATGACCTTTAAGAAAATAATCAGAAATATCCCCTGGCTTTTGATTTTTGAAATATGGTGAATGTAATTACAGGGCTCTTGTCTATTGCATTTTTTCTTGTGCATGTGATGAAAGAACTGTACTTGCTCGAACAACAGGGGAGTAATTATACTTCCCTCTATTTGCAAAACCCTTAATACTGTACTGGGTGCTGCTACAATGTGGACTTAGTGACAATTTGGCCTTAGTAACCCAGTGAGGAAATGATTGTGTAGTTCACAGAGCCATTTTACTGAGATTATGTTAAACAAACCCCTCAGTTCAAAGGTTAGTTTGGTATTTTTGTCTGTTTGCTGCATTTATCCAGTCACTGTTTAATACTCTCCAGTAGCTTAATGGCTAACTTTATACAAAAGCTGCTACAAAATTCTCTTTCTTTAAGAAGAATGTATTTCCCAAATTGTAATTGCTACTGTCCCCGTTATTCACACACACACACGAGCCTAAAAGAAACCCCCTGAACCTGAAGCGTCCTGAGTTCTGCCAAAGTTCACATAATGGTTTGGATAAAGTGCTGTGGCTCAGATCCAGTTCTAATTTTTCTCCATTGTTGGCTTCTGGGTTGCTGCCTTAAATCTGAAAAGAATTCTGTAATTATTTGGTGCAAAAGCATTCATGAGAACAATGGGAATAAACTTATTATCATACTAGTAATTTTTTTATGCCAGGTCTCTTCCTATTTTATATAACTTAAGAATTATTCACCTTTCCAGTTGTTCTATAAGTATCTTCTGCAGTTTTGGGTTGGTTTCTCAAATCTGTAAAGCCAATCATGCTGATTACATACTGCTCACTGCTTCATTACAGTGTGAAGTATCCTAAATAAAAAGCCATAGCTGTGGTTTCTGGGTTCTTGCAGAAGTGGAACAGCCTATTTTGACAAAAAAGTGAGGGTTGACTATTTACTTTTATCCAAAGATTTCTTTGAAGGGCAAAATCTTCCTTCTTATAAATCAAGTAAAATTTGGGGAATTTTTCCAAGGAATCAGTTGCTCAAACTTTTAAAGAAAAATACTGCTTATCCATGTTACTAGTAATGCCCAATAACAGGAAAACTCAGAGCAAAAGTTGACTGAGAATGGTAAGTATTTTTCTTCCAGTTATTTTTTGCTATGCTTGCATGTAGCGTAAAATCAAATACAGTGATGAAGAGGGAAAATGACAACAGGGGTCTCTCTCTTGCTCGTTTTGGTCAACCTCCTTTACTTCAGTGAATCTCTGAGGTTGAAATGGAATTACCAGCATATTTTTTATCTTTTGAGAATTAGATTGCTTTCTGTGGAAATGCATAAAATTAATGATCTGTGGAAGAGGTGTTCAGGCTTTTGCTCACTTTATAAAACTGCAAATACAGGTATGGGTGGAAAAATAGTCTACAAGCCTCTGTTTTCCCTCTATGACCTTCTTTTTCCCTTCCAATGGTCTCTTACTTTTGTAGTTGGAACTAATATAAGGGAAGGGTGAGGGCAGTTACTGCTGCCTCTAGGAGGGGCTGTCCCATGCACCTTTCCTCCAAATGTTGTCTGCCCTGTGCATCTGATAGTCATTGAGACAGTGTTAAGCCTGGCTTTTCTGGAATGGGTCTCCTCCCTCCAACTGATTTTCATTATGTAACTTTGCGTTTTAGGTTACTGTCCACTTCAATGCCTAGTGTCATCTTTGCCCATAACATATGCAAAAAGTAGTTATGACAAATTGTAAGTTTTAAGAGTCACTGTATTTCAAAAAGGAAAAAAAAAAAAAAAGGTCAATTCTAGGCTAATCTAATTTTAGTTTGCATCTCAACAATATTCTGTTTTCTAGTCTTGCAATGTAACAAAAGACTTTCCTCTACTGTTTGTTCCAGCTTAGCTTGCCCACATTCAAAAGTTTTACCTCACTTAATGTTATGGTACTGTTCTAGTGCTGTGTAAAGATGCTCCAGGCTGGGGCTTGAAATCCAGATCCCTCTGTATGCTGAGGAAATAAGACTCACCCTGAATCCAAGCTGGGCCTGTAGATATGATGGATAGGCTTACTAAGCCATACAGAGTGTAAACTGAACACTTTTCCCTGCGGTCCATCTCTAAATATTGAGATTTATATTTCCTGTGGAATCTTTTTTGGTTGAAGCTTTTAATTATGAAAGACTTGGGGTCAGACGACATGGAGTGCTCTTGCACATGAAAAACCTAATGGAAGAGAAGTTCTTTTTCCACAATTTTGCAATTAGAAGACATTGTAAGAAAAAAGATTTGCTATTGACCATCCCTTTCTAACAGCCCTGCAGTGAATGCTCGTGCCGGGTTCTGCACAGGTAAGTTTCAGAAGAAGAGTTTTTCTTTCGAACAAGAAGAATAAGGAGAAATGCACAGTGGGACAGCAACCTTCAGACCTTTGCTGTCTCAGGCAATGACCTGTGTGGGATATATAGGCACCTGAAATTAAAAAGGCGATTGCCTGATCAATGCAACAAGGGGAGACTGCTAGGTGATGAGCACCAATGGTTTGTGGAGGGAGAGGGGAGGGAGGGCGGGAGGCTTCTTTTAAGTTTAAGGATAATGCTTAATGCATGCTTGCTGTGTAGAATGTTATTGCTGTTAGTGTAAACTGTTTTCGTTCTGTCTGTCTTCTCTCTCTTCTGGACTTGGCCGGGCCATGTACAAATCCCAATCATTCAACAGTACTGGAGAGTAGATAGTATTTACCTCAATAATGGTAGTTTCTTTTCGATTCTTTTTAACCCTGAATTCAGATGATGGTTCGAAGCCAACGCCTACCATGGAAACCCAGCCTATTTTCGATGGAGAAGGTAAGCACATCCCTTAAAATAACAACCAAAAAAAGCTACTTCCCTCTCCCTTTTCCCTAGGATTTATGGCTCAAATGCTTTCTTTATCCTGCAAAGCAGAAAAGCTAGTGAATCTCATAAGTTATCCAAATTTCACAGTGCCCTTGGGACCTCAGGCATTTTCCCTAATCCTTTTACATCCTCCCTTCTTCATTGGAATCCAACAATAACACCAGTTGACCAGATTCCTGGGGTAACCTTGGAGGAAAAGGTGTCACAGAAAAAAAAAAGTGTATTAAGTCAGAAATGGCAACTTCCTTTAGACTGTCCTTACTCCCTCACTCTCTCCACTCATGATACCAATGCTGGGAGTTTCATAACCTCTGCAATGTGTTACAGCTTCATGAAAGGGAGGGTAGTGCTAAACCACAGCTTGTGAACATTGACTTGGAAGAAAATTGCTGGGAGGTTTCTTTATTTAGCAATTACTTTCATTGACGCACATACTGTTTAAGCAAATGAAGTCAGTGTCCTGGGCCCATTTAATTCACAGCCCACCAACAGTTTCCTTCTCAAATGGGCTAATCTTGCAATTGTAGTATTTTGGAGAGGAAATCTCCGACCTTACTCCATTGGAAGCCTTGAAACAAGGATAAAATGGCTGTCATCACAGAGGATTCAAGCCTTTCACACACACAACCATAAATACCATTGGGGATATAGTGGTCCTTGTGTAGTGAATGGGCCTATTAGCAGCTGCTTATATCTTGCATATTGCTTAGAAGAAGTAGTGCATGTTTTCTGCAGATTTAAACCCACAGCCATTATAATCAAGCTATGGGCTGAAGTCCAAACCACTCTTTGACCCACCTGAAACTGTGGATCATAAGGCAGTGAGGGAAAGCCTATGCATTTTCATACTGAACTGCTGTACTTGACACTTTTTTTTAAAAAACTGGATCAAAGGCAGCAATGGAGACTACTGAGCAAGAGTAGGTGCTGCTGTTGATATCTCCTCCCTTCTTGTAAATCAGGTGATGGGGTGCGGTGTTTTTGTTGCTGAAATAAGCTTATTTAATGGCAAGATGCTGTAGTCTTGTCACTTCCATTTAGTGATTGTAGGTTTGTAAGAATCTTCTTGTGAGCTTTAAGAAACAAAGCAAAGCCCTCAGAGCAAAAAGCATTCTCAAATAAACAAAGGAGATTGAAGCCATGCTGTCTATCTCTTGTTTATATCAAAAGAAAGTTCCTCCTGGCAGCAAGATGATGTTGTATTAAATTGCTGTTTGTAATCACAAACTTCTAGCCTTTAAGTTTTCCCCTGAGAGGGTGCCCATAGGTATTCAAAGGAAAGAATGCACTAGTAAAATCCAGGAGTGAGCTGATCTAGTTAATACAGCCTGTTCAGAAGCTCCTTCCAGGAGAGACTCAATAGTTTGGTCATTCAAATTGAACTGGACAAAGTTCTTGAGAAGCGGTGTAGTGAACAGACCTTTTCTGGTCCTTCTGGTGACAAGCAGATTCTGAAAAAGATCTTATCCTATCTTTGGTGAAAAACATTTTCAAAAACCTTCATGTTGATTTGTAGGTAAATCAAGCCTGATAAATGGACTTGGACTGTAGGATGAAAGATTGCCTCTTACAAATCTTGTCATATATTATGCAAGACCTTATCTCCTAGACTTCTAGAGAGCATGGCTAATGCAATGGCTTCCTGTTGTATTAGCAGTGTCCCTTATGACTTGGGAGAAGAGAATATGACAGGCAGGTTAATCAAGCTATGCATTGATGAATAATATCTGCTAAGTTTGTTACTCTGTATTTTTGTCATCCCTATTAGTAAAATAGGACTAACTAGATTTCAGTGGTGGTTTTAGCAATAAGCACAAGAAAATTCATTCTGGGTCTGACCAGAAGTTTGTGTAATCCACTACCTTTGAGTGTATTGTCTCCAACAGTGGCTTAAAGTGGGAACATCAGAAAGAGCATAAGAAGCATTTAGCCTGGAGAAGAGAAGACTTAAAGTTGACCTAATAGCAGTCTTCCAGTATCTACAGGGAAGTTTATCAAGAAGATGGAGCCAAGTTCTTCATAGTAATGCATGATGAGGGACAACAGTCATAAATTGAAACAAAATGTTTGTACTGGATATAAGGGAAAGCTTAGTCACGGTGAGGACAATGAGGCAGTGGAACAGATTGCCCAGAGAGGTGATATCCTGTCCTTTCTTTCCAAGCCAGTTGGATAAAGCTGTGAGCAACCTCGTCTGTTCTTATAGCTGACCCCGTCTGGAGCAGAAGGTTGGACTAGACACCTCAGAATGTCATCCTGAACAGTCCCTTGATTCCATCTGAGCAAACATATCATGATACTTCACTAGAATACTCTCCCAGTGTTTTGGGTCTTCCTGAGGAATGCCTTGTACTTGGTGTCTGGCACAAATGTCAGATAACAGAAAAGGGCAAAACCAGTTATCCATTCACCTGTTAGGTCTGGACTCTTCACAGATGTTCAAAGCAGTTAAAGCCCAAATGCCATTCAATTTCAGTGGGTTTGAGATCTGCTGAGCTGCTGAAAACCTGTGTATTTGAAGTCAGGCAACAAGGGTGGAGCTGATAGCAACAGGAAGGGACAATAAAAATGTGGAATTTCTTTTCATGCTCTGTTTTTGGGTGCCTACCTTCAGTCCACAAGGGGCTGCCTTTTTTCAAAGGGCGTTAAATACTCAGCTGTCCCTGAAATGTGTGATACCTCTTAGACCTCAACATCTCCAAGACGAAGGTTTACCTTTCTCATGTTTTCACCTACATTAGAGGATAATGAAAATTCACGTCAGGCATAATAAGTTCCCTTCCCACTCCCTACCATCCTCCCTGAGGGCATAACAAAGCAGTGCCAGAGATAATGTAGATCAGATAACTTAAACTCTGCTGTCCAAGGTTTGAATCATAAAGCAGCCATCTCTTTAAAAATTATGTCACTTCATTACAATGCAGATCTCAGTGATGTTTATAGTGAATCTCCTCTTAGGACAAGGTTCTCCTCTGCAGAGGAGTATTTTATTAATGGTCCTTGCTATGGTTTTAAATGAAAAAAAGTTTTATTCCATCCTCCACTTCTAGGCTGTTTTCTTTGCATCCACCCTTTATTTAGTTTCAGTGTACAAGTTGTATTCATTTCCTAAAGAATAACTTTTTTAAACATCTTTTTCATAAACTTTACCTCTTAACTCAGTGGGAATCTACTTTTTCCACAGATCTGTTGTTCAGAGGAGTCTATGTTGCTTACCTGTATCCAAAAAAATGTCCGGGTTAATTGGATGAAAAATACATTTTTATGATAGATCCCAAAGGATTCATTTCCTTTTATTTTCCTTTCTCCTCTTCTCCCACAATTCCTTTTTCTGCACCTTTCAACCTCACTTAAAGTCTGAAAAGGCCCTGGCCCATTCTTAGGCATCTATTGACACTGGTTGTCCCTCCATTTTCAGCTGTAGACATACCCCGTCCATACAGAGCAGAGTCAGAGCTAAATTTCATCCCAGATTTAGGAGTTTGGTTTATGGACTTTTTCTACTTTTGTGCTTCTCCCCTTCCTACCTCTCACCCAGTGTTTAATTTGATGTAGTTTTCCCCCCAAAAGGCCCAAAGTGTATAGGTATGTGTATTTATAGGAGCACATCATGACTGAGTGATGATAAAATAGTGTAGTGAAACCTGCAGATAAGGCAATCTTTGTTAAGCAAACTTTTACTACTGCTGAAATATCAGTGTTCAACTTATATTTCCATATGAAAAAGTGCCCTGAACATGATTACAATAATGCCTACAATCAATGTAGCTGAAAACATTTGGGAAGGAAAAATTCCCTTTCATTTTTACTTTGTGCTCTTGTAATGTATAATCATTTTCTCTTGTAGTCAGCCAGCTTCTCCCTTGCTGAGCAGATCCACGTAAATGTCAACAAGGGAGCAGGAAAACTCTTGTAAAAGACAAACTCCAGGATCTAGTATTTAAGGCATGCTCTTATAGAAACGGAAACTTTTTCAGAAAATATAATTTCTCAAAAGCTCACTTCAGGAGCTCTAGCACATGGTATTGAGTACTGCTTTGCTCAGTTCTGATCAGATGCTGCTGTTGTGTCATTTCTGTGGCTTAGGGCAGGTTCTGCTGTGTTTTTGAAGTTGATTGTTACACCTCAGAGGAGGTGCTCTAAGCACTTTTTTTTCCCACAAATTTATGTTTGGATGTCTTGGTTGTAGTGCATCAGGCATGCTTTTCTAACCAGAACTTGTTTCTTTGACAGACTTCCTTTCAAGTCTTTCCAGAAATATCTTCATTTCTCTGCCTATTTACTTCGGATTTTGTTGTTGCTTGTTTTAGGGAACTGACTGTGGTCAGCTCTTCTTGGGCTGTTAAAGCAATATTTAAGGTCTGGATTTACTTTCTTTTTAATCTGGATTTCATACGTACTTAAGTGGAAACCAATATGTACTATAGCACACAACATAACCTTTGAGACCACTAAGTCTTGAGAGGACTTTAGAAAGTGGGGGTTAGAGGGAGGGGGGAAAAAAAAGTTTTGCCAGCAGAGAAATGCTCTCTGGAACAGGAAGATAATGAGATAACCTTGTGGAAGATTTACAAATGGTGGTTCATAAGAGGTGGAAGACCTCACCAGGGGATGAACTGACCTTCACAAAGATGATGGATCAGTTAAGGCCTGATTGTAGCAAACGTCTTCTCATGAGTAACAACCATGTGTATTCACTAGTTGCTGTAGTTTCTTTAAGGCAATTATTTTTTCTCTTTCAGAAATCACAGCACCCACCCTTTGGATTAAGCACTTGGTCATCAAAGATTCCAAACTGAACAGCTCCAGTGTAAGGAATTCAGGTAACATTCCATCTAAAAAAACCCCATTTTTTTTTTAACTAGGCTGCAGTCCCTCACCATCTGGTCTTGTTTAATTCTTTCTTCGTTGTAGCTATCCTGTTGCTTTTCAGTGTTGCAGGATTTGAAGTGCAAGCTACAAAACAATTTCAGATAGCATCCTCTTTTATGTCCAGAAGTCCACAGTCTATGTGTGATGAGAGATGTTTCTGTTTCCCCAAACCACAACTGTGGAACCTCTAATTCCTGTTAATTCAACCCAGCCAGCTGTCATCTTTATTCTGTTTGCTGTTCAGCAGTCTTTCATGGATGTACAAACCGATGCATTTGGCTGTGAGATGTGGACTGTGGTTTTGGTCTAAACAGTTGAGAAAATACAGAGAGGGGCTTCTTTTCTAGCAACTTCAAGATCCTTCTCTGCAGGGAATATTATTTGATAGAAAAATGATTGGATTATTTCACAACTGAAAGTAGGTTGCTTATGTCTGGGCCTAAGTAAATGTTGAGATTATTTTTGTGGGTGATAGAGTGGATGAGGAAAGACCCAAGCATAAAAAAAGAGCAAAGAAAAGATCTTGAACATGAGTGGGAAAAGGGGGAGCAGAAAGATGTGAAGTTAAGATGTAAAACTTGAAATTGGAGATGAGGGTGAAACTGTATGGAGTCACTGAATTCACAAACTGGAAGAATCTGAAGAGGAACTTTAGGGAGTCTCGTCAAGAATGTTTTTTATATGATATATTTTAACTGATGTGGGAGAAAGGAAGAAGGTAAAGGGAATATCAAAAGCAGAAAATTGCCTTAAGAAGCCATGGGTTTACTTGAAATTTTAAATAGGAGCTGCTACTATTGCATGTATTTTATGAAACAATATATGCCTAGATCAGCTGTTGGGAATAACTCCAGTCCCCAGAACAGATAAATTGTGATAGCCTGAAGTACCTCGTCACCTCATATTTCTGGATTAGCCAGAGAGCATTCATGGCACTTAGCAGTTCCTGTGCCACTTCCCAACTGCAGGGTGAAATCAGTGCTAGGTTAGGTGAGATTCTCTTGCTGCAGAGTGGAGAAGGGCTCTTAGCAGGAGGACATCCATCATTGCCCAGACCCCAGTTTTAGCAAGTTTCCTATGCCTCGCTTCCTGACTGGTTTTGTAGTAGGGTGGTCTGTGTAGGACCTGCCAGTGGGAATCATCCAGAAGCTTCAGATGACATAGGAGTATTGGCATTCTTTTTTAAAGATGTCTTTCATGGGAGAACAAATGCAGCTTGTGTTTTGGGAGCTTCTGGGACAACCAGCAGCTCACAGTGCAGTTGAAGGTGGCAGTTTAATATTAAAATCCTATGAAATGGGTCCTACCTGTCTTGGAGACTAACTTCCTTTCTAATGCAGCAAACCTGGTAGCTGCAATGGAAATAACAGTTCCTAAATCTGGGTTCCAGGAGGCTACAAAGGGATGTGGGAGCAGGAATGTCTGTCTCCCACCCTTTCTTGGCCCAACAGAACCAAAGTAGTCTGGCTTTCACGTTGTAAAGGCAATCAGTTTGTTCAACTGTTTAGTCAGGAAGCTGCCTGATGTAAACCGGAGTTATGTTCATGGAAGAGTTCTTTTTGTGAGTTTCTTTTGTCCACTTTTTTTTTTCCATTTTTTCTGATGTAATTTCTGTTATTCCAACAAGATTATTGTGGGTGCATGCTACAAATTAAAAATAAATGATCTTCTGGAAAATTCAAGAGTTTCGTAAGAGGTGGTTTCTACAGCAAGCTAAAAGGAGGTGTGGTTCATCTGACTCAGTTTTACTGACTACCCTGACAGACACTCATTCGGTGTAGGATCTCATTAAGAGACTGGGCTGCCAATTTTTTTAGCCCCAGATTTCCACATTAGACCCTACAATTACACAGCCATCTCAATTTCTCACGCCAAATTATTGATATCAAGAAATGCTGCCTCATCAAAATAAGACTATGGTTTAGCTGATATTAGGTGTGGGCTACTTTAGTCTGTTTCTTTCAACCAGTGAAGCCTAGTCCCCTTGGTTGGTACCTTTCATTCTTTTCATCCCTTGTCATATATGTTAAAAGGCAATTAGGGTAGGTGGGATCAAACAGCAAAGAGCTGGGAAGGATAATTATCTTTTAGAATCAGGTTCTTCAAATGTCTTCAAGTCTGTCTTTGCTGAAGATGATGAAACAGCTGTCAAGAGATGGGCATGCAAAATTAGGGGATGTTTTTAATTGCTTTTGCCCCTTGTCAGTTTGAAATATTAATGCTCAGCACATTTCTGATTTTTCATTTATTTTTCAAAGGATTAAGGTAAGTTTTACTAGTGCAAGATTGGATTTTTGGTTTTGGCATTCACTCAGCTATATTGTCTCTCTGAGCTTGCACTTACTGTCTTGAAGCAGATACAGCCTGGTATCCTCTTGCAGCAATTTAATGGGATCACTGAAATTAGATGTGAGAGAAGACCTAGTAGGTCATCTAATCTACTGCCTTAGGGCTAGTGAATGTTGGTACTGTATGAACAGCAGCATTTTCTAGTGTAGCATAAATGCCTTAGGCAATAAAGATTTCACTTCATCCCACAGAAAGCTGCTCTTCTGTCTGAACTCAGTCTCAGGATTTTTCTTTTTGTAATATCCAGCCTAACTCTTTTTTTGTTTCTGTTGTTTTTCGTTAATCTTGAGTTCTTGAAAGCCTGCCCTATTCCTTGGAGTTTGTGTACTGAAACACTTAACCCTGATCTCTCTCCTCCCTGTGGTGGTTATATAGCCCTGTTCTTTGCAGTGAAGAGAAGTCCAGTAGATACTACTGTTAGAGAACGTGTGCTGCTCTCTAATCAGCACTGACACTGAACATCTTGGAAAACTAGCACCATCACTGTATCAACCATGAGGAGAATTTAAGAATTGCTACATGGAGACAAATAAGCTCTGTAATTTGCTATCATTTGTCTCTGGTCAATGTTAGGCTTCAGGGTGAACCAACCACCAGGCAGCTGAGCATTGCAGAGCTGATGACACCCTGTGTTGCATACACAGCCTGTATCTTGTAAGAGCTGCATTTGAAATCTGAGCGTTCCATCTTCCATTTACTGTTGACAAACAGAAGAGGTTCTCCTGAAATAGTCTTCTCTCTTGGAGCATTTACGCTTTGCTTGGCATGTGTAAATACTAATTAAGCTAGGGATCAAGAAAAGCAGAATGACTCTAGCCTGGTAATTAGAGCACTTGACTGAGAATCTATATGTCTCCAGGCGTTCTGCCAGTGAATTTTTCTATGCTAAGTAAAACAGCATTGCTAGGAGGGATTGCTAGTGCTGTTACCCCAGCCCATCTTAAAGAATGAAATGACAACTAGATCTCTTTCTCAGTAGGGTGAGGTGCAGGTTCTTCTCAAACAGAGGCAGGAACCAAAATATGAACATGCTCTAACATCTGAATTGTTGAGTAGCAGAAAAGTTACTGGTTTTCTACACTTACGCACTAAGTCTTCTGCTTTATGAATCCTAAGAGCCCAAAAGTCAGTTTTTCTTTTTGGGACAAGTGAAAGATCTAGGTAAACACAGTATTTTGTTTGCTGTGGCAAGATGACAAAAACATTTTTTGGTGTTTGCTTTGAATTGATTTTCACCTTCCCTGAACATCCACACCTGCATGTGCACACACATGGATACCCCAAACTAAGCCTGTTATTTAGCACTGTCTTCTGTGATGTGTCATTTATTTTTAACACTGCCAGAGCAGGAGACGATACAGATGGGACCTTTGCAATGGCTGTTCTCTAATCAGCATGGGTGGGAACTGTCTTTTCATTCTACTTTTACTTTTTCAGCCTCCTATTTTCCTACCTCCTACCCCCAGCCTATTCCAGCCTACAACAGTCCAAATGATTATTCTTTTACAGTTCTTAACCTAGGGAAACACTTGATAATGTATCCTGCTTCCAAGAAAATAAATCTAATGGCTGCCTGTTTGGGAGCACCCATCTCTACTGAGGAATCCATAGTTATTCCTCATTTCCAGAGCTGAGTTATCTCCAAATCCATTTGTGCTACTTAGTGATTTGGTTTTAGTTAGCAAGAGATTCCAGCCTGTATCCAGCTTACCCTGACAACCTTTAAGAAAACCACAGAGTGATGTAATGAGCTCATGCATGGAAAAATAAACAACTTTAGAGAAACCAGCAGTAGCAGCCTCAAGTAAATATTCTGCAGTCACTGGGGTTTTGAACATGACGTTATTTGAAAGGAAGAATGAGTAATATATTAAGGTTAGCAGCTGAAGACAGGTTTGTGTGTGCCTAGTTAAAAAGGAAAAAAAAAAAAAAAAAAGAAGAAACCCACAGCTGTTTATTTCAAAATCTTGCTTGTTGAATGGTGGCCAACTCCATGTGGCCTATTCTGTTCAGCTCTGGCACCCAAGCATCATGCAGACATCTCATGTGACAGTTTTCCAGTGATAGAGCTTTCTGGTGTCAGGAGCTCTTAGTAGACAGAGTATAACTGTAAATGAGCTTTGAAAACAAGAATGGTGGTATTCACATTTCTTTTTGTTAATTGAATTCACTTGGAGCCCAAACTTCAGGGCTTCTCAAAGGGAGAAACAGCTTGAAAGCCGCATATACTTTTGCAAGAAGCAGAAGCACAACCCACCATCCACCCCAAAGGGAGTCTGTGTACTCTTGGGTGCAGTTTGTATCCAGAGATCTGCACAGTGAGGTGGGATGTGATTATATCATGTGCCCCACTAGGATCTGGATTCTCTGGTTTTTCTCTATTGATTATTTTTTTTCCCCACTTGCAGGAAAAAAACCCAAGAAAACCCACGTGGCACCCCAAAATAGCTGCCTTCTTTCTAGTACTCACCTAGAAAATGATACCATTTTGCTGCATGCCTTTCTTAAGGATCAGGGATAGTAATTGCTCCTAGGGGGAATGTACTCATGGTATGTTGCCTTAGCCATACGGAGTCTTTCTAGGATCCCATACATTTAACAAGGAGTCTGTTTTTAAGCCACCTATATGGAGAATCAGTGTAGTTCCTTGTGAGTCAGATTGTCAGGTGAAACCAACCAATATATAACGGGGCAGGGCCTGCTGATTTGCCCTTAAAAAGAATAAACCAGTTGTTACTTTATTATTATTATTTTTTATTAGTATTTTTGGTATACATCAAAAATAGCCAAAGTTAGATAAAAGTCTGGTTTGTTATTAGGACTTTCCTTTTTAGTAGTGAGGACTAACCCCAAGGAGCTTGAATGCCTATATTATTTTCCAGAGTGGGGAGACAATGCACTCATTTGTGTTGAATGTATAGTTATTTGGAGTTGGAGCAAATTTCCTTGTGCCTTGGAAATGTGGAACACTGCAGAGACCAGGGAGCCACAGGTAGATTCAGGTGAGGCTCTTGAAAAGCAATGGGGGCAGTTTCTCACCTGTCTCTATCCTGTCTTCTCAGCCTTATTCCTTAGCTGTCTTGTCCTACTCTTGGTGTACAGCCCTCCCACCTTGTTATTTAAAGATGTTTGAGACCATGGGCTTCTGCCTCTCCTGATACTTTACTCCTACTTTTTGCTACTACTAAACTAGTTGTGTTAGTTCCAACTGACTGGCTGTCTCTTCATGCCAGTTGTATTAATGTTACTGTCCAAATGTCTATTACAGGATTGTAGGCTCTTCCCCAAAGTCTGTGGCTGGTTAATGTTAGTCAGGACACCAAGTGTAGGAGATGGGTGAAAGCAAAAGCTGATCTCACTCTAGCAGGAAAGCAGGTTGAGAAGGGAAGGTAGCCAGGCACAATTGTGCTTTAGTGACATCTGAATAAGATGTAACAGTGGCAATGGAATTGGAGAATTTTGGTGCCTGGGAATGGCATCCTAATGCTGACTGCAGTCCTCCTTGGTGAGCATTTTGTTCCTTCCATCTCCTGGGCATAACACCTGGCAGTAGTGGATTTTGAACTTCCCCATAGCTGAAGAAGAAAAGTGTCAGTGATGATGTCAAGAACAAGAGTTCATGGGAGAGAATCAATGAGTCAAAGCTTTTGCCTTTTCTACTGTCGTCTATTAATGTGTACTCCTTGGCTCTTGTCCTGTATCTTGAGTCAGTGCCTACCAATACAGTGCTCTTCTGACCTGTCAAAACCTTTGGGCTAAAATCTGTCACTTTACTGTCCCACCTGCCAGAACCACTTATCTTCAGACCTTTCTATTAGTCCTCCCACCCCTTATTGTGAGGGTTTGTTTTGATTTGGTTTTGAATTCATTTTGATTTAGGTTCTGGCTTGGTATCAAATGAAGCAATCTCAAGAGAAGCTCCTGTTGAGTATGATATGAAAACTTACAAATTTCCTTGTCATAGCAAATCTCTATGCTCTTCTCTGCTGAATTCTTGCTTCCTTGCAAGCCAAAATGTGATGTTTCTCCCTTACTTTCTACTCCTCTTTTCCCTTTGTCTCCATCTGTGGTACGACCACCCCTTCCTGTCTTGACTGCTGCTTGGGAGGTCTCTGTCTCTTCCTCCCTCCTGGAAGTTCTGAGAAGGTATGATATATGTGATGCCCAAGTGTGATTCTCCCATGGTCTCAGTGTGACAGATATGGTGAAGAAGGGAGTATGTACGGGAGAGCAGAAGCAGGGAGAGTGGAAGAATCTAGGACCAGGACCCTTCTCAGACAGCCAGCAAACAAAGTCATAAATAACATGCCATTGGGGACCAGTTAATCTGCTCTATGAAAAGGTGCAAAGTATACAAGTGGGAAAAATAACATTGTATAATAATCAGCATGCAACTGTAGGTGTTAAACCATATGCAACTAGGCAAATAAATGAAGCTCCCCCTGAGTGCTGTGTGATAAATCATTCCCAAAGAATGCAGTCACTCCCCCCTCCTTATCCCCCAAAGAAAGAAAACAAATTACTCTAGACATGGAGTCATAACTGCTACTCTACAGCTGCCAGTTAAGGCGAGTGGACAGGGAGTAGTAGGAGAGGGGGAAAGATATAAGAAGCTGGGGTAAAAGGGGAGAAAAAACAAACCTGCATTTAAAACCACTGAGGATTTGGAAATGCATCATTTGGAAAGGAAATAAGCTCCAGCACCAGACATCACCTGGACAATACAGGGACAAATGGAGAGTGGAGAGGTCAACTTTATGAAGTTTATTTTGCTTTTTAGCAGAAGCTGGTTCATATTGGAAGGATTGAATTGGTTTGCTGAAGGTAATTCCTTAGCAGCAAAGTGCTCCTTGCTGTATGTGATAGCAGCATTCAGCACAGGCTTATATGTGGATCTGTACTTCAGACATCTATTTGAACATATATTGATGCCTGCAGATAGACTACAGGTATTGACTCACCTTTCTGCCTCTCTTGAAATGTTCCTGTCATCTTCACAAGAAAGATTATAACATTTTTAAGGTGCCATAAATAAGGAGGAGCTGTTTCAAAGTAAGGGCTTGACCTGCACTCCTAGATACCCTCTGGAAAATTGACCTAAGCTTCTTCTGAAACCAAAAGCCCTGGTGGGGCTTGCAAGTGATTTGCAAGGAGACAACTGAAGAGTAAAAGGGTTCAGTGGTATGCAGATCAGTGTATCCCTAAGAGTGTCTGCTGCACCCAGCATTGTCCAAGGAAACGATGGATATTGCCCAGTAGACCACAAGGCTGTGAGGGAGCAGATCTGCATTCCAGAACTGTTGGAAGACCCTCCCCCCCATGAAGGCTTCCTCCTTCTGGTGCCAAGCTTAGGGTGAAGAGGTTCTCTACTTTGGTGGGTCTTAAAGAGGGAGTGAGTAGATGATGAGAAGGGAAATGTGTGAAGCCCTCCAGGAGTATCAGTAGGGCTTGTGGAGCAGCAGCATAGGACATTTGAGGAAAATGTCATAGAATCATTTAGGTCAGAAAAGACCCTTAAGATCGAGTCCAACTGTTACCCTAACACTGCCAAGTCCACCACTAAACCACGTCCATAAGCACCATGTCTACACGACTGTTAAATACCTCCAGGCGTGGTGACTCAACCACTTCCCTGGGCAAAGAAATTTTTCCTCATACAACCTAAACCTCCCCTGGTGCAACCTGAGGCCGTTTCCTCTCATTCTATCACTTCTTACTTGGGAAAAGAGACCAACGCCTGCCTCGCTACAGCCTCCTTGTATGTTGATTATGTTCTCTTCACTTTCAAACTAATGTCAACAAACCTGTGAGCTGTTGTAACAGTCCTGTGTATATTTGGGGGGGGAGGGGGCACAAGTAAAAGCTGCCATCCTCATGTTCCCTTTCTCTTCGCAGTCATCTCATTTTTGCATTTTGCCAGACCACCAGAAGTGGTCAATGGGAACCAGTGAGTACAGTTTGTGGTGTAGTTCATGGTTGGCTTAACTTGATGCTTTTCTGACTGTTGAAGTGATGCTGAGTAGCTGGAAAGACCTTTTGGTAGAAGGTCCCAAGGGTTGTCTCTAAAGAGTCAGGAAAGCAGACTGGGCAAGGAACCCACCTTCCGAGCCAGGCAGAGATGGGAATATGTTTAAAAAGCAAGGTAGTGTTCAATCTCCTGGAACACGTGAAGAAGGAAGATGTGTTAAACTGGCTACCCTCACTCTGGGTGAATGGAATGGCATTTCTCTGTTTTCACCAGTTACAACGCAGGGAGGCCTGTGATCCTGCTGTTGTCATCATTCTCCCACCTCATCTTAAGCTCATTCAACAAGTTCTGACACCACAAAGCTGCAGCTTCTCTCTGGAGCTGGGCCCCCCAGAATGCATGGGGTCCCACAGCTGGAGGGACTGTTCCCTGTGTAAGGCTGCAATTCAGAGAAGTCCCACTGGGAAGAACACTAACCTCAGTATCACTCTGTAGTCCTTCCCTTGCCTTTCAACACAGAGCGTGAAAGAGGGCTGCCTCCATTTCATGACACTGCTGAAGTGGGAGCAGTTTCTCTGTCTGGTGGCTGATGTCTGAATCCCGTATGTTACATCGTGGAACTTCTGTGTTTTGCCTGGAGACAGCTGACTCAAGTTAAATGTCCAAGAGTGAGTGCTAGCACTCCTGTCAGAGGCAGTTCCCTCTGCCTCCTCGTAAAGTGCTAAATACTACAGGAAAAAGGTGATCTGTCATTACATGGAAAGACTCATCACACTATAAACCTGTCTCTCTTCTCCCCTTTTACTCACCAGCAGTAGCATAAAAAAAGAATGTTACTGTAGTTAGGAAGACCAGTCTGAAATACTTTTTACCTGCCTGTGACAGTTTTCAAAAGCTTTCTATTTCATGTCCTATAATTATACACTTACAATACTGTAAAAATAGTTGCTCGTATACTCCAGCCAGCAGAGGTAGGCAAGTTCTCCAACAATTGCTGTGCTAGTTGTTCCAAGAACTATTAAAAACAGGTGTGGAAGTGAAAATAGTTTCCCAATAATGTTAAGGCTCCAGTGGAAACACCTATGGCTTCTCATTTTATTGAATAGCATTCCTCAGTGTGGAAAGAGTGCAGTGAGAAGGGAGTATAGGGAAAATGAATGAATGTGTTCAGAGACAGGTGGCTTATCTCAGAGCTAGGTATGCCACAAGCTAACAGTGCTTAGAAACTATGTGAAATGGAAAAGAGGAGTTAGGGAAGAAAAAAACGCAGACTCCAGGTAGCTTCCTCTCATAATTGCAAGAGCAGTGTCTAAGGTTGAAAGCTTTTCTACTGCTGAAAGCTTTTCTACTGCTGAGGAACTATCCTGATGTAAAGAACTGTGAGGGCTGCATTTTGGTGCCAAACTTTGTCTGCTCAGACCGCGGAAACCGTTGCTGTGCAAAGGTACTGCACAGCTACAGCTGTCATACAGACTATGGAAGCCAGGTGCATTAGGAAGATTAGACCTCAGAATCAGAAAACTTAAACCAGCTCAAATATCTTCAAGATTTTAGGCTGTGTTTGCAAAGAGGTTGCCTCAGTCATCCAGTATCTGCTGGAGCTTCTCAGTCCGTGTGAGGAGAGTAGAAAAGACCTAAAGCGGTTGCATAGTTTTTTTCCTCCTTGTTTTAACTCAGGGTCATATCCAGTTAATAGCAGCTCTGACATGTGTAACCTGTTCCTAATTCAGTGACAGGGATCCCACTGCCTCTTCCTATGAGTGAACAGTTAATCACCAGGGCTTCTTTGTATCAAACCTAAATCTCCTTTCTCCAAGTAAGCTGACTGCTACTTGAACTACCCATGGGGAAGAAAAAAAAAAATCTCCAACCATCTCTTTTTATATAACAGCTTTTATGTCTCAGAAGACTAAATGTCATCCCTAGACTAAACAAATGGAATTCTTTCAGCCTTTTCTCATAGATCAAGTTTCCTAGCCTTCTGCCTGTTCCCTTTGCTCTCTCCTGCACTCTTGCCAAATGGTCCACCTCTCCTTCAAAGCACAGTGCCCAGAGCTGGACACAGGGCTGATTTAAAGGCTCACCAGTCCTCAGTGACTGTTTCTTATGTGAGGCTGCTGTCACTACATCCCACAGCTAGATTCACCTGTTTTGATTTTTTTGTTGTTGTTTGCAATGTCATGAAGTTGCAGACTTTTCTGTGGTCTACCTAAGCTCCTGACCATTTTTTTCCAAGTCTTGCTGTCTCGCCAATAATTTCCTCTCTATGCACTGAGTTTCTCCTTGCTGGTGGTTATGGTTTGTACCTGTAAGTTGTGATCACAGTGATTTAAAACCATTTATCAAGATTACTTTGAATTCTTTCCTGAATTTCAGTCTGTAAACTAGATGCTATATTCCACTAGCCAAATTGGTACTTTAATTTGATACAAGACAAGTCTCATGTCAGCTTTCAATACTGTTTCACAGAGAACTTTTGAGACCTCTCCTCTTGGAGCATGTTTTTCTTAATCTACAGTGTTAGGCAACTATCTCATAGTAATTGTATGTAGTCTACATTTCTCTCATTTACTTATGAGAATGGCACAACTTATACTCTAATGAACCAGAATTAAATCAGAGCTCCATCTAATGCATTGTGTATGAACATGCAAATATTTGCATTTTTTTGCCAGGATGAGGTACTGTAGCCATAAAAAAAGTATTGTTCTCTTTCTGCCATCCTTCAGCTAGTCTGCCTACAACTCTAGGAAGACTAGGACTGTGTGACTGACTGCTTGAGAGATGGGGTGGTTAGAATTGCAGGTCCAGGTAGCTTTCAACTGACAGATTTCAAGATGTGCAGGCATGGAGCTTTATTTCTGTGTGGTTTGGAAACCCTGTGGAGCAGATTCCTTTCCTAGCTGGGCAGCACCCAATGCCCACAGGTTCTACAAAGTGAGCACAAGTTGTGCATCAAAAAGTCCCTTGGCAAGTTCACTGTAATCCCTGGGACAGCTCTTCCTTCAGCCATTCCTCCTTATTTCAAGCTAGGGTGTAGATATTGAATAGACTTCTCATCACGTAAGACAGTCAGGAGTGCAGTGTGGCTTTATCGCTTTCAGCAGAAGAAAAATAGCAGGGGAAGGATGTGTTCCTGGATAGCTGAAGTTTAATGAGCCCCTTGGAACAATGCATTTTTTAAAAATTATAAGCCACCTGTTAAACCTTTGTATTGTACTTGTTCAGCACTGGAACATGTAGTAACCTCTGCTTCCTCTGTAGCCTACACTTTGGGAAATGAAATTGAGTGAGTACTAAGGTAAAGCAAGGACTGCTCAACTGGTACAGTGTGGAAGCACCTGCGAGGTTTGTTTTTCTCTTTACCTTTATGTTAGCCAGAATGCCCTGGAAGGACCACAGTCCCAGACAGAACAGGGTGGAGCAGGTAGCAGTACCGATGACTAACAGAGGTGCAGAGAGATTTATGCTATGCCCATGAGCTGTATTTGCTCAGCTGTTATCGTGCTCCTAGTAAACACAGAAGGGGTTGTTTCCCTCCACCCCCAGCCCTCCGCAGGGGGACAGGCAGCTACTGCCTATTCACCACGTTGCTTTGCTAGTCCTGCCAGCCCTTGTGTGTTTCCATACCCAAGGCTTTTCAAATTTTCTTTTTCCTCTGAGGTAGAAGGGATGCAGGTTTGGGATGCTGATTAAACTGTGCTGAACTTTCTCTGTGGAATGAGGCTGGGCTTTCTGCCCACAACTTTCCTAGGCTCCGAACTGGGATGAGGCACCTGTTCTCTCAGAGCGGACCTGGGTCCTGTTCGCATTAGAGCTCCCTTATGCAACATAAAAGCACCTTTAAGCTGGTGTATGTACTATGATAACATAACCATTTCAAGGCTCCTCTTCCCTGCCAGAGCAGTGTAAAGACAGGCTAAATAAAAATGAGAAATCAATCCTGTTTGAATTAAGCTTCCCTGGGAGACAGGCAAACACTTTCTCTCACTGAGAGGAAAACTGAGGCACAAAGACACTTAGTCCTCACTTTTGGGTTGGCACAGGATGTCAGTAGGAACTTGGCACTAGATATTCATACTGCTGCCTTTCGTTCTGTGCTTCACTAGTTCCTCATGGAGGGAAAAGCTGGGAGTTGAACAAAAAAAATTTAGGAGAGGCATGCGTTTGATTTTTTTGAAATGGTATTTTAAAGTCAGGTCCCTGTTGCGGCATTAACAATGGGGATTGGTCAAGAATCCTTCAGTAAAAGACCTTTTCCTCCCCTTGTGATGAATGCTTGTTCATTAAAACTGAAGCTTTTTGTGGGAACTCCATGGGAAAAGTTTCCCCAGTCCAGACAGAATTTCTGGTCAAAAGAAATGAGAGAGGGAAAGAGAAGGAAATCTGCCCTGCCTGGCATAGCCTGTAGCTCTGGGGTTAGGCTATTCACATAGGTTCATTGGAACTGGACAGAAGCACAGAGGGATATTAGACTCTCTCTTTTGACTAGTTTGGAAGGAGGACTCCTGTCTCAAGGGTGTAGGGATCTCTCCAAGGTGTTTGGTTTTGGTGTTACAGTCTCCCTCTTCTTTTAATAAGGAAAAAATTGGGTCAGAAAGGCAATATTAAAAAAATAATCTGCTGTGGTTGGATGGCAGATCTTCCTTATGTCCCACCCTAATCATCCACAGCATCCTCGCAGCCCCAGTGACTGATGCTTGGTGCTTTGGCTCTGATAGCAATGAGAGTTTCTGTGTGTCAGGAGAGCAGCTGGGGAAGGCTGCCTCATCCCCAGAGCAGTGCGTTGGCTGCATCTAGCCCTGCAAGCTGAGCATGAGAACTGTTAAGCACAAGCCTTTGGTTAGATGCTGCTAGACATTCTCTCTTCTCAGCTTTGTAAGGTAAACAAACACCCCATCTCTTTAATAACCATCTAGTTTATTAGACAGTCAGATGAGTTCCTTACCTCATCCATCATTTTTATTTTTATTGTGCAGGCACTGGGTGTACGTTTGAATGTGTGTACTTAAGAGACCGGGAATGAGAGACCTTTTTATGAATCTGACCATGTATTTCTCAAAAGGCCATTACTAGGGGAATATTGTTGCATAAATAATGTACAACTGCAGATTTCCTAGCCCTGTTTTCCTGCAATAGTTCATGGCTTCAGAGACACTACTTTAAAAAATGTTTTAGGGAGTGTTAGAAGCAGTCAAGAGTAAGAAGGAACAAGCAGTTAGCATTTTAGAGCTGAGCAGTTAAGGTAAAACGGATATTTCTGCCAGTGATTCTCTCCTTTTGCGTGTGCGTGCATTCCCTATCTTTTTTTCCTGTCATTGGATTTGTTGTAATCTAGATTTGCTGTCTCCCAAAGGTTTCGCTCCCCAGCAACAGCAAGTTGGCAAGTGTTACTCAGCTTCTTTGCTGATGGTTGTCTTAAGTCAAAGCAGAGATGACAGAAAACAGGGGAATGTGACAGTGCCTTTAAAAAAAACGGGGGGTGTTGGTCCTGGGAAGACTGTTTCTGTCCCACTGATTGGTGTCTTAAATGTTCTTCTCTCTCTAAATGTTTAATATAGGGAAAGAGGGAAATCCTTTTTTATCTTTCTGCGCCTGCAGCCCCCATTAACTCAAACAGGGAATAGGCTTTTAAGTACCCTGCACATATAATAAATATATGCTTCTTTGTAAGATGGCAGCTTAATTTCATAGCTGGCATTAAACCTTCTAGCTTGGCGATAGGCTTTCACTGCCCTCCATAAACATGGCCTTGGCAACAACAGCAAAGTTTCCAGAAAGCAGTCTGACTGGAACAGGCTGACTTCAGTGTCCTGGAACTGGGATAGCATTTGATGGTCCCCTCATTACCCATGAGACTGTCTTTCAGGGTGACAGTGTATGCAGTTCATGCCAAGTCCCATACTAGGGAAGCTGGTGGTATGGATTTCCCAGCTGATTTTGCTGGCTGTTGAAATACACCCCAACTGTTAATATTCATGTTTATTTTTTAAGGGAATTAAGTGCTGTTAGAGTGGTAGCCTGGAGGAAAGACCCTCTCTGGGGGCTAGTGCTAGTTAATATTTTTTCTGCTTAGTAGACAGATGTCACTGAAGGAACTTTCCGCAAGGGTGTTGTCAGAACCTCCATTTAATGTCAACGTGTTTGCTATTCTGATCCCCTCTAGCTCAGGGAAGGTATGGTGGATCTGGAAAGGGTTCAGAGAAAAAACTGGGTCAGCTGGAACTCTTCAGCATGTAGAAGAGGTGAGTAGGAATCTGTAAAGCAGTGAGGGGCAGGGAGGGAGACTGCAAACTGTTCACTGTTTCATCTTCTAGAAGGACTAGGGTCAGCAAACAAAACTAGTTGGAGCCAGGTTTAGATCAAACCAAAGGATGTGCTGTCTTCCACATGCAACATGTAGTCAAACCACAGAACTAGCTGTAGGATGTCATAGTCAATAAAAGTTTATGAGGGGAGACATAGCAAACTGTGGAAGGGAAAAACCATTGCTACTCACTAAGTACAAAATCTGTGTCTGTCTCTGCAAGTTTCTGGTCCACAGCTGGTTGAGACATGAAATACATGGGGGAAAGAAGTATATGCTTGTTCTGTCCTCTTCTCCTCTAAGCTCCTGCTTTTGGCCATGGCTGGAGGTGAAGCAGACAAGTTAGGCTTTGGGTTTGCCCCAGTATGTCTGGTTTATGTTCTTCAGGATGTAGTGGAATAGATGAGACTTTCGTAGTGACTACTTCTAGATGTATGTTAGAAATGAAAAAAATCTGATCTCCTTGCTATTTCAGTTGTACTGCTATCATTGCTAATGACAGGCCACTGACCCACATGCAATCATCAGATGGCAGATTTTACATCATTACATCTATTTGATGTCAACTGAACAAAACCTGTTAGATTTGTTTCACTCAGCCTTTAAACACCCTTCAAACAGGAAGGACTACTAATTAGTTCTATATTCTGGTAGTAAATGCTGTGACTATTCAGTTCCCACAGATTTTTGGTAATATGTGCAGAGAATTTTTTGCCATTTTCTATGGCATATTACAAACGTGTGGGTGAATATGTACATTTATTCTGTCTAACTTGCATACCTAACAGCAAATGTATGTCAAATAACATACTCCTTAAAATACATTTGTTCTTTCTTTTTTTTTTCAATAAAAGTAGCATTTTTTTTTTATATGACACGCACAAAAAAACACTTTTTTTTTTTTAGAGTAATTTTTAGTGCTAGTTTTGAAAGACTCAAAGGAATTGAGAGGTCTTGGTTTGGCTTTGTACACTCAGGAAGCTTTGAGTATTTAGACAGAAAAATTCCTGGAATGTAGTTCTCTTCAGCACAATTTTTTTCTTTTGCTTATTATATAAAATGATGATAGGGATTTCTGCCCCTGTTTTTGCTTCCCCAAGCTGCATGAATGATCCTCCTCACCTGAGGGCCAAGGTGTGAATTGCTGTCGGCAGACTGTGGGTAAGCGGGCCCCTTGTGATATAAGTGGTTTGTTAAGGAGCCTGCAGGCCTCTCGCTCAATGACTTCTCTGTCCACGTACAGCTTGGGAACAGTCATGGGGCCTTTTTTTCAGATATGAAATCTGTCAGCAAAGTGAAGTCAGCTTAAATATCAGCTGAGGCTTGAGCTCCCTTTCAGTTTTTGTTGACTTTATCCCCTCCTGCTCCTTCCTGATCAAGTTTCTCTCTGCTTGAGTCAGACTTGCCGACACTTAAAGGTTTTTACTCTGTGCTTTGGTTGTGTGGATTTGTGTGTGGCAAAATTCAGGTGCCCTTCACATTCCCAGCCTTGACAGTGATTTGAAATGCTGGAGAGGGAGACCATTCTGGGCCTCTGAGACTCTTTAGTTGCTACAGTTCAATTAGAAACCAGTAGAAGTGCCTCTGGTACTCAAAGCATGCTGTACTTAGGTGACGCTGTGCAAACCTGCTGGAGTTTTTTGTGTTGTACCTGCTGCTACCAAGCTGAGGAATTCAAGTTGTGAATCAGCACCCCTTCCATTCCCCAAATATGGAACAAAAATTACTCTCTGCACTAGAATTTATCACCAAAATTGTAAGACATAACTGATGGGGTACAGACAGGCAGGCAACATACATGGAAACAGTGAGCATGTGTTAGTTGTGTGCTGAGCCTGTCCCGGGGGCAGGATGCTGAGGTCATGCCATGTCTACTGGCTGACCATGCAAACATCTGCAGGTTTGGGATGAAACTGTGGTGTCATTGCCTGTCAGTGTTGAAGCATTTTATGTCCTGAAAGCTTGAGGGGATTCTTGGCTGTGGCAAGGAATTTCAGATGTTGTGGCTTATTTATAAAAAGAAAAGAAAAAGCACAGTAAACTGCAAGGGAGAGGGAAGCTAGGGAAGGAAAGAATAACTATTCCTGCTTCTTTTTTTTGTCACTCTCTTAAGGATAAAAGTCAGGAGTTACATTGTTGTCTTTTTTTACCCTAGACTTAGACATGTTTTAAATCCTATGATCAGCTGCCTTGACTGCTTTCTGCCCTTCATGCATACTTCTTTTCTTTCTGTGATACCTTCAGTGGTTTCTAAAGTTGAAATAATTTTCCTGCTCCTCAAAGGGCCAGAGTGTTTGAAGACATGTAATGGGGAACTTCTGGCGGTTGAGCCAAATAGGTCTTAACATCCCATGGGTACTCTGTTCATCTCTTCCTGGTTTTGTGGCTGGTCCATATAAGAGGCAGCAGCCTGGCACCTCTCCATGCATCCATCACTCCTCTGCAGGTGGTAGTTGTAGAGACAGCATTAGGGCCAAAGGTGCCAGGCTGGCTGCAGAAGCCACTTCTGGGCTTCTTTCTGTTCTTTGGTCTGTGCCATCTGTGTACTCTGTTCTCTGGTTGATGATGTCTTTGGAAATAAACTTTTCTGTGTAATAAGCTATTAAGTGACAGGGTTCTACCTACCCCTCAGTAGGAAGCAACGTTGGGTGCCCTCTGTTTTCCAGGTGAGGGCAATGGTGAAGTCTGCTGGAGAGGTGATGGCAGCGTGGGTAGAATGGGATATTCTGTTCTGTTCCTGGCTGAGGTGTGTGCAGGTGCTCTCTGCACTGGATAAAAAGATGTTAAAACATAACGTTCTTTTCCTCTTGGGATTGTGTTGGAGAGATGCTATTGAGAGGGAAAAGTGTGTTGTAGTCTGGAGAAAAAGATAGTGGGACAGGGCAGGGTGTTTGCTTCCTTTGTTTAACTGGAAAATACAATTCCAATTTAGGATCCCTCAGTATGCGAAAACATCATCTGGGAAATGATTACCCCGTGGCTGCAGTTAACAGTGACTTATTGTTATCTGATAGCTCTGTTCCAAAACCCAGGCGAACAGGAACAGCTTTTCCCGCTGTCCCTGGCTTGCTGGGCACTTGGAAGTCAATGTCTATAATCCATAATCTTGTGTCACAGCTAAATGTAGGAGGGAGCTCTCGATCCTGAGTCCCTAGGGATGTAGACATTTGGTGTTTGCTGAGAAGGAAATGCACAAAGGTCTCCTGATATGAAGGATACCCGTAGCCTGCTGAGCTGAGGAAGGTGATCTTGATTTGACTTTTTTTCTCCTCCCCCTCCAACCTCCCTCCCGTCTTCCAGACAAAGTTCACTCCTGTGACCAGGAAAGGCAGAGCGCCCTGGAGGAGGCCAGGCAGAACCCCCGCGAGGGTATCGTCATCCCTGAGTGTGCTCCCGGAGGGCTCTACAAACCAGTGCAATGCCACCAGTCGACTGGGTACTGCTGGTGTGTTCTGGTGGACACGGGACGCCCCCTGCCTGGTACTTCCACTCGGTAAGAGCTATAGGCCTGGTGAGATGCCTGCCTGGAGAAGATGAAATATAAAAAAATACTGTTGCTATGTTAGATAAGTTTCTACTTCTAGAGCAGTCAGCTCTGTACTTCCTTCCTTAGAGCTAGGAGTGCCGTACGTGATGTTCCCTATTGAATGTTACTATGCAGCTCCCTCTCTGTAGGAGTTGGTGTGTAGTAACTACTGCCCTTACTTTCCTCTGTGTTAAGTATTCATGCAAAGCAGACTATTTTTGACTTGCAGCTTTTGGGTAGTAGCCGGAACCAGGGCTTTGCTCAAGAGTACAGATCAGGAGCATGAGCAGTGAAAAGACAAGTGGCTTTGTTGCATTATCCTCTGCTTTATACTTCCATGCTGCAGCCACTTGGATCCTGACCAGTACAGATTTAGAAGACTGCTTGGTTGTGAGTTGACAGATTTTAAGCCAGTGATAGATTTTTCTTTAAGTTACTCTGTCTCTTAAAACTACTAGGGGAAATCTTTTCTCACTTGGGGTTTGGAAAAAATTGTGGGTCTGGCAATTATAAAAACAGGCCAGTAGGAGTTGGGTCCTGAACTCTGCTAGATACAGTGATTCTGCAGAGCATGAACGGCTTTGGGAAAAAGCTCAGCCTGTGCCCACAAGAGTTGGAAGAGGCCCTTGTGCTGTTTGTGAGTCTGGGTTGGTAGCTGGTACTGGACTTCAGAGTATGCTCTTCCTTCTCTCTCCATTTCTGCTGCTGTTGCTGACTGTCCATAAGCAGACAGATGCTTGAGAATAATAGTTCTTCTGCAGGTTTATTGGTTTCCCCTGCAGTAAGCAGATAAGACACAACTCCTTAGCAACCATCTGATGACGCTAAAGCTGTATCACACAGTTGAGCATCTGCTGTTCTCCTTTTTCAGCTATGAGACCCCTGTGTGTGAAAGCGATGCCAGATCGAAGAGCACAGAGATTGATGATCCATTCAAGGACAGAGAACTTCCAGGTCAGAGAGGAACAAGATCCTGTCTCTGCCTTCTTCCCTTGTCTCACCTTGGGACTCTTTAAGAGGCCAAGAATATTGTTGAGGAGATGGGGGATTTCCCTCACCATGCATGTTTTACCATGGGTTTTATTCTGTGTAATTTTGGATCACCTCCAGTTTCAGCAGTGAATTGGAAAAAGCTGGGAGTGTCCTGGGGGACGGTTTATTGCTGTCTGCCCTTTGAAAACATGTCTGGGATCAGAATTTTCAGGAAAGAAACCTGGATGCCTGGAGGTCCCCTGGGGGAAGAACGGGCTCAGCATTGAAATTCTTCTTCAAAACCTGGCCAGGACAGGATCCTTTCCATTTAGCAGGGCTTTTCAGCAGCTTGGTGCCCCCCAACCAATGAAAGAGGACACACCTGGCAATTGTCAGGGGACCAGTTGGCTCCCTGACACTGCATGGACCAGGCAGGTCATATTCCTGGTGCACTAAGGTCCCTTAAATAATGCTGGCTCCTCACTTAGCTGTACTTTATCCCTTATTTTCTGCCTGGGACCCACTTTATCTCCCATTGCTGCTTGGTTTATATTCTGCTTTTCCCTCTTAACAGAGTGACAAGCCATAATTTACTGTTTGCCTACCTTATTTCTGCTAGGAAGATATGCTGGGCACAGGTGTGCAGCTCTTAAAAATGCTGTCCTATCTGCCTGTGCCCTGTTTTTCCTTCCTGCCGCCTTTTGAAGGAGCAGAGTGAGGCACCCTCACTGACAGCCATTGCTCTCCTGGATGGGGGCTGACTGCTTGAAAACAGAAGCTACAGTGGGTCCCTCTCCACTATGAAGGATTGGTAGAGACCGAGAACTCTGCAGAAAGAGCTGGTAGCTCTGGATCCATTTAATTTTCTCCTGGCTGTTTCTAGGACTAGCATAAACTGAGTTGTCCCTGAGCAGGTTAGCAAAGGAAATGAGATTTGTTCCAGATATGCCTTCTGTGTCTCCTAATTCTCCTCCCGCTGGCTCCTGACCTCGGGCCCCGTAGCTTTCTGCTTAGCGACTCTGCCCTCAGCAGGACTCTCTTCTATGCAGCTCCTCATTTTCACAAGTCATGTAGAAATTTCCTATCTGCCTCCCTCTTAGATTCGAATTGACAGTGGCCAATTGGTTCAAGTATTACTTTGGGGGCTAGGGTGAGGGAAACCAGCTAAATGATTGCATTAAGGCTCATTTCCTTAGGAAATCATGCTAAAATAGAATAACCTTACTTCCTTTCTTCCCCATCCCCTTCTCTCCTTGCTTTACTGCCTCTCTCTGCACTTCTCCCTGGCCTCCCCAGAACTCCTCTGTGAAAATCCTTTGCTCTTGGGCTTTTTCTTTGAGACTATCTTTCTGATCTCTCAGGGAAGACAGAATGATTTTGTTTCCTTTCTCCCTCCCTTTCTGCACTGCAGCTGGACGAGGGGACAGGAACTGCTTGACACAGAAGAGGACACGTGATGCTCTGTAGCTTAGTGGTCTGGTCCCAGCATCAGACTCCAGGAGAGTTCCCCTCTCAGCTCAAGCTACTTTTCTGTGCCTGAGTAAACTTTCAGCTCTGTGCTTGGCTGCATTGGCTGGCATGATGGTTCCTGTCACTGAAAATATCCTTGTCTGTGGAGAAACTAGGAGATGGAGGATCTGATCCTGGTTTGTCTGCCTGAGAGATGCTGTGCTGCATGATCTTTTGATGCAGACTTGAGGTTTGTTTGATTAGCTGCTCTTGTATGCAAAAATTCACTGGTGAACCAGAACTGCAGGGAGTGAGAGAGGATATTTCTCTTTACCTTTTTCTGCTCATTTCTTAGCAGAACTGAATATTAAGAAAAACTCCTGCTTTAATTTGAGACCGATCATTCCATTTGCACTCAATTCTGCAAAGGGGACCCCATACCTTATTCCTTTTCTAGAGGTTTGCCCATTCTTCAGACTCTTACTGCTGCAGGCAGTGTGCTCCTTGGCCAGTGTGAAGAGACTCTGCAGAGGCCAAGGTGGGGGAGACATAAGTCCACATCCTTGCATACCTACACATACCCTCTTCACAAACTCTGCCATGGCTGTGGCCAGAAGAAAGAAAGAAGGAAGGAAAATGTTGCTTGCACATAGCAAATGGCAAGCTGCTAATTCCTGCAGACGGTGAGATGCTGAGGCCCCAGGGAGATGACTTCTAGCAAATGGTTTTTCAACCTTCTCATTACTGCAACAAAAAGCTCCTTTAAGTGAGTGGTCTACTCTGGCTGCCATAGCAGCTTACCCATTACAATGCTGACATTTTCTGGACCATGTGCCAAACAAGTGCTGAAGGGTGTGCGTGTGTGTAATGCACATAATATGGAGACAGGCAAGGGACTGTTGGTTAGCTATTGCAGAGAACTGAGCCTGTAATACTGCAAAGGAGGGAGTTTTGTCAGATCAATTTGCAAGCTGCTTTCAGCTGTCAAGGGATTACAGTAAGTTTCTGGTGCTCTGTTTGGGGTGCACGTGCTTCTCTGCTTGTCCGTGAAAAGCAAAAAGTGTTGATACTGCTGTGTGTTGCTGAGGGAGGCTGTTTTCTGATGTCTGTTGCCTTAATCAGCTGATTAATTGGTAGTGCATGTGGTTTGGGAAAGAGAAGAGGTAAGGGATGTGGTGATAACTTCTCTGTCATATCAAGATGGGAGGTGGTGGGTTTTGGACAGCAGTTTTGGAGGTGGTGGGTTGAAGTTAAGTATGCTTGTTCCTGGATAGGCTAGAGCAATTATTGCAGTATTAATGTGGTAGTAAATGAGACATGCTTTTGGTCCTTTAAGAAGCAAGGAAACAGCACAGATTGCTTCATAGAGGTGAGGAGATGGAGAATTTCATCTCAGCTGTGCCATAACAGGCTGGCACTGTTAAGGATAGGAGGCTCTGTCAGTCTGTGGTTATGATGGTGAGGGGGGGTTGACTACCTCAACACTAGGTAATGGAAATGGTTACCAAGTTCGTCTTCAGCCCACTTTGTCCCGCTTAAGCCAGCAGTGACTGGGAGCGATTACCACGTGTTGATTTAGACTGACGTATTTCCCATGCAGTGCGATCATGCAAAGAATTGAATTATTGTGGTAGCTGCTGGCAGGCAACACTCTCTATGCCTGAAGAAGAGAGTGCAAGAAGCAGTTCTCACTTTGGCTCGTGCTTTGGGAAGCTTTAAGCTGTCAGTTAGGACCTCAGAAAGGCCATGTTTGCGGAGGAAGATGATCCAGGAGGTAATGAGTTGTTTTGTAAACTTCTCTGCAAGTGTCACCATGGGAACTCCCATATGCCAGGCGCTTCCAGCACATCCCTGTGGTTATGCTGGTAGAGAACTGGGAGAGGCCATAAAGCTAACCACATGGTCTTCCTGCCAGATATTATTGGTGACCCTGTGTGTGCCTGGACAGAAGCTGCAGGACAAATTGCGACGCAGAGAAACCCACTGAGGGATTCTTCTGCCTTTCCTTAGGGACTGTGATGATGGCTGCCATGTTACAAACAAAGGAGGTTCTGGCTGATCCTTGCTGAACTGGGGTAGGAGACCAATCCTGTGTGTTCTTGCATTAAACCTCCTCTTTTCTTTCTGCAGGCTGCCCAGAAGGGAAGAAAGTTGAATTTATTACCAGCTTACTTGATGCTCTGACTACGGACATGGTACAGGCTATTAACTCAGCAGCACCTACTGGGGGTGGGAGGTGAGTCCAGAAAGCACTCAGGCTGAATGCCACCAAGGTGGCTGCAGAGCTCCGGGTGCCTCTGAGGTGGGGTGAGAGGGAAAGATGCTGCTCTGCACTGATTCGGGTTCCACTGGGTTGCTGGGAGAGGAGTCTTCAGGCACTGCTCTGTCCTGTCATCCCAGCCCTGCCTGCCTCCTCCCACCCCTCCTCCATGGCAGCTGCTCCACCATAAAGGTTAGTATAGTCCATTTGAAGTGTGAAATGAGAGCTCAGTGGGAGGAAGTGGCTTGTTCTTTTGTCCCCTGGTGCATGAAAAGACCTAATAAAATGCAAATGGATTGAAGGAGACCGTGTGGCCTAGTGGCTACCACGGGGAGTGAAGAATGCGAACCGAATTCTTGGCAGTACCAGCGCTGCGCTTTTGCTGTGGGGCTGGAGCCAGCCTGCCGATGAGGAGATGAACTGCTTTTCATGGCCCTTCCCTCTGACCAGGCTGCCTGTTCATCCCTCTTGGAAGGAGCATCAGGTCAGGCCCGTTGCAAGAGGTGGGCAGAAGTCTGCATTTCTGGGGAACTGGAGAAAAGCTGAGGTCTTGTCTCCCCCTTCTGCTTGATAACAGCAAATCCCCTTAGTGCGGCAGCTGCAATGCTGTGGCAGGACAGGTAGGACAGGCCATTGAGAACAGACTGACAGTTGTAAAAGAAGTGTTATATTGCCTTGACTAGGCAAGGCTTCTATGGTTCTGAATTCCCCCGACTTTAAAAGGAGTCAGTGCTGGTTTAGTGTGCAGGGATGCCACAACAACTAACATGCTCATGTTCATAGGGGTGTAGAGATGAAGGAGGTGCCTCTGTGCATGTGTTACTTCTGTGGGTATTGCTCCAACCTATTGAGAGTAATGTTGATCCCCTGCTTTCCTCTTTCAAAATGTAGAAGAAAGCAGTGCCATCTTTGCTCGAGACAAAAAGCTTCCTGGGTGGCACCTCTGTGCCACTTGGTTTCAGTATAGATTGCTTGTGAACCCATATGGTTTTAACTTCACATTTGGACCTTACAAATCAGGCCAGTGGCTGAGTGCCTGCACACTGAATATTCTGTAACCCATTGAATTAGCAATATATGCCTAGCATGTCTGTATTCATATAAACAGGATGAAAAATGCCCCTAGGATGGGAAATACGTTGTTCTCTCCCAGCCATAAGCATTCCAATGTCAATTCTGTCTAATTTGCATGGTTCAAATGCAGTGGGTAAGGGTGGTGGGAAGCCCTGGAGAGTATTTGATATTTATTTGGCATCTTTGGCACTGGGACTGAAACCCAGCCAATGTAATCATCACTCTTAGAATAAAGCTTAATATAAACTAATATTGTAGAGACCAGAGATGTATGCCCCCACTGCACTTCTATAAACCAGCAGGCTTGCTTACTAATGTTCCCCAAGCTTTGTGTATTTCTCAGCTTTCAATAGAGGCCTTTCTGGTAGAATTTTGCACTGCCCAGCTCTTCACACAGTCGTCATGTTGATTTATTTTCAGCTCCAGTGTCAGCAGCCCAGTTGCAAGGGGAAAAAGAAATCTTTTAGCAGGCTGTCCTTTGTAAGGTGAAAGACTGCTACCACCCAAATACTCTGCTTGCCCACAGCCACGATTAAATTCAGGAAACTGCTCTGGCGTGAACTTCCATGTGCATCAGTTAGGCTAAGCAGATACCTCAAAGAACACATGTCAAGCTTTTCCATCCCACCATGCCATGATGGGACCATTTATTTTGCAGAAAAAAAAACATTTCAAGGGATTACTGGTACTTATATGAAAACTAAATCAGTACAGCTTTCATTTCACTTGAGTTTGCGGAGTTGGGAAGCTGTCTCTGTGCAGTAAGTCCTGCTTTCCAAGTTGCTCAATGGTAGAAATGTCCTGAGTCTTCTCTTCAGGAATATCTGAAATTGTCTGGGTGACCTAACTTGACTTTGGCACCAGAAAGAAAAGTTATTTTCCAAGATGAAGGGATATTTTACCCATAGGGTTAATCATAGCGCTAATTCCTTTCCAACCTTAACATCTAACAAAATGCTGGATTTACGACAGGGCTTATCCTGTATCTCCCTGGCCTAGGTTTGCAGAGAAGGTTATGTTGAAAAGAAAAGCTATAGATCTGGCTATCTGATTTTTCTTAAGGTCAGTCATGTCACTTTTAATGTCCTAATGTCAGTTTTCTTATTTGTGAGGCAAGCTTTACTTATTGCAGGCTCTTCTCTATCTTTGCCATAATGATGGCAGAAGAGGTTCTGTATTGAAACACACACTGGTTCCCTCTGTAGCCTCCCTCTTTCTGTTCCTTTACAGCATTCAGCATTTCATCCTCCTGGGCCTTTTTTAGACTTTGAACAAATGCATCCAATGATCCAAGGTAAATTTTTAACATATCACCGGCAAAGCTTATGCCTGTTGCAGGGGGCAGGCCAGGCAAGTAGCAAGTCATACCCCCATGTTAGTTGGCTCCATATATTGTCCTGTGTATTTTAATCAATCAGAGAAGCTGCAGGTAGGAGTTTTAGGGAAGGGGGGGAATATTCCTGTTTCTCTGTGGCAGCAGAGAGAAGATACTGGCATACAATATGCGTCTTTAGTATCAACATTAAAATACGGGACCAGATGCAGAGAAGAGCCTTTCCGAAGTGTCAAGGACTGAAAAAGCCTAACGGTGAAAGTCTTAAGGAGTTCAGGCTTCCTTAGGGTATTAAAAGAAAGAAAAAAAAGGATGTAAGATGATTTCATATAATCTGAATATCTCCATAGGAACAAAAGCTCTGCAGGCTCTTTAGTCTAGCGGGGAGGAACACAATTAGCTAAATATAAACAAACTTGTGATCAAAATTTCTTTAAAGTGAGGTCAGTTCTAAGTCAGAATGAAATTATGAGGGAGGTGACAGATGCCTGATGCCTTTCAGAAAGACTTGCTTTAGTCAAACCCAAGTTACGGTCCTAAGAGTAATTTGATTCACATTCTGTGAGTATGATATACAGGAAATCAGATTAGATTACCCTGCCGCCTTCAGTCTGAATCTGGATATGCGAGTGAAAACTTCTTGCATTGGCTGAGTGTGTTCATCTTCAAGACTTTACCTATTTATGTTGCAAAGCTATCTGTGGCTTTGTAATTAATCTCCATATTAGCTTTTTTTTGGAGGGGGGGCAGGGGGGAAGGAACATGGGAAGAAATGATGGAGATCTGCATTTAAAACACTACATAGAGCTGTGCTAAATTGCACACTTTATACTTGGCACTCACAAAAACAATCTAGTAGCAGCAAAGTGAGGCTGTACAACTTGGATTGCTGCAGGCCATGTAAGTAAAACCTGATAAGACTTTTTTTTTATTGGGCATGCTTAAAACAACCTTGTAATCCCTTATAGGTCTTGTCTCGTTTAAGCAAGTTCAAAGCTATTGACTTTAATTGAGTTACTCTTGCTTTACAATAATGTAAATGAGACGAGAACTTCCCTTCCTCATGGCCCTGGTTTATATTACAGAAAAATAGCCAAGCAGACTTCGTTTAGACTTTTGAAACATAAAATCTCTGGTAAAATTCATTCTTAATTTTAAGTTTATATAATAACTCCAAGGCACATCTTGTTACTGTATGTTTTCAAAATAATTAAGGGAGCGCTTGTAGGAAATCGCTTTGTTAACCAGAGTTTCGTTTCCTTTTTGAAAAAAAGCATAGTTGAAATTGTTCACTTATAAATCCTATATAATAGGAGTAGCACTTTTTAAAATTTAGGCTTCACTTTAGTACATTTTAGTCTATTTTCCAGTTTGGACATATTCATATCACACAGGGCCTAAACTAAAACATTTTAGTTGCCAAATGTATGCACTATGGCTTGCTACATTATCAGCAAAAATATTACTGCTGTGTGGAATTTAGGGTTAAAAGGGCAGTTTACAACAGCCACCCTTATCATGTAACACAGCCGCTAAGTCCCTTCATTTTAAGTTGCCAATTATTCCCCATGTAATAGCCCTAAAAAGTACTTCAGAAAATTGCCCCCGAGGTTCCCTTTCATGCTCTAGTTGAGCAGTTTGAAGCAGGCAAGCACAGCTCAGCACATCTCCAGGGTGTTCTGAAGCTGAGCCATGTTTTAATAAAGATTGACACTTTCAAACAGTGAAGGGAAGTTAATGCCCAACTCCTATTGCATTTCAATTGAAGTTGGATACCAACTTCTCTTTGTGCTCCTATGGAAATTCTAGCCTAATTAAAGGTACGGGAGAGTTCATGTAAGAGGAGGATCTTTGAACAGTCACTGAGGAGTGAAGAGAGCAGATTTTTAAGCCTTTTAAATGATTTATCCCACAATTTTGAGAAAAGTTATGTTCAGAATAATGTTTCATACACAGCTTAGCTGGAGGAGAGGAAGAAACTGGGCCCTGTAACAGGAAGATAACTTAAGTTTTAACTGTAGAGGAATTATGCATTCCCTGTAATGAATTTGGACTGTGTAGTACCCTTTTGTTTAGTCTGAACACAGCTTAGTTTTTTGTTGGCTTCTTGATTCTTTGGCTGCAGGAAAGGGAGAATAATAAAACAAATACAGGATCCTTTTGCAATTCCATTGAGTAATCCTCTTTGATTCAAGCCATGTTCCACCGTTACAGCCTTTAACTTTAGAATAGACAACCACAAAGAGCAACAAAAGGAGAGTAAGAAGTGGAAGCAGAGCAAGAACAATTCTGAATTTTACCTCAGTTTGTTAAACTCATCGCTTTCCACCACTGTCTTCAAGCACCTTGGTGGACATCATCAGTGCTGTCATGGGGTAGGGTTAGTCCTGTCATTTCTTTACCTTCACTCTCACCCGTTCTTCATTCAGCAACAGCACCAAGCTAGGTATACGTCCTTGCAAAATATTTGCAAGTCATAGAAACTTGCAACTTTAACTCCTGTGGACATCCTGACCATAAACATACCTTGTGTGTTAGGAGTGGAAGGCGGACTAATATTTTTTTTTTACTCTGTTGCTTCTGCTAACAGCTTCTTGTCCGTCAGTGTTCTTTCATACTGGAATAGCTCCTTCTGGTTTATAGTCTCTGTTTGCAGTCCAGTTGGGTGGTGTTAGGCTGGTCTTGCTCCACTTCCCTCCTTCTGCCTCAGCTGCTATTGTTGCTACATAAAGTTTGTATTACAAAAGAATAGATTTTCTAAAGGTCTTCAAACAGGTGATCATCTGCTGGGTACTTCAAATTGCAACCTTGCTTTCTGTCAAAGCGGTATTTTGTATTAGGAGTTTCTGTCACTGCAACGGTGCTGTGGTTCCATGCAGCCTGTGCAGTGGGATGCAGTGGGGCTGCAAGTGTTCAGGGAGCAAAGGATCAGCTTTGATAGGAATGGACTTCAGTTTACTTAGTAAAATTTAGTGGGACATACTACACTTCAACAGCACAGTTCTATGACGGATGTGATTGCACGCTGTACACGGTTCTGTATGTGAGTAACGTCTGATATTTGCTGCTCTTACACACTTTACCCAATATACCTCCTCTTCTTCCCTGCTCCTTCCCCCTGAGTTAACTCCTCCTTTCTTGCAAGGGGCCTCAAGGGCTGGAAAGCATTACAGGCTGCATGCAAAGTGCATATTCAAGCTGTCTATTTGATATTTTGCCATATTCTTCTCTCTCTGCTCCAGAATTCAGTGCAGCTGCAAAAGTGCATGTCCATGTTTTTTCATGGCCTCTTTGCTTTCTGCCTGTACCCCAGTTACACCAGATGATGTGAAGGTGTTCTGTGGCAGTGTGTCTCGACTGGAAAATCAAATTGTTAAAAGTAACAGTACCTTAACCCACATATCTCCAACCATAAGCCACCTAAGAAATAAGTATTCTCCTCCTATGAGGGAGCTGATAGCACATAATACAGGAGGAGGAGTAAAAGCCTACTTAGAGAAGATTATATACTTGATGCCAACAAACTTGTAAGAAAGCTGAGAAAGCAGGTTCCTTGTCCTAGGCTGTTAATGACAGACCATGCTTCTCTTAATTGTTGGACTGTGGGTGGGCTTATGCTGCAAGATGGAGCTAAACTTGCTGGCTTATGTGCAGAAGCGATCTAGCAATAACAGGTTAGATTTGGAAAATCAGCTTGCACAGAGCTCTTTGCTTACCCAGCACTCATTCTTTAGGATTGATTGTTTTGCTGTCGAGTGCTAAAGAGGAACAATTAGGAAGAAAAGTAAGTACAGCTGTAACATAGTCAACACGAGAAGACTGAGAAGGCTGTCTGCATTTTCATCATGTCTGTCTTTACTAGGTTGTACAAAGCTGCTACAGCACTGGTGTGAGAGACTGGAATTCAACGGATTTTGTGTGACTGGTGTTAGAGCAGGAGATGATGTTTTTCTGGGAGCTGAGAATGTACAAAGCAGCTTTGTTCTCTCTTTGTTTTTCTGATTCCTTTATGGTCTGAATGAGTAGAGAAGCAGCCCAAGAAATGAAGTTTGCATCTGAGGGCTGATATATTTCTCTTGCAACAGCAGCGGAGAGGTAATAGAGGGAAATTCCCCTGGAATACTCCTGCAAAGTCTGTGCTTGTAGGACAATTAGAGCCCCCAGATTTATTTCAGCTGACCCAGCAGGTATGGTTGTTGTCATGGCACATCATCAAAGCTAGGTGGCTTAGCAGTGCTGTGAAATTGCATCAGTTCATGTTTCATGGATGGTGCGTAAGTGTCTTCCATGGGCAGCCATCAAAGTCAAGACAGTATTGTAACCTCAGCCTTCTTTAGTGTATCATGTAATTTCATGAGCCAGGGAGATATGGCTGCACTGAGATGGTGTGGATCCTTTCTGTGCTGGGATTCTGGATGATCATCAGAAAGGGCAGGCAACCAACTCAGGAACTGCACTCCTGCTAAGCCAGCCAACATGAAGTGGTAAAAACTCAGAAATGGCTATATCTTCCTTCCTCCTACAATCACAGCAGTTAAACTAATTCCCTTTCGCTCCATTAGCATGCTGCAGTTTTCAGCATGAGCTCTCAGCATGTTTGTAGTGGCAAAAATTGATATATCATCACCTCATGAGTCAATGTATTTGTATCAGCTGGTAGATTTTCTTTATGACAGTGCTGAAGAGAGCTGTATTGCCTTGTTCAGTAACTCATAACAGCTCCTATTTGGTGTGCCTCTGAAAAAGTGATGCTTTTAGGTCCTGCTTCTGAGTGTCTCTGCAGCAGGTAGAGAGAAGCTTGTGTTCCTGTTTGTTGTCTTCTTGCTGTTGGTTCTAAGATGGTCTGCTATTTTCTCCATTTCTGCCTCTCCAGTTGTGGGCCTTCAGGAAACAAAGGGCAGGCCAAGGTGTGGACAAGGGGAATCTCACATGCAAAAGCTCAAGTTTTATTCCTGTATCTCAGCAAAAGCAGAATATTGTCCCTTTCAATACAGAAATTTCATGTGGCTGTTAGAAACATGCTAGACTTCAGATGATAGCCAGCTCATTTCCAAAAAGGAGAGAGGCCAATGACTGTGTTCATAAATGTCATAAAAACAAGCCACAGAATGTGTTTTTATTCTCTCCTGTCATCCTGGTCTTCACATACAGTTTGAGGGCTTTGAAAAATCTGGGCACTCCCTTAGCTTCCTGGGGAGATTTTTGAAATTTCTGCTTGTCCAGGGGCTTGCCTTGTGTTTTGGCTCCCAAAACTAAGCCAAACTATCTTCCTCCCCCACAGTGTTTATCCCACTGTACATTGACCAGATGCTGTAGCTGAATGCCAGGCTGCTTCTCAGCTAAGAATTAAATGATGAAGGAGATAGTTTCAAGCAAATCCTTGGGAAAAATGTTGTGCAGTTTATTTGCCTCTCCCTACTGTGTCTGTTTACTTGTTTTGAGGATCCAGATGTCTCTGGATAGGGGCTATCTTTCTAAATTGAATCCTCATTTGTAAAAGCTATCAGAGAAGGTTAATGGGGATCTCTGTTCTCCACCTAAGCTCCAGTGCTTGCTTTCTGCATGTCGCAGACTTCCCTTTGCCAGTGATATAAATTACCATGGCAGTAGGGGTGGGGTTTTTATTTTTCAGGCTCTGTAGCTGCATTTTACCAGCAAAACTGGTCATACCAGAGGGTCAAAAGAATTTTTTCCCTTCTAATTCCCAACAAAGAAATTTTCAGTGATCATTTAAATATATATCCCACCAGTTTCTGAAGGAAGGTTGGTGACAGTCTTAAAGTGCATTTTATAAGGTACCTGTGTTCATATTTCCCCATCAGCTAGAATGCCCCAAACTCACACACAATCTGCCTGCCTGCAGCGCATAAGTGTCCCTCTCTCACTGCTGGGGAAGGAATTAGGCAGCAGCTGGAAGTGTCTCCTGGAATAAGTCAGAGCAACCAGTGCCAGTGTAGTGTGTCTGACTACCTATCCGCTAATTTCCATGCACTGAAATGCTTTATTCTTGGGAGGAAAAAGGCTCAAGTCTCAGCCTCATTTCAGCTTTCTCTGTTGGCACACTCATCACATGGAGAAGATGGACTAGCTTAGGGCAATTTTTAAAGAATTCTCCTTTAGAAGGAGTTTCTTTCCTGGTTCTCTGTATCACTGAAGAATAACCCCTTTTCCTGCTGCTGCAGAGCACCAGACACCGCTTAAGTGCCTGTTCAGTAATGGCTTGACATTGAATGGCAGAATTCTCTATTCATGCATCTTCAGCTGTTGCTTTTCCTCCTGCTCCTTTTCTCCTCCTCTCTGATATTGTTTGTTGTTGTCCACAGAAGGAAAATGTGGGCCAAATAACGTCAAACTTGTAATATCACAATGAGTAAGAAATGAAGCAAGCTGAAGTTGCCAGTTCCGTAGTATTGCTTTTAATGGATTTGTGGTGCTTGTCTGCTGTGGAATTCTTGTGTATAAATCAACCATGTGAAAAGCATTAAATATGCTGAAAATACAGCACAGGAGTTCAGATCGTATAAATAGATACAGCAGGAATGTTGCATCTTGCCAAGGACATTTTCAAATAATGAATGTGTCTTGCATTAAATGAATTTGTTCCCTTTCTGAAGTCTAGATGTTACTATCACAGAAACTACCAGGACAGCTGACACTCATGGCTCTCCTACTGGTAACTTGAATGGGAGTCCAAGGGTCGAAAGGACCATGGAGATTGCCTCTTGCCCTCTAAAGAGGGATCCTTCTGGGATTAAGGTAGAGTTTCAGCAACTGGTGTGAGGAGAACCAGAGCTACTGAGGGTACCAGAGGAATCTCTTGGTACCACTTGTTAATGCTAAAGGACATTTTTACAAAAAGTTCATCTCTCTCAAAAGAGCCCAGCTAAAAGGAGGAGATTGTAAGACCTGTGTGTTTTGCCTGCTTTAAATATGGCATGGTGTGTGTCTGACTCAGTGAGCAGCTCTGGCTCCTCAGCATGTGCTTGACAGTGTTGGTGAGAGCACCCACTTGTCGGGGGCCTGTGCTTCCTCTGTTCCAGGTTCTCTGAGCCAGACCCCAGCCACACGCTGGAGGAGCGAGTGGTACACTGGTACTTCAGCCAGCTGGACAACAACAGCAGCAATGACATCAACAAGCGGGAGCTGAAGCCTTTCAAGCGTTATGTAAAGAAGAAAGCCAAGCCCAAGAAATGTGCCCGACGTTTCACTGACTACTGTGACCTCAACAAGGACAAGTCGATCTCACTTCAGGAGCTGAAGGGGTGCTTGGGAGTCAGCAAGGAAGGAGGTGAGTGCCTTTCCTTCCCCACTGCATGAGAATAAAAGACTTGCATGGAGTTACAGCAAACTCGGGAATCCATAGAGTTATGTCAAACTCAGGAATCTGTTTTCTCCCAGGTGATTCAAAAGTGCCACAGTTTGTGTGGAAAAATTAATACCCTGCCATGCAAATGTAGTTTGTTATTTGAGTTATGGCTCTGTCTTGCTTCCCTATCATGGACCTTTGTGCTAAGCACTATACAGAAACAAGGCAAAAAGATGAGCCTTGCCTAGAACCCTGCTTGTACTGTAGAAGTCCTTGGAAACTGTAGTTCAGATCAGGTCCTTTCTGAGTAATGCACTGCTAACAATATTCTGTTGTCTCAACCATGTAGGTTGGATGATGTATGAGCCAGCACAGACCCAGTCTTTCTCCAGAGACCCTGTTGACTAACAGAAATAATATTTTTCATTGCTAAATCCAGCATGCAGGAAAGTGGATGACGCAGAGAGAACAACTCAGAAAGAAAGCGCAGGGCTGTACTGTTGCCCTTTTTCAGAGTTAAATTGCGCTTTAAGGTTGGGGGAGAAATAGGGCATATGAATAACGTATTTTCCTTTCTGTTTAGTGCCTGAGCAACCAACCCACCCTCCTTCCTCTTCTTCCTCTTTCATCTTCACCTCATCTTCTGTTGGGACCTGGACCAAATTGATATTTTTGGAAATTTTATGAATTGAAACTGCTCAACCCAAATTCAATAATTATCAGTCATTCTTGACTGTGGGCAGACTTGCTTGGCAGGAGAAGGCAAACAGGGAGATTCCAGGGGACTAATTTCCTGTGCAGGTGTTTTGGCTGTGCGGACAGCTCTTGTTATAACCATCGTGCCAGTTGGGAAGGGTGGGTAGCTTTATTTCTCCAGGCTTAACCTTTCCTTAGTTCTTTCCTCAGGTTTAGCATGAGTGGGAAGACAGTCAGTGCATTTGGGTGTTGGGAAGTTGCCTTTTCTAGGTGTTTTGCAAACATCTTAGTTATCATAATAAGCTGTTGCATTACTTGTCAGCTGTGAGAAGCATTCAGCTTCCCTAGCTTGGTGGAAGATTTTTTTCTTAGTCATCGGTACCTTACTGAGGAATGACATACCAAAATAGCAACCCCGTTCCTTAATTTTATTACCTTCCCAATAAGATGAATATGCCAAATGAGTTTTATTGCTATTTGGCCTGGAATAAGACTCTCTGGAATCTGCTGCCTCAGCCAAGCGACTGTTCAAAATTTAGTTTATGGAAAGGAGAAAAAAAAAAAAAGAGAAGGAAGAAAATGTGAATCTTTGAGCCCATGTGAAGGGGAAAGAAAGCAGCAAGACATTGTTGTGAGTGCCTGATTGCCCAGCTATTTGCTGAGAACACAGCCTTGACCTTTCATGGTTTCTTTCATTGTATGAGGACAGGATTGTGTGTAAAAAGGGGCTCTGACCTTGTTTTATCATGCAGTTCCACATACCTACTGAAGGACTGATAGGCCTTGAGGATCAAAGATAAATGGGTAAGTTATGTGGAAGGAGGACCAAGGGCAGCTAAAGGATGGTGAGGGCTAAAAAGCAGTAGAGGGAGCAGTGCAGGGAGTAGGCACTAACATGTAGGAAAGAACTGAGAGAGAGCACTCTAGAGGTGCAGCAAGCAAGTTTGTGATGGATCTGTTTTAAGAAGTCATGAATTTGTGAGGTGGTAGATGACGTGTTTGCTCTGCTTTCTATTCACAAGAACTTCTAAATTAAGAAATAACCAGTAGCTTACCCCTTCTCCAACTTCCCCGTATCCTGAACATAGGTGCATGTAGTCAGTCAACTACTCTGTGTATTTACTCTCTGTTTCTTTCTCCATACCATGGCCTTCAAACATCTGCTGGGATTGAGGTCACTGTGGGTCCAAGCCAAGAGCTAGGTGGGACCTTTTTGATGATGACTGCCAGTCAGATGAAACCAAAACTTTTCACAGAAATGTTTCTGTTTCAACAAAAGATTTGCTGGAAAGGTTTTTCTGGTCTGGATTGGATGAGGAAGGGTTGGAGGGAGGCAAGGAAAGTCATCATTTTCCCTTTGATATACTTCATTACAAATGAACTTGCCTCAGATGTTCCAAATCCTGGTTGGGTATCCAGCAGCATAAGGACTAATATAAAGTGGGTCATCATTCTAGGTGAGTGTGCCTCCTGCCAGGCAAACTGAATACTTGTAATGATTTTGAAAATAAAACTTAATACAAATTTTGTGGGGTTTGGGATGCTGAGGAAAACAAATGTTAAGGCTTGTGCATTTTTGTCAGTGTTTTGCTTTTGGGTTTTTTTTGTGGCCAGTTCCATCCAAACATGGAAATCGTGTTGCTTGAAGGAAGCACAGGGCATAGATAAATCAGCACCGTTACATGCCTCTTGGGCACTAGATAGTCTAAATAAATAAGATTTATGTGAGAGGATTCAGCTGGGATATTCATAAGGACAAACCTGAATCTGAGCTCTTTCCAGCTTAGGATCAAATCTGTCTGAGATGCATAGTTCTGTCGGTTTTCCCCTCCTCAGCAGTTTCTTGATGCCTGTGGTAACCTAATATGTGAGTGCTGCCTGACAGTGGTTCTTCAGTGAGGAAAATAGCTGTCCAGTCCACCAGCAACCCTTCCTCTCTTCCGTCCTTATGATGACTGTCATGGTTTAACCCCAGCTGGCAACTAAGCCCTACACAGCTGCTCGCTCACTCCCCATCCTGATGGGATGGGTGAGAGAATCAGAAGAGTAAAAGTGAGAAAACTTGTATGTTGAGATAAAGACAGTTTAATAGGTAAAGCAAAAGCTGCATGCACAAGCAAAGCAAAACAAGGAATTAATTCACCACTTCCCATTGGCAGGCAGGTGCTCAGCCATCTCCAAGGAAAGCAGGGCTCCATCACGTGTAACGGAGACTTGGGAAGACAAAAGCCATAACTCTGAATGAAAACATCTCTGTATTATCAACACTGTTTTCAGCATAAATCCAAAACATAGCCCCGTACTAGCTACTGTGAAGAAAATTAACTCTATCCCAGCCAAAACCAGCACAATGACCCAGTAAGTTGCCAAGAAATCTGCTAGGTCTGGTGGCCACTTCGCACAGGTTTTGACCCTCTGCTTAAACCAGCTGAGTTTCTGTCATGGCAACTTGGATGGAAAAATGTCATTCCTGGATCTCAGAATGGAGTAACCACATAGAGCCAGCCTTTGAGGGCTTGCAGAAGCCTGCAAATGGTTTCTTAAACAAAGGCAGAACAGGCAGGGAAGGGCTCAGAGTACGCCAGAAACAGTCTTTGCCATTATTTGATCTAGGATTGTCTGTTTGAGGAATTGTGGAAGGAAAACAGACTGATTTACAGCCTGTTAAAAGTTAACATTCATCAGTGCACTCTGCACAGCCTAAGTTAAAGGGGGAGGCATCTGTGATCAAAGAACAAATTTAACTTTCTGCATAGTCAAAAGGCAAGGTCCTTAAGAGGAGATAGACACGCACTGTAAAGCTTTGCTGGAAAGTTGTTGGACCCAAGATTAATTGAAGTCCAGTGATCTTGGAGAGGAGGGCTGTAGATCTGAGCAAGGCTTATACTAGTTGTGCTGGCTGCAAAATGCTGGAGCTGAGTTTTACCTCTGTATTCTTCCAAATTCAGAAGACAAAGTCAGCATTTTGTGCCTGCCCAAAGAGGAGCTAAGGGATTAAGCAGTGAAGAAATGTCCCTCCGCCAGCTGACGGGAAGTTCAGATCCCGTGATTGCTTTGCCATCCAAGAGCTTGTCAGATGGTAGGTGTTGGGTGCGCTTCACAGGCCGTGAGGACTTCTGGTGTGGAACCCAGCCACTGTCTGTGCCAACAGCCAGCTACCAAGAGCACGGTCCAGAAACAGGATCAAAATGTCTTCGTTAAAAAGTGTGCGTGTATATGTAATTAAACAGCATGTCATTTTCTACTGGAGCTGAGCAAATATTACAGAAAGAAGGAAAAATAATGGACAATCTAAACAGCAGATTTAATTCAGTGATGTTTGTGATCCTTATTATTGGTATCCACAGAAGTAACTGATTCTCTGTGTGCTTGGGAGGCTTCTGGGAATGGGATGCACTATATCACTGCTGTGTGAGCAGTTGGTGGGAGCATCACCTGGGAAAGGCCTCTGGACCGATGATGGTAGAAAGCTGACAACAGTCTGCGAGGCTATGAGAAAACTGTAACCAAGTAATGTCTGAGTTAATAACAAGGAAATTCAGAGTACATCTAATTACAATTAGGTTAGAATGTAAACGAGCTCCACTGGTTTGGTGCTTGGTTTTGTTTGTCTTATTCAGATATCCCCCAAGGGAGCTCAGCAGAGGTGCTGTAGTTTGTCACCTTTAATCTTGAGGGAAGTTACTGGTAGTTAGTATGAATCAGGACATCAGTGTTGCATTGAGAACATAAGATAAGGCTTGTGGTAGCATGTTCCTCCCCCATCAAAGGTGAGAGCTTTACTTGATAAGTTCTACCTATAAAAAGCTGCCAGGGTTTCTTAGGGGCTTTTCCTTTTGAAAGACACCTGGCCTAATCCAGTGTGGCTGTAATTGTTACCCGAAACAGTGTACTTGCGAGGCTGAGCAAATACTCTGCAGTATGAAACTTACTGAATGATGGGATGTTACCCTATACTACCCAAGGGCTTCCCAGGTATATGTTAGTAACCCACTGTCACCATCTGCCATATTCCTTCCTCTGTTTTCTGTCAACTTTATGCTCGGTGCAGTGTTGTTTTGGCGGGGTTTTGTCTTCTGTAGGTAAATGTGGCTGGCCTGTGCTTCTATAGAAGGCAGCCGGCTGAAGGCAATACTCTCTGCCTCTGGAGTGACAGGTGATTAAGACGTTCAGGGTAGTTTCCCAGCACGGATGTATGGGGCCCTACCCACGGCGAGCACAGAGCCCTGCCCGGCTGCTGGAAAGGTGTGCCCTGCCCAGCCTGGAGCGTCCCGGCCATGGCAGCTGTCCTCCCTGCCTTTTGTATCAACGTACCTGCAGCTCCCTGCCGCTTTCCGGAGACAGATCGGTCTCATTCTCAGCAACGCACTGTAGGCTTAACTGCACTGGATGCAAAAGGGGGTTTTTTTTCGGATGCCTTCTCGCTTACGTGGGCAGCGGCCGGCCGTGTGCGGCCCAGCAGCGCCCTCCAGGGCCCCGGCGTCCGCGGGTCCAGTCGGCCAGAGGATGCTGTGGCTCGTAAAGGCCCTGGGTTTTTATTGCCAGCCCCCCTGGGAGAGTCCCAATTAGCTCCGGAGGAATCTGCCTCTTGGCAACGGAGCTCTGCTTTTTATACACGGGCACAGAAATAAGTGAACAACGGTTCCTCTGATCTCGCCAGGGCAGATGGCTGATACGAGGCTGGCGTTTGGGGGCCTTGAAATAACTTACTGTGTTTATACAGTTTCTCTTATTAACGATCTCTAAAGCCAACAGGTCATGCTTTGCAACCCGTTTCAAACTCAGCCACCACCACCTTTCTTTTCCCCCTCTCTTTTCCTTCCCAGCGGTTCCGCTTCTGTCCAGCAGCCCAGCCTCCTGTCCCCGGGGCTCCCCCAGTCTCACCCCGGCTCTCTGAGCTTCTGCTCATCTTGCTCTTGCACAGAGCAAAATGTGCTCTAGCTGCAAGTGTGTGAAGTACTTAATGTGCAAAGCAAGCTGTGCAATCAGGTCAGACAGATGCACAAATCAAAGAGAAGCCGTAGGCTGGGCTGGAGTGGAGGGTGGCAACAGGCGTGCTGCTGCTGGCTGGGAGCAGGAGTTCCCATTTCCAGCTAATCCCTTGTCTGAAATCAGACCAAGCAGCTAGCAGGAAATGTGACATGCTTTCGAGAGCGCCTGTAATCCCTGAGCTGTCTGTACCCAGCGCATGGTAGGAGCAGGTTTATTGTTGAGGTGAGAGCCCTTCCCATGAGCTCCATCTGGTGTAGGGTGCATGTGCCTGTACCTCATGACGCAGTCACAGCTCTGAAGTCCGTCCCTGCCCTTCTGCTGGGTATGAGTTCAGGTCTTTGATTTTAGGCACCTGTTTGATTGTTTGGTCTAAGCTAAAGATTTAGTAAACTTGGACTATCTGTATTGCCTACACCTTCACTCTTTTCTGGCTGCCTCCTTTCTACATGACGTTATTTTGCTTGCTGTTAGCAAAAACTGTTTTGGGAAACTTCATGGCACTACTTGCATCCTTCCTTTCTTCTTCTTCCTCCTTCCACAGTTTAGTTTAACCTTGTAATTGTTGCTTCTTGCCCACACCGAACCTCTGGATTTCATGACCTTCAGCTACTACACCACCAGGTATTTAACCTCATCTCAAGCACATCAGTCTGACTTTTGCATGTGAATCTTAAGGAGTGCTGTCAGGGACTCACTGTGTGCACGATCAGAGGAGCTCCTTTGAACCTGCCCTCCAGCAGCAGACAGTGGGGAGGCTCCTTTGTCATTCCACGGCATTTATTGCCTTTAATGTGGTTCTTGGATTTTACAGGTAGCCTGAGCAGTTTCCCCAATGGAAAAAGACAAGGCCTTAACCCTTTCAGTGAGTATCCTGTCAAAATGTTTCCTTTTTTTCTGTGATAACCGTATGTCCCAAAATTCATTCTCCCCTGCTCTCCTGTGTTCACAAATAGCAATATAGAAACATCTGGAAGCCAGCGTTCGTAAGAGGTGTGAATATAATAACATGCAGCTCCATTGCATCATCTCAAAGTCCAGCACTGTGTCTTTAGCTGGGACAGACAGTACATTGCTAAGGAGTTAGAACAGGATACAGCAGCTATGGGATGAGCACTCTCCTACCCTCTTCTGCGTGCTTCTAGCAAGCAATGATTTAGGTGATTTGTTGTGTTTACATTACATTACTCCATGGACAAATTCCCATGAAGACTCTTCTCTGTCCTGGTGAAAGTCTGCTCTCCTCTGTATTTTGTGGTAGTGAATCACACCCTTTCATCAGGCATGAAGAACAGCTTTTATTTGTTTTGCTTTTAGACCTGCTTCCTCATGGTTTCATTGGGTGCTTCTCATTTTGGAATGTGAGAAACAGTGAGCAGTTCTCCTGTCTTTCTTCTGCCACTTGTTGTTCTATAGCCCTCCAACATGTCTGGTTAGACTCCTTTTCGTGTTGAAAAGACCTAGGCTATGTATTTGCTTAATGACGGAAGTCTTCCCATACCTCTTGCTATCCTCCTTACCTTTCTGGGTACCTTACCTCGTCCTGATGATATGGGCTGAACAGAGAACTGGAGATAAAGATCAGCTAAACCTTATACGTTGATGTAGTGACATTTCCTGGAGTGTCCTCCATTCTGAGCATGTATTTGGTTTTTGTCTGCTGCTAAGAGCTGAGCGGAGGCATTCAAATTATTGCGTACTGTGACTTCAACCTCCTTCCTAGGCACTCAGGGTGCTCAGTGTAGGATGGGTCATCCCTGCTCACACACTGCGTTGCATGTATAGACATTGAAGTCAATCCACTATTTTTATGAGCTGGTCGTTGAGGACTGTGAGCGCCTTTTGCAGAGCTATACAGTCAATTTCAAATATGACTATCTGAAATAATTTTGCATTTGACCATATTTACACCCCTGTGGAAGGGCATGTCGATTAGCACCGATCCCAGTGAGGCCTGCCTGGTAACCTTTCTCCCTTCTGAAAACCAAATCCATACTTCTGCCTAGTCTTCAGCATGTTTTCATATGTAATTAATCCACAGAGCTTTTGCTCTGATCCCATAAGAGTTTTGATTCTTTAAGAACCTTTGCTGAGGGGCTTAAGAAAATCTTTCTGAAGAAACAAGCATGGGGATGTGCGCATCTATCTGAAACACCGAGCAGCACCCTTGCACCCTCCCCTGGGACGCTAATAGCTCAGCAGGGTCCCAGGACCCCCAGCTCCAAGCACGCTGTATCTCCACCGCAGATTCGGGAGCTTGGTAGGCTTCAGAGTGCCTGGTGCAGGCAGGTCTCCAACAACCATCAAGCAGGGTGACCACTCGCTGCTTTGTGCCGTTGCAGAGGTGGGGAGGGGTGGCTTGCCCTTGCCCTGCATGCCTGCCTCCTTCGAGGCCTGCTTCCCTGCTACCAGAGGAGGCAGCTGGCTGCGGCTCACGGGGGGGAGATGGTAGCAGGGCAGCCCAGCAGCAGCGGGCTTCTGTGTCAGCCATGGCAGGCGGAAGAGCAGAGAGAGATGTCAGACCAGTTGTCTCCCCAGACTGCATGCCCATTTCCAAGGAGGGGGAGGGAGAGGAAAGCGGTGGTTTATGTTTAAAAATACGTCAGTCCCTAGGGCTCTGTGTGACTCATTCAATGCTTTTTTCAGCAAGGCTGTCTCATTAGCCCCTGGTTGTTTTCAGCCTCACAGCTTACTCTGGGATCTCAGCCTTCTGGGGACGTGGCTGCAGCAGAGGCTGTACTACTGTATCTCTATCAGTCAGGTGCCCTTTTGGGTTTAATTTCCTTTTTTCCTCACTTTCTCTGCTTCTGTTTTGTTGTTTGTTTGTTTTTTTTTTTTTTCTTTCTTGCCCACCCCACCCTTTCAGTAGGTCGCCTGGTGTAGCAGCAGAAGACAGAAAGGGAAGGCCGGAGCCAACCCAAAGGAAAGAAAGCTCCAGGAACAGACAGGAAAACTCCAGGAACACCTTGCTGCTTGTGAGCAAGCGTGCAGCATCAGCAACATCTAACGTAGCAGAAGTGGCACCCAGAACATTTGCACTTTTTAATAATTGGTTTGGGTTTGTTTTTAATTGCTTTTCAATGCCATTATCTAATACTTTGGAGAATGAGGGGAAACAGGATCATGACTTTTTAAAATTGGAACAGCTACTGATGACATAAAATTGAGTTCACTGGGACTCAAAGAAAGATAATTTTATATACTGTATATAAATATATATGTAAATTGTACAGTTGTCTTGTACAGGGGTTGGAGTCACTGTTCTGTTCCTCCCTTTGCTTTTGAAGGCTGTTAGGGTTAGAGGGACACTTTGCATTTAATGGATTACAGTAATGCATTCATTTCTGCCCCCAAAGCATCATTCAGTTGCAAACCTTAACACCCCCATGCAAAAAGGAGCAAGTGTATCCACATGACTTGTGCTTGCAGATGTGCATGCAGTGCCCCAGGTACCAAATGCTTCCTGGGAGCAGCTGAACTCCTCCTTTTCTTACTGTAAAGCCTTGTGCAACTCAAAGGCAATTGGGCTTTTGAGGGAGCACAGATTTCACTTAAGTATTTTTGCACTGCAAAGCTGCTTAAAGTAGGGGTAGAAAAGGGTTGTATTAAGGACATACAAAAGTAGTTTCTGCACCTGTTGCACAGTGGGCAGAAGTGAATCGCAAATGCAGTACTATCGAGGCTCAGAAGACATGCTTGGCAAAGATGGGTCATGCCTCGGGAATCTTAACACTGTAGGAAGGATGTGGGAGCCATAGGCCTAGTAGAGTCAGCGGAGTGATCTTGCATCTTCCTCTCTGACAAAGTGTTCATCTATATGTTGTACAACAATAAAAATATTGAGAAGCCTGCTAAAAGCAGCATTAGCCTGCCTATTGCTTTGCTGAAGAGCAAAGAACATATTTGTCAGTGCAGAAAGACAGTCATGCTGCTGGTCCCCAAGAGTCTGGTTTACTTATGTTTTAACACTACAGCTTGGGCTCACTGATGAAGGTCTGTCTGCAACGACTATCCTTGCCTTTGGTGGTTGTGAATTCCAAGCTCCTCTCCTGCACAGTGGTGTGTGCCTAGCTTAGAGTATCCACTTTACCCGATTCGCTGTTACCAGTATGTCCTGTGTTAATCACACAGCGTTACATTACAATAACAACGAAGGCCTGCATTGAGGAGCCTGGTGTTCCTGGAGGCCAGAGGGGCTGTTTCAACTACCAGCAGTTTTTCCAAAGTTGTTGTAAAGTCAGCAGCAGGGCAGGGACACCCGTATCAGCAATCCTAGGTTTGGGCAGAATATGATGGGACACACAGTGAACAGCTTTGTGCATTTCCAACCACTGGCAGCACTTGCCTATTCATCAGAAATGTTCTGAGCAGCCTCCCACTTCAGACCTGGTGATCCTTGTGCCACTCATCTCTGGACCAAGAACCTGTAGTTGAAGATGATGACATGCCAGGCTAATATGAGATCACACCAACACTTGCTTGTAACAGCACTGCATTATTGTAGACACTAGGCTTGTACCTTGAGGTTTGGTTGCTTTGGTAAAAGATGTTGCAGCACAGCCTCTTCACTCTGTGGCATGTCATCATGATGACAGCATGGGGTAAACACATCACAGCAAAAGTGTCCTGATGCAGTAAGTTAGTGCCTTGTTAACAAAATGGAAAGTTTAAAAAAAAAAAATTAAAAAAAAGTCTTTCTATAAATAACTGTTCAAGAGTAGTAATAACTCTTCCTCTGGGAAGTAGATTGCAGCTAATTAAAGCATCTGGCATGGTTGAAAACACCTCTGGTAATCTCTGAAGTATACATCACACTGCCATAATATAAAGAAGTTGTCTCTTTAGCAAGAGCAGATCCTGCTGCTGGACCTTCATGGTTTCTCACATACAATGTATGTGCTTTTTTGCCCTGCAGGCTCCCATCTTCTTGATTGCATCTTCTCTTTTTAAATGCCCAGGGCGCATCTTTGGTGTGTTGAAATGATTCGGTTTAGTGTATAGTTAGAAATGTCCCCGTTGCTCATTAATCCTATTGTAGGAGTAAAGAATGAATCCAACTGTATAAAAAAACCCATCTCCTTTTTAAATATGCTAGTTTTAGGAATTAAAAGCTCTGGCTGCTGGGTTGGTGTTTGGTTTGTTTGGGTTTTTTTAATGTATAGTTGCATCCATCAAAAGCAGCCAATTGGATGTCTATAGGAGTTCTGTCAGCCAGCCACTGGGGCCGGGCAATGCCCCACGAGACTGGGGGGGTGGTGCAGAGCTGCTAGAAGTCACTGCATCTTTTCTTGGGGAAATGTCAGTAAACCAGCCAGCCAACATTCCTGCCTGTCACATAAATCCTTCTGCAGACCTCCTTTTTCTCATCCTGGTGTCCTTCCCTTCCAAAAGGCCTGCATTCACATGTAGTTTGCAATTCAAATGGGGTCAGTTCTTCAAGGAAGCCAAACAAGGGATGGCTGTTGACATGAGCTTTGGTATTGGTGGGTATTCATGTTGCTGTGTTAGAGCAGTCTTTATGGATGGATTTGGGTCCAAGCATTATATTGCTTTCTGCTTTACCTCTATGAGACAAGTCTAAGTCAGCGCATCCTGACTTGCTGGGTTTGCACAGGCCTCTGAGCAGCTTCTGGCATCGCTTGTACATTGGCATGTAAGACCCAACCAGCATGATTGTGTAACATCCGATAGAGGTTAGGTTACTTGTTCTGGGTTTGTGTGTTGGAAGATCATGCAGACAGTACTGGCCCTGATTCATATAACCCATCCTATGAGTTGTCCAAACAGTCTGTACTCATCAGGAGAGAGCAGTGCCTCAGCTCCCCTCTTCCTTTGTTGCTTTTATTGCCAGATAGCTGGCCAGTCCACCTGGCTGACAGGCTGAACGTGTCCTTATCTGGTGGTGGTAAGCAGTCATTTGCTCTGCCTTGCATCAGTAGCATTCTACTGAAGCTGGGGCATGGGGAGTGTCAGCGTTGTGCCTGGAAGCAGACCCTGGGCATGTCTCTCCTCATCCTTCAAGTCCTCCTGGGCCTCTCCAGCTCTACTTTGAATGACAGCTGAAAACAGCTGGGACAGAGAAGAGAACCAGGGCTCCACAGTGCACATCATCCGCTCTTCCTGCCAGAAACAAAAATCTTTCCTTTTTTGCTGATCCTCCAAGGGCATAGTATGTTGGAGGAAACTGTCCTGTGGTGGGATTCATCTATGTGAAGGCACCACTTTCCATGCCTGAGTTTGTACTGAACTTACCCTGCCCCTGCACATTTCTGCCTATGGCATTGTTTGTTAGACTGAAAGGCATCTGTTTGATTTTGGTTTTGTAATAAAATAGGTAACTTTTGCTTCAGTGTCTTGTGGTGGTTTCTTGTCGAATCTTGATTTCCAGAATTTCTCTGTTCCACATGATATTCTGTTACCTATGCAGTGCCATAGGAGAGGGAAGGGGACTTTTCTGCTCACAGTCATGTGTCCATCTTTGGTCGGGATCTGAGATCCTTGGATGTTTCTCTCCTGTGTGTAAGCCTCCAGGCTGCATAAAAAACATGCTCCAGAGTGCTTCTGTGTGGTTTGATGACAGCTGCTTGAATCTGCCCAGGCTGCTTAGAAAGACTGTGAAGCTTTAGCAGGAGAGTAGAGGTGACTGCAGAAGGTGAGCTGAGGAGAAGTAGAGGTGACCCACAACCAAGTGGGATTTTGTAGTAGTCTTCCTAAACCAGGGATAGAAGACAGGCCCTGCACCTCACATCTCCTCATCCCCTTTCATATGGGCAGCCTTCAAACATGACTTTTGCAGGTCAGGCCTTACTACATGGTAGCCTGAAATAGTATCTTCTAGATGCTGTCCAAAAACTTTAATCCTCAGAGATGACAAGTAATGAGCTATGCTGGAAAGCTGCTGCTACTGTCAAACATGCTTTTTCCTAGGCTACAGTGAGGTGGTATTCATCAGAGGCTGCAGCACCAGGTCCATGACAGAGGAGGCCACGCACCGTTCCCATCAAACACATATGACCAGTTTTATTATCACCGTCTATGTCATTTCACTTGATCACATGTAAATCTCTTGCAATTAATAAGGAGCCAGCTCATTTATTGCACATCAAAGGGAAGGTTTTCTGCTTGTATCATAGTCACAGGCTGAATTGTTTGTAGATGGGCAGAGAGGGACCTGCTAAGACTGTTGTCTTTAGATGCAAGTTCAATGATGAAAGCAGAAAATGCAGGGATGAGTGACAGCCAATGTGGATTTGTCAAGAATAAACTGGCAAACTGAGGTAATTTCCTTGTATTACCAAGGTAACAAGTTTTGGGGCTAAGGGAGAAGCAGTAGTTGTCATCTCTGGAGTTCTGCAAGACTTAATTAAAAATAGGAAAGGAATGTTTCAAAAAGAAAAAGAGCAATTCTTCGGCTATGCTTCCTGTTTCTGGGGTCAACGTAAGGTACTCTGAGAGGCCTTCACCCTTCTGTGGCGGTGCAGTCATTCTGTAAGCAAGTCAAAAGCACTACAAGGAGCTTGCTTCTGCCTCTGCTTCCAGCAGTGATATTGCTAGAAGACTTTTCCTCCTCCCCCTCCTCCTTCCCCCTTATCTTTGACATAACTAACAAAATCCACATGCAGAACGCCGACCTTCTGACTTCTCAGCAGCTAGCCCTTACAAGCCATTTCAGGCAAAATAACTTGGCAACCCTCCAAAAGCTGATATTAAATTGGATGGCGGGATCTGCAGAAGTGGCGCTCCTTAGTTTGGAAAACACCTTGAAAACAAAGTGGGTAAAAAAACCACGACCTCAGAGACTAGGAGTATAACAGCAAGTGTTTTGTATGGAGTGCTTGCCAGAAAACCCAAGGCTGGCTGCTTTGGGAAGCAGTGATGCTTTCTGCCATTCTGTACCGAGGGCTTGCTTAGGGGTTTTAATGGTAGGTTTTGTTTTTCAAAGGTACCTTGCCTGTGCACACCAGGAGGTGTCTAGCTTTCATTCAGAAAACACCAAGAGCTCTGTGCTACGTGTTGTAGCACAAACCTATATCCCCACCTCCTCCAAAAGCATAAATGAACGTTTAGTCCACATTATGTTTTCTTTCAGCACGTTGGGACTGGGCTGAGGGTGTTCTGGCTCTCAGCCCAGGCAGAGGAGCCGTGGCCCCATTCTGTACTTAGCCAGTCAGCACCCCCTTGAAGACAAGGCACTGGTGGTGGGTGGCACTCTGCTCCCTGCCTGAGCAGACCTGCACTGGGCTGCAGGCAGAGGGGTGCCCAGGGTATACATTGGGAGGCAGAAGGTTGTGGCTCCTGCAGAAGTTGAGGCTTCCACACCTTGCCTCCTCTCTGGTGCCAGCAGGATAGCACACCCAGGTCTTCTGCCTGCAATTCACAACTAGGTGGCCCTAGTTTGGAGCTCAGAGTAGCTCTTCAGTGCAAGATCTGGGAGTCTGGAGTACAGATGAATTCAGCTTACCTACTAAAATAGACAAACTCAGTCCCAGTACAAAACAGATCCTTAACTCATTGCTTTTTGGTATGTGAACAAAGGACTTGCTTTGGTGAAATAAGTTCTTCTGTAGCATCTCAGCGCGGTGCTTCAAGCAGTAAAAACTGCATGTTTGAATGCCCAGTGTCCCATTATACAGTGCAGCTCTGGCCTTGCGTAGCACCAAATACCACTGCTAGCTCCCTCAGTCATGATTTTGGCTGGGACCACTGAAGTAATCCCTGCTGACTTCACCATGTCAGAAAAGAGTTGATGCAGCATTTGGCTGAAGAGACAGAGCTATTTCTGAAGTGACTTGGATGTTCTCGCTATGAGCTGGCATACAGAGTTGTAACAGACAAAGATGTATGAAGGTGGCTGAAGTTGGATCTGTTCACCTGCAGCCCAACGTGAATGTGAATTTTTGCATCTCTTGATTGTTTCAAGTGTTCAGATGTCTGCTGCCAGCTTTTTCTCCTTAAAATGCAGTTGAATACCAGACCTTTGTAAAATGAGTTAATCTAAAGTACTCCAAAAAATAAAATACCAAATATCAATGAATTCAGAAAACTCGTGGGCAGGATCTGTGAAGAGATGTCCTAAAGGATAAAACAGAGCTGCAAACTGGTAAGAGCTGGGGTCAAAGTCCCAATAAGAAACTATCCTGCTGCAAGGGAAATGAAGGGAGCGCAAGTAGAGACCAGTAAAGGGGATCAAGAGCTCTTCAGCATCCTGAAGTGCAAAAAGGGAAAGTACAAAACGTGGGATAGGTGTTGGAGCATTGTAGAGGACATGTGAGCTTCCAGGGGACTTAGGGATAGGATGGCAACATCACCTAACTAGAGATGAAGAAAAACCTAGGGAATTATAGACCTGATGTCCTAATAACTCTATGTGAAAACCTAAAAGAGCAAGCTACTGACCACTTACTCTCTAATCTCCTAGATAGATCTATAAATTGGTAAAAAAATGGCTGAAATGGGTTTGTTGATGTTTTGCTGAGGACAAATCGTATCAAACTAAGTTAATTCCATTCTTTGATGGGATAACAAGCCTCATGGCTATGGGGGGTCATCACTAGATGTGATGTGTCTTGACTTTGGTAAGGCTTCTGGCACTGTCCCAGAAATTCTCGTAATCGAGCTGAGGAAACGCAGCCTATTTAGACTCACAATATGTTCAGTTCAGTGCCAAAGTCAGAGATCTTTCTGGGAAGTCTTTCCAGTGGCTGTCCAGAGCCCAGGTGTATTCAGTATTTTCATCAGCAGCTTTAGGAAATGGCTTTGCTATAAAATTTCCAGTGGGGTGTGGAGTGGGTTGTGAGCATCTATGAAGGGTAGGACCAGAATGTTTGATAGATTGAAGAAATAGTCCAAGTCAACAGGATGAGTTTCAGCAGAGAAGCATGTGATGACCTGTCATGAGGCAGCCAGTGTGAGCGTGCAAACACACAGTGAGACCCAGCAGGCAGCAATCCAACAGAAACCACTTCTCAGAGGCTGGAAAAGGAGAAGGTGGAGGACCTGAAGGGCTTTACTACATACAAAATGCTCTTATGGCAAGGATAGTAATCAGTTGTTTTCCATGCCTTTGTGAATAAAACAAGAAGAAAAATTATCAGGGCAAAAAACCCCCCACATTTGGGTTTGCTGTTAGTTTCTACCCAAGATGCTCCTGAAGAAGAGGAGGCAAGTGAATCTCTTTAGATATCTTTTTTAAGAGCTTATTGGACAACCATGGTGTTGAGAGGCATGGAGGTGCTCTGTATAGTATGCCTTAGCATCAAGGGGACTCTCTGAGAGCACTGTTGAATCGTTTGTGTTGAGTCTGGGTTTTTTTTTTTCCCTACATCTTTTCCATGCATCCAAGTTGTACACAATTAATTCTCACAAAGTGGGACCAGTGTTTCTGTAATGCAAGCTTATTTTCTTAGACAGCAGAGACATCTTCCTGGGAAGGTATTTATAACTTTGCATCGTACATCCTAAAAAAAGTCTTTGTTTGAATGGTTTATTTCTTTAATTCACCTGGATTTCATACCAGTTTCAAATTACTTCCTAGACCTGTGTTATTTTTTTATTGCATTCTTCAAACTGGGCCAATTTCTGAGTGCACACCCAGCAATGAGTAGTAGGTAGGTCACAATTTTTCCTTTAGCCACAGCTCCCACTCAGCTTGCCACACACATGGCAATAGCAGTGGTACTGTCTGGGACATTGGTGAATGCTCACATTTAGGTGCAGTAGGAACATCTGATGATCTCGTCAACCTCACATCATGCCTGCAGGCTCCAAGGCCAGGTGAGGGAAAGGGCTGGGTTTCCCAGTGCAATGTGGAGGGGAGGCAGAGGGTTTTTGCCACTGGCAGCGGGGACAACTGTGACCGACCTCCCAGCTGCCTGCCGGGGTGCCCTGTGGGCCTGGGGGGCTGGTCTGTCCCTGCCACCGCACACTGCTGGGCAAAGCACAGACCCCCTGGGCAGAGGGAAGGCAGGATAGGGTGGGTGAGTAAATCTACTCATGGTGTTAATTATCTACATATTTTTAATATATAAATACTAGGAGGTCCTTAATCTCCTCCCAGTATGGAGGCAAGTTGGGAGCACTGTCTTCTCCCCTGGGCACTAAGCAGCACTGGCACATATAGTTCTGTTATTAACAAGCTGGGTGCCGCTGGCATATGCACACAGATGACAACAGTCATCAAAAACATTTTTTTCCATAGGTTATTCTTGGTGACAAGTGCTTTCCAGCCTATGGCCAGGGCTGGCCAGGGCTGAGCCACTGCTGCTCCCATTTGTTCAGGCTGGCTCCTGCACCAGGGTCAGGGCTGCAACTGCTTCTTGGCAGAACTGACCCAGAAAACCTGTTGTCTGTTTTTTTCCTGAGGAAAAAAAGGCAATTCCAGGTGAATGATATGAGGCCTGACCCGTCACCACTTAACATCACTGAGTTATGTGCGACTGAGGATGGGTTGAAATTTCCTGGCTTTGAATGGTGGCATGTTCAAGCATGACCAGAGCTCCTGGATGCCTTTCTCTTACTATCTGTATCTGTCCTATTATGCTGTTGAGAGGTGGATGATGGTCATTCCTCAAAGGTCTTGTTACTTACACTTTATCTCACCAATGTCCAGGTGCACCAGTATCCTCCAAAATGCATTCCCAACGTGCTATGCTGGTGGAGACATGCAGGCAGGCATCATCCCACCCGCAGCAGTGGGCTGGGGCAGCTGAAGCCTGATGTGGCACACGCAGGTGTTGGGAACTTCGCCTTGCAGATGGTGCTGTGAGGTCATGTTGCTACTTTGGGATGGAGAGAAGTGGTGGGATCCCCCCATACCAGGGACAAGTGATTTACAAACCAGTCCAGCAGCCCCAGCCATGGAATCAGAGGAAACATGCACCGCAGAGTATTTTTATGTTTAATCTGTGCTTGTCCGGAAGAGCCCTTATCACCCAACACCACAGTAATTACCAAAAAGGTGACAAAACCCAATCCAAGAGCTGCAATTGCCTCTTGTCTTGTTTAAAACCTTTGCTCAGTGGCTCTAACAAACACTTCATTCTCACCGTACTGCACCGCAGCCGATTCCCGATGCCTGCATGCTCCTCTTACTCAGCCCAGCTCGCTCGGGGATGGCACCCTTCCATCCTGAACCTAAGCCCCGGCACCTGTGGGGACTGGGATGCTTCTGTGCAGGGGTGGCAGTGAGCCAGCCCCAAAGGGTCATAAACCCCCCCAGGCAAGCCCCTCCCCAGCCCCTTCACTGAAGTCAAAGGCAGTGGGTCCTTTCCCAGAGCCAGAGCTTGTGTGCCTGCTCCAGGTCAGGAGCAGGCGTGCTCACCGCGGGTGCTGCTGGCTCATGGGGGGCATGAGCAGGGCAAGGGGTGGGAATTGGCCCCACAGGCCTGCGGGGAGATGGGAGCGTGCAGGACCCGGTGGGGCAGTGGCCTTTTTGTGGCTTTGCCAAGCTCTGGCCACCCTGAGGGAGCAATGTGCAGCACAGCCATCCCACGTCCACTCTGCCATGGCTACATTTCCCACAGCACAGGTGCCCAACCGGGGGTACTCCCAACCCTCCCGAACACTCTGCATTGCACTGTGAGGTGCCCAAGCCTCGGTCTCCCCCAGCACCCCATAAGTGAGCCCCGTGCTGGCAAATAAAGGTGGAACCCCAGGGTTACAGGCTGCACCAGCTGCCCTTTTTGCTGCAGAAAGGCACATGGGGGGGGCAGTTCTACCTCAAGGCCCACTGTAAAGGGCACTTTTGGGGTCAGGGGCCCAAATACAAGTGCAAAAAAAGCAGCCAGTGGTGATGCTGGGTGAGGAGGTGGCATGATACAGCCAAACCTGGGACATATTCACAGTCAGCTTGAGGAGAATGGGTGAGTGACTATTCTTTGCAAAACTCTTCTTTACCCAAAGGCTGATTTTTGACCAGCATTCATGTGCGGAGCATCACTGGGATGGCAAAACCTGTGGGGTGCCAAGGGTGCTCCCTGTGGCAGCAGAGTTGGACAGGCAGCCAGAGGTACCGCTGGCCCCGCACCACACGTGGCCCTTAGACTATGCTCCCGTGCCATGACAGGCCCCAGGGACAAAGCAGCTCCTTTGATCACCTTGGCTTTTCTCTCCTGGTGTCAGGATGCTTTACTTATCCTCAACCACAGCAGTGACAGGGCCTCGGTGAGGAGCGGGGATGGAGGGGAGGAGGAGGCAGTAAGGTAAGCATGCGTCCCCCCCCCAAAGCATGAGGGCTGCTGAGAGAGGCCAGCGGCTGTTATTGCAGGCTGCCACGGGAAGCTGATGGGACAAACAAAGGGGAAGGAGCAGCGACAACAAAAACAGCAGCAAAATCTCCTCTCTGCCAGCCAGGGGCAAGTGCTGTGGGGTTCTCCCAGCAGTACCAAACCAGAGGGCTGGGGTCGGGGAGGGGGGGGGGGGGGCGGGCGCACCGCAAACCAGCCAGAGCCAGTGCAACCAAGTCCAGGCACTTGCCCAAAGGAAAAGAGGAGCAAGCTGATAGCTAGACCCAAAATGAAACATAAAAGCTTCAGGAAAAAAAAAAAAAAAAAAAATCCCAAAGGCACCAAACCTGCTTTGTTTTTTAGCTTGCATATTTTTTAATGAAGTAAAAAATAAAAAGAAAAGAAAGAAACACTCCACGGATGTTGTCGGCCTGGCACAGATTGCCCTTGTGCATGGAGGGCACCAGGGTCCCCATGCAGTTGACACTGATGGCAGCCAGTCCTCCCCCGCCGTGCCCCCTCCCTGCAGTCGGCTGAAGAAGGAAGCAGATGAAAAGCACATGGTGGGTACAGCACAAGCAACAGAAGAACAGCATGGCAGCTCCCCACGCCAGCAACACCCAGGGCGGGTGAGCTGGCACAGGTTAAATAAAAGCTCAACAGACTTTATATGTCCAAATTAAAAACAGCGATGAGAACAACCTCCCCATGAGAGTTGCACTTTAAATCCCCCATACAGCATTTGGGGGCTTTTGTAATTTTTCTTTCAGTGTCACACATGTGAGTGCTGGGGTCCCCGGCTGGTGGGCAGCGGCGGCTGTGGCCGGTGGCGGTGGGAGCTGCTCTCAGTGGCTGTTGGCACAGCCGGAGGCCAGAAGGACGGGCAAGATCAGCAGTCTGGCCTCGGGGGTTTCTTGTCCGTCTTTTTCAGGCTCTTCCCCAAAGGCATGGTGAAGGGAGGAGAGGAGGCAGGAGGTCGGATGCTTCTTGACATCAAACCCAATGGCTTTCACCCATGGTGGGTTTCCACCGGCAAAGCTCCTGCTGCTCCTCTGAGAAGGATCCTTCTTCTCTGCCTTACATGTATACACATTTATATAGAGATATCTGATAAACATTTTGTATGAAAATAAATACTTCATCTGTGTGTCAAGGACCACTGTCACTCTCATCTAGTCACCTGCTATAATGTTACATCTCTTTTTGTCCATTGCAAACTTGTTCCCATTGCTTTTTTCCTAACCCATGGACACCTCCTCCCTGCCTCTTGGGACAGCAGAAAATACTGCAGCAGGCAGAGACGTACCTTTTGGCAACCCCTCTCTTACTGACTGCCTCCCAAGGTTTGGCTTATTATAGGGAACTTTATCAAGAAAATGTTTCCCTTTACAGCACCGGTTGATAGAAGAAATGATCTTCATCTTGAAAACACCTCACAAAGAGTAAGTTTTAACATTCTCTTCCAGGGCTCTCAATTAAGAAATATGTTTCTAGATAGCACTGTTTATATAGATATAGGTATAGTTTTTATTTATTTTTATTACCAACCCAACATTTGAATTTGCAGCCATTGATGTAATTCATGACATACTCTCGTGGTGGTTGTTTTTTGTTTTGTTTTGTTTTGTTTTCCTTAAAAAGAGATGCACTTCAGATGAAAAGGATGCTTTTATGTCTGTCTGGTGTTCCTAAAAGGTACTCAAGATGACACAGGCGTCCTGACGTGGGTGGCAGTTTTTAAGCCTGTACCTTTCAATGGCTTGAAGACCACCAGCAAGATGCGGGTGCTGTGAAAACAGGGGTAGCAAACGAATGAAAGGGCAGCCACGCCACAGCTCGGGGTGGGGCAGCGCTGGGAACATACGGGCACACTATCTGGGTTTTCCTGAATTAATTTCCACCTCCGAGCAGGAGGACCACACAGCAAACCCACCACCACCACCATCCCAAGGAGCCAGTGCTGCTTTCCCTGGCCCCCTCACTCCCCTCAGGGCAGGCTATTCCTGGGTAGCCATTTATTTCTTTATCGGTTGTAAATTAACATAATTTTCTCTCCCTGCAGTACCACAAGCTCAAAGTTAATTATACAAAGAGAAATGCCATAGTCAAAATATACATGATAAGTATTATATTAGAGGGTTGGGGGGTTTTTTCCTCCTTTTTTTCTTAGCCCAGGCAGGTGATTGAGATGCTACATGCTCCAGCCTTTGTCACTACATGTGTGTGTCTGTGTGTCTGTGTTTGCATTAAAAATATATCAGTCTTGTGATGTTCTTAAAAAAGAAAGAAATGGAAGGTGGCGGGGGAGGGAACGGGTAATAGTGAAAAAGTTCTTTGACTGTGTCACAGTCTTTTGTGGCTTCAGAAAATACACATTTCAATTCCAGCACTGACGGCAGCTTGAAGCTTTAAATTTTTAACAGTTTTCTGTTTAAGCAGTAAGAAAGAAAAAAAAAAATAAATCAAGCAGCGTGCTCCCCCAAACCAAAAAGCAACAAGCAAACAAAAAAAAAGAAAAAAACCCCACAAATTCATGATTCTGCAATTCCCAACCAGTAAAAATAAGAAAACATCTCCTTACAGTGGAGGGGTGCTTGGGAGGAAAGGACACAAGCCCCTGCGGGAGAGGTGGCCTTTGGAGATGGCTGAAACTTCGTAATCTCATTGAATGGGGTCAGTGGCTGGGTTTATTGTGTTTTGTTTTATTTCAACACTTGCCATTGTTGCTTTCTTTTCTTTTGTATCATTTTTGGGTGGATTTTGTCTGTTTGTTTTTTTCACTCTGGGATGGTTTTGCCCTTCTTGGTGCCCAGCCATCTGACTGTCCGGGCAGCAGCAGCCCCTGATGGACAGCCGTCCCTTCCAGTGAAACCGGGCTTCCAGGACCAGTGTCCAGTGAGGTAACGGAGGAGGGGGTCCCTCCCCCCGGTGGCACCGTTCTTCCACCGCCTAAAACCCCTTGATGTAGCAATAGGCCTCCAGGGTGGCGAAGAGGATGTACAGCAGCCAGAGGCTGACGAAGAGCAATGTTGTGGCCAGTTTGCACCCCCGAGGGCCGCCCAGCTCCCCCCCGAGGTGGGGTCGCCGGCGATAGAGGAGGACGCTGATGCAGATGAAGGCGAAGATGGTGAAGAGGGTGACGGAGAAGGCCAGGGTGCCCGCCGACACCTGGAACTCCTGCCCCTGCGATGCCCAGTAGATTGCCGCCACTGACCATGCCAGCCCGATGCCCAGGAAGACGTTGACTGCGTTGCTGCCTGTGACGTTGCTGATGGAGGCGTCGGCGTACACGTCCTGGATGGCTGCAGCTTTACTGGCAAACGTGTCTGGGGTTGGGGGAGGAGGGAAGGAGGGAAGGAGAAATCACTGGGGGTCCAACAGGAGAAATAGGCAACCCTTCACGTCTGGGGGACAGGGGAGGCTCAGGTGAGGCACCAACCATGTTGGGACACGGACCTCTCCTGGTGCACACCTCCCCTCCCAGGTCCAGGGACCCCATATTGCCACCAAGTGGGGTGCAGACCTTGCCTGGGGACAGGGCTCTGTGGAGCCCCTTCCCAGCCTGAACCCCATCCCATGACAGAGCTGCTCCCCTTGGGGCAGGAGAGCCACCAGAGGACTTTCCTCCCACCCCATTCCCTCCCCGTGGCCACCCCACCTGGTACAGAAGTGCCAAAGGCGACAAAGACGACTGCAGTCACCGAGTCCTTGAGGCCAATGGTGCAGCCAAAGTGGGAGGCGAGATCGCCGATGACGGCTGTCAGCATGCCGATGATGAGGATGGAGACGACGAAGCAGGCCCAGCCGTTGCAGTACTCGGTGGGGGGCACGCAAGCGAACAGCACCTTCCAGAAGACGGTCAGGAAGTGCATCACGTAGTCAAAGCAGGACGGCAGGCGCTCCTCACCAGACTCATCCTCGTCCTCATCACCCGCTGCAAACAACATGGAAGGAGAGATCCAGCGCTCATGATGGGGCAGGTCAAGATTAAGGGGGTGGGCTGCAGCCCATGCTTGGCCCCGCCGCCAGGCCTCCAGAGATGCTGCTCTCCTGGGACAAGGTGGCACGGTGCTGGCCACAACAGTGGGCTTGGGGCACACCAGGTCCCTCAATGATGGGTGAGGCTTGGCAAGAGGGGTGCCACCTGGACACCTGCAGGGCTGAGTAGTGGCAGGGCGGTGTGTTGTACCCACAGAAGGGCAGTCCTGTCCCCATCCACAGGCAGTCACATAGGATGTACTCAACCTGTGGAGATCACCATTGAGGGGCACCATGAAGTTACACAGGCAAGTGATGTTTTGGGGTGAAAAATAGCAGAAAGTGATAGAAATGGGAAACTGGAGACACCTCTTGGTCCTCCTGTCCCAGAGCACAAGCTGGTCACTAGCAGTGCCCCAGCAAGAAATTTCTCATCTGTGTGAGGGTATCAGCAGCAGCCCTCAGGGGGTTCCCCTCAGCCTGGTGGGCCAGGTCAGCCCTGAGGCTAGAAGCACTGCTGGTCTTTGTGCAGACACAGGACAATGGAAATAAACTGGAGGAGGAGAAAGCAGGTAGGGAGCACAGGGGAGATGGCAAGGGAAGGAGAAAGATATAGGAAGAGAAAAGCAGGCCTGGGAAAAAACATTGCTCCAAGAATGGATGTACTGTTTCCATAGAAGCAGTTTCTCTTAATTACTAAAATGAAGAAAACTGAATACCCCACATCTCTTCTTTCATATCAGAAGCAGCCCTTGTGGCCACTGGTAACAGCTCCCACTCAACTGCCTGCCTCCCTGCTGCCCGCACTACAGCTGGGTGGAAAACAGCCCTTTGGGGAAGGTGTCAAAACATCAAGGAAAGGTTCAGAAAGGTGCCCAAGTGCCATTAATGGCATGGACATGCCTAAAATGTCTGCTCCACAGCTGCCTGGCTCTGGAAGTGGTGAGCTCTCTCAGGCTTCCTGGGCAACAGCTGGCAGGTTTCTGGACCCTTCCCTCCACCAGCTGCTGCCTCGTGGGGCAACATCACCTGTCTGCATGTGGTAACACTCCCTACTCCCAGAGACTCTACTGGCCATGGCAGACAGGACATCTTCCAGCAGCAGGAGCTACCTGAACAGGACAGCACTGGGCATACCAGGAGCCAGCAGCCCAGCCAGGATGGGATTTTTGCTGCCTGTATGCTGTTCATTAGACCACTGAAGCAGCAGGACCACCGCCAGTGGACATAAAGCCTTTGAAAACTGGCCTCCCAGATGGCTCTGGACCAAAAGATGGATCTCCTGAGCTCCTGGTTAATGTATCTGCAAAAGCCCAGTATATTTGGAGCAGAAGAGCTCTTTGGACTGGCTTTGATGATGGACACCATGCATGCAACAGCTGAGCATCTCTGACCAGGCAGACGCTATCTCCTGAGCCCCGACAGCTCTCACACCAGGCAGCATGAACTCCGTGGATGCTGGTGTGGGTCTGATCTCCCCCTCACCTGCACTGACGGTAATGGCCTCCATGAACTGGTCCCTCCAGGAATGTGTCCCTACAACCAAAGCCAGGTTTGTCTTCTTAATCAGCTTGTCCACGGTGCTCTGTTGTGGAAATAAAGATGCACAGCAATTAAACTGGCTGCTAGCAGGCAAGGCTGATCTTGCAGTGCACTGTGGTCTCACAGACCCTTCCCAAACTGTGGAAATGCCACAAGCACTCTCCTACCAGCCAGGTGAGGCCATGACTGGACTTGGGCCCACCTTCTCCCTGGACAGGCTGACCCAAACCTCACCAGAGCCACCTTGTTTGCCACCCCTTAATCCTGATGAAGCTCCTTCTTCCCTCACCCCTGCCTCACCAGAGACAGCTTTGCTCCTGCCCTCTCCTGCACACTGTCTTCTTCTGCTTCCAGCAAGGCTCCATTTTCTTCCTCCCTCCACCTCTGCCTACCAGCAGCTACTTTCACTGGCATTTCTTGTAGGTTTCCCCCACCCTTTACAGCACTTCATACTCCTTTTCCAGCAGCCCTTTCCCTGCACATGCAGCCACCCCTGCTGTCTCAGTCCTGCTCTCCATGGCTGCTCTTCAGTGCCACATGGCTTTCCCCTCCTGGAGGACCACTAGAACAACTACTGACCTTGAATTCATAGGATTCCTCAATGATGACTTCTAGTTTGGGATGCTCGCCGAGTATTGGTTTGCCCATCTCTGCAATCCTCTTGGCTTCCTCCTCTTCAACCGTCAGCTTCCTCTCAGCCACCTCTGTGAAAACAAGGTCAACACCAAGCTGTAGACAGCAGCCCTGGAGCTGTGGGGCACCACAGGGGCTTGTCTGCAGAGCCTGAGCACAGGCTTCTGCAGCCCCTTCACAGCTTGCTAAGCTCACGCAGCGATCTGGGGGGCGGTGGTGGGGTGCTGGACCGCAGAAATAAAGGACCAAGATTTCTGAATATCAGTTATTCACCAAGAACATACATAATATGGTTTTAACTTAAAAAAAAAAAAATAAAACCAAATGTTTCTTCAGCCTGCACTGGTGCTCTTGAAGGACATATGCCCTCCCATCCTCCCTGCAGCAGCCACATCTTTGGGGAGAGCGAGGTACCCATTCATTCTGTCATTTGGCACAAGTGTCCTTTAAGACAGCCTTAATGCCCTGGTGTGTTTCCTGGTTTGAATGAGCAAGAGACAGGGTCTTTTTATTCCCCTTTGATTAGAAAATCACTGTTGGCACCCTTGATTTAACGCTCAGACAGATACACACAGTTACAACCACATGTGCACATATGAACACATTCCTAGCATTTGGAAAAACGAACATGAAGAAGTAAGTCAGGAACCAAGTGGTTTTTTCTTTCATATTACTGTATGTTTAAAACTAAACCAGGACCCCAAGTCAGCAGCATGCTGAGATGACCCTGTGTCGGGCTCATCTTGCTGATGCCCCAGTGAACCCAACGAGGTGCCTGGGGAGGTTCTGGTTGCCTGGCACTGTCCCTGGCCCTGACCCTGACCCAGGTTTCCTCTCCCAACCACCCACCCAAATGCAGAGACAAGCCGATGGGCTCTCTGAAAAGCCTTGACATCTCAAGAAAGAAGCTGGGTTTCCCCTGGCTTTCCTGTGCCTGACCAGTCGGGGCGTACGAGCTGCAGTACAGGGCCCAGCTGAGTGTGGGAGCAGGAGCTGGAGTTCTGCAGAACCTGGGGGGGGGTATTACAAAGGCAGAGCACCTTGTTCTTGCTAAGCAGAGGGTCAGACGTTACCCAAAGTTTCCTGAAGAGGTTACAAACACCCCAGGTAATGCCTCAGGTGTGATTAATCCCACGTGGGTCCCAGCAGATCTCATACTCTGCACAAAAAATCACACAGAAATTATAAAGTCCCAGGGAAATCTAGTTATAAACTCTGCCTTCTCTTCATCAGCTTGGCTAGATTGATTGTAAAGACTGCAAGACCTGCAGAGTTTATAAAATATATAATAACTCCTGTGGCAGGTGATGTTATTATAACCCATCACAGAAGCAGAAACAGCTGCATCCATCATTTGAAATCAATGACGTACATCAAGACCATCACTGCCTAGCTCGAAGACAGTGTACTCTGGATTTGAGAATCCTCAGTTTACAAAAAATGACAGAGACAGGGGAGCACAGTGCCTGAAGAAGATGGGCAATGCAGGATACCATGGGATGGTGGGGCAACTATAGGCAAAGACCAACTGAACACAGAGGGGAGGAGGCAGCTGAGCTGGAGAAGTGCAGAAACAGGGGTGAACCTGGAGAAAATGTTCTGCCTTATGCTACATTTGGAGGCATGAACTGATGATTATCAAGAACAAGATTCAAGTTACTTCAATTCACTTGAGCAGGGAATTAGATGAAATCTACGTCTTTTTTTCCAAGACAGAGATTGAGAAAGTCCAGTCTCTGCCTCTACCTGGAAGTGTTTGAAGATGACAAGCTGTACCCATTGTTGAAAATGCAGGTGCTCACACATCAGTTGCCGTACCACATACGTGGCTCACTTCTGTCTGAGCTCCCCCATAACCTGAAGCTCGGGGGAGGAGGCACCCTCAGCTCTGTGAGGCCCAGATTGGCAGATGAGCTGAGCACATGCTGACGTGTGCTGACAGTACTGAGCTGAGCAAAAGCACAGCAGCCATCCCAGCAGGGTTGCAAAGCTCGGACTTGGGGACAGTCTGGCTCACTACAACCTTCGCTGGGAAGTAACTACATCTGAAAAGGTGTGGCTGCAGCTGGTGGCACGGTCCCTTGGGCTCTCACCCACTAGCTGCAGTTGCACAGAGAAGAAAGCAAAAGTCTGGAATAAGAGGAGCTGCCCTGAAAACGGGGACTATGAGGCAGAATTTTCTTGGCTTAACAACTCCAGGAGAAATGAGGCAACAAAACCTCAGTCTCCACTTCAACTGATTTGACAAAAGCCTTTGGCATGGTAAGACAACATGGAGCCTCGTGCAAATATTAACTGTCTAGGCAAAGTTGAGCTGCAGGTAGGTCTGTAAGCACAATGCAGTGCAGAAAGCTTTCTCCTCCCCATAGGGAGTGGTGTCCAACACAGAAACCTGGCATCTTGCTCTTGATGGTTTATGTACCTCTGCCAGGCAGGACAGTGCACAACCTGAAACCCTCCTTTGAGGAGGAAGATCTCCTGCATCTCTTCTCACTGTGCACCAGGTCCAAGGCTGCTGGGCAGGCTGCATGGCAGTGCCTGTGTCCACAGCCAGAGGCAGGACCTTTGGCTGCTAGCAGGTGGCTTTGTTGTCTCTGCAAGCCACTTGCGGATCACCTGCTGATTTGATGAGCCTGGAAATCACATGCCAGCCAGCTCTTGGAGTAAATCAAGCTACATGTCCATGTCCAAGAGTGGAGAGATTGCTCTGGCATCCTGGGGTCTGGATGCAGAGTGAGCATGGGACCAGGCACTGCACCAAAGTGAAGGTGCTGGCGCTTACCACAGCATTGAACGGCTGTGGGAACTGTGTTGTTTTTAGAGGGCACCTTGCCAGCGGAAGAAGTGCCACCAGAGACACCTTCAAGCCCTAGTTAGGCCACTTGTGGTGAAGGGACAAGCTGACCAGCAATGGAAACCTGCAGCCTGCTGACAGCATGCCCACCGAGACATGAATAATGGAGGCCTTGCTGTCACCGGGCAGGTCCTCTGCAGTGAATATGGTGAACTGGGGCACAGAGAGAAGAAACACCGTTGTCCAAGAAGGCACATCAAGGATGTCCTATGGGGGCAGATGATTGAATGCCACTGCCAGGCTAAGTCTTTCAATGTCAGCTGCAAGCAAACCCCAGGAAAACAGACATAGGCAGCATGTCCAGATGGGTACCTCACAGAAATGTTATGTCCTGGTTTCAGCTGGGATAGAGTTTATTTTCTTCCTAGTAGCTGGTACAGTGCTGTGTTTTGGGTTTAGTGCAAGAATAATGTTGATAACACACTGATGTTTTAGTTGTGCTAAGTAGTGCTTATCCTACCTTAAGGATTTTTCAGTTTCCCATGCTCTGCCAGCAAGCAGGTGCACAAGAAGCTGGGAAGAAGCATGGCCAGGAGAGCTGACCTGAACTAGCCAAAGGGATATTCCATACTGTAGAATGTCATGCGCAGTATATAAACTGGGGGAGTTGGCCTGGAGAGGATTGCTGCTTGGGCATTGTTCAGCAGGTGGTGAGCAATTGTGCATCACTTGGGTTATATTTCTCTCTCTTTTGTTATATTATTTTTCACTACAATTCTTATTATTGTTATATTTTTTATTATTGTTATATTTTATTTTAGTTATTAAACTGTTCTTATCTCAACCTGTGAGTTTTACTCTTTTTCTGATTCTCTTCCCTATCCCACTGGGAGCAGGGAGGAGGGTGCAAGCAGCTGTGTGGTGCTTAATTGCTGGCTAGGGTTAAACCATGACATGATAACAGAGGAAATTTGCAGATAAGGAAAAAGAGGTAATTCCTTCATGACTCATTAAAAAGCAGCCACAAAGCAGTTGTGAATGTGCAACAGGAAAGCAAAGCACAGACACCTAACAAATGTCAAAGGTGCATCTGAAAACATTTAACCTGCCATTGTATTTTCACTGAGCCTCTATCCTAATGTAGGAGACAAACAGAGATTGAGTCATATAGAATCATACAATCTTTTGGGTCAGAAGGGACCTTAAGGATCATCTAGTCCCAACCCCCCCTGCCATGGGCAGGGACACCTTCCACTAGACCAGGTTGCTCAAAGCCCCGTCCAACCTGGCCTTGAACACTGCCAGGGAGGGGGCAGCCACAGCTTCTCTGGGCAACCTGTGCCGGTATCCCACCATCCTCACAGTAAAGAATTTCTTCCTTGTATCTAATCTAAATCTGCCCTCTTTCAGTTTAAAACCGTTACCCCTCGTCCTATCCCTACACCTCCTGATCAAGAGCCCCTCCCCATCTTTCCTGTAGCCCCCTTTAAGTACTGGAAGGCTGCTATAAGGTCTCCCCAGGGCCTTCTCTTCTCCGGGCTGAATAACCCTAGACATTGAACAACAATGTGTCAGTATTGTGCTGGATCTTGCTCAATGCACTCATGCAAGTGACCCATAGGTGCCAAATACCAGGCTGCTGACTGTCCTCTGAAATTAAGGCAGTGCCATTTGTGGCAAGGAGGACAAGCTTAGGAGCCCAGTTGACATGTCTTTTGCCCCAGCCGATATTCGCCATACAGTTAAGTGGGAGAGCTAAGCACCTCCAAAGAGCAATACAAAGCACCTACATGAATCCTCCACTTCTCCCCACCTACTGTTTAGGATGCGTTAGCACCCTGTAGCAGGAATCAGTGCCAATCTCTGCAAAATACCAGACCCCAACCTGAAACTGTTCCAGGCCTGCTGAGTCTACCTGTTCTGAGGACTGAGTTGAGCCCCATGTGTACAGACCGAGCAGCTGTGAGGGAATAAACTCTTGCAGCATCCCAGTGGCAGAGCACACTTCCAATGCTCCTGCCTTTCAGGGAAACGCTTCATCCAGCAGCAGGGTGAACCAACCTGCCTTCGGAGCTGCAGGAGCCTGCTGTCTCCGCAGCAAGCATGGGACATGCTCCCATGCAGTCTATGGTAGCCACAGACTACCTCCCTCCTGAGGGATCGGGTGTAGAGCTGGCGTCTTGGAGGGCTCCTCCAGGAAGCAGGGACAGGGCATTGATGAGGTGTGTCACACATCACCCCAGTGCGGTAGCCTGCAAAGACGACTACCAAAGGCTGTGATAAATAAAACACAAGGGGTGGTGGGGAGGGACAGATTTTTAATTGGGAAGGTCAAGTCTGTCAAGGTGAATGCCCAAGCTGCAGCTCAATTATTAACTAGTCTGATTTCTGTTTGTATCAGCATCAGTACCTACTTTTCAATGCGGATTGCACCCTGGACTCCCTGCTGTCAACCTCAATTAAGCCTGATAAGGTCTGGCTATGCCCAGCAAGAACAGGAGCTTGCCAGGACCTGCAGGGCTGCCTCCATCTCCTCCCTGGGAAGGGGAAGGTGGTGAGAGAGAGGTCCCCTAAACCCTGCCTGCTCTGGCACACAGGTGTGTGCTACCACTGAGTGCCAGCAGCCTATCTGGGCTACAGGAGCAGGCACAAGCTGCTAAGGCTAGGCAAGCTGGGGCTGCTGCACCAAGGTACTCTGCTCCTCGTGCCAGGGAGCCCAGAGGTTAGTGAGGAGATGCTACAAGCAGGGGAGACAACAGGTCTGGTGAGACCAAAGGCTGGGTGGGAGGAATGAGAAGGAAGTTGGCTTTTGCCCAGCCTGTAGCAATAGCCACAGCTGACATCTGCTAGGCACTGGACCCAGTGCCTGCCTGCAGGAAACAAGGAGAGGTTTTTGGTTACACCACTCCGTGCTCTCACTTATTCTGCCTTATTCAGGGTCAGTTCAGACCCTTAAAGGTAGGACAGAGGAGAGGGGCCAGCTGCTTCCAGTTAAGGTCCTGCCACTGTTGTGCTCTGCAGCCCTGGGCATGTCCCTGCTGTGTCATGCTCACTCCTCAGCTCTCTCACCCACGCCTGCAGGGATATCCTGGGAGTTGATCTGCAGCTATCTGCAAAGTGCTTTCAGACCTACACATGATGGGAAGTTTCTTGGGCTCAAAATAGTGTAAGTGTATCCCCTCCTTCTCTTATTTCTTTCAGGGGAAAGGGGAGCACTGAGCAGTGTTCCCACATCATGCATTGCTCCTGGAGGGTACATGGATGCTTGTTCACTCAACCTCCTTCAGACCAGGGGGACCAAATGGGAACTGGATATTGCCTGTGGCCTCCTGGACACATCATAAATCAACGTTACATAAGGTCCATTTCCACAGGATAGTCTGGCCACTGCACCTTTGGAGCTGAAACAGGCAACAGGAAGGCCCTGTAACACTGTCAGACAGGTAAATACCCATCCCTAGGCAATGCTGCAAGACTACCAAGCAGTCACAGACCAGTTTGTATTCCCTGTCACTTGGTGAATAAATTGTATTAAAACCAGCAATGTATTCATGAAAGATTGCTATGAAGGCCAGTTCACACCCCTTGAGCTATCTTGTCTCCATCCATTTCTAGAGTGGGCATGTATCTGCATGAAGGTCACCCCTTCTGGGGACTGTGCTGCTAGGAAGAAATTAAAGCAACAATTAAAATGGGATTTTTTTTGTTGCCGCTCAATAAAATATAATCCTGGCTAAACAAAGTAAACAGTGAGCATGAATGAGTTCCTCTCTCCAGAGCGCTGTCAAGCCATCAATCACAACTGGGGAAGACTGCTGGCTAAAAGACACTCCAGCTTTTGAGGTTAGCATATGGATATGTCCTTTACTGAAACACATGCACAAGCACCGGCAGCCTGGGCTGCTTTCTAAAAAGGGAGGAATCTGCTTACTTAGCCCTGAAAGCTATTTTTGAGGCGTGATACATCCCGTACACATGCCCCAGCGTCCTTAACACTAACTGGGAAACGCTGCACATTCATGAGAGGGAGGCTAAGGCACAGGGCTGGGAACTGCGCAATATTCCACTGCTGGCTCTGCCTTGAGATTGTTGTTGACACGACTGTCCCTGACAGGCCAGTCAACTGGCATCTCTGCTCCCCAGCCTTTCCCACTGCAAAGTGGACCCAGGAGCTTTAATGAATAAATAAAGAAACATATTTAGAAATATTTTCTTTGATCTGGGTGAATATATGGAAATGAGGGTAGAGAAGTATACACCATTTAGATAATTCCTCATCCCTTTAAAGATCTGGACCTCCTGAGCCCAAGAATTTTCAAGCAAAGGCTCTGCTCAGGCTTTCAGTGAGTTTTGTAAAGGCTGGGAAGACCACCAGAGCAGCTTGTCCACTGCTGGCAATGGCAAGGACAACTGGAGTAGCTATGCACTTTGGTATCGAATATTTCCCTGTTTAAAGAGTATACAGAGAGATCATTGCCAGTGCCAAAATAAAAGGTTATGCATCAGAGAAGTTAAAAAAAACCACAACAGGTTTGACTCGCAAGTGACTCCACAGCCACCCCATACTACTGTGGTCCTCTGCAGCCCCAACAGCTGGCACTGGACACTTGGCCAAACCAGGCTTTCAAAAGCTTTGCACAGCCTTGCAAGTCTGGCTCAGAGTGCCCAACTGGAGGAAACAAGTGCTGAGCTGAACCTGTGTCAAAGGCTCTCCCCTGTCCAGTTACTTTGCTTTGTGTAAAATTCATAGCCCTGTTTTCCCAGGGAGGGGTCTGCAAGGCGGAGTGGGGCAGAGCCAGGATCTTCCATTTATTCCCAGGTAAGAGCTGCTGGGACAAGGGAGGCATTTTCACTTGGGCTCATCCAACGGGGCACCCCAGTGCTACTGCAAAGAGACAGGGCCACCACAGTGAGTGGGGGCAATGTCACTGCTGGCCCCGTGGGGGCTGCCAAAGATGCAGGAGGGCGAACACCCACCCTGTTGCTGCAGAGGGGAGACAGGGTGCCCAGTGGTCCCAGGGATGCAGCCCTGGGGAAAGGGGTGCTGCCCATGAAAAGCTGTGCAAGCTGCTCTGGGAGGGAGGGGACAAAGAGCAGGACCAACAGATTCCACGGAAACATTCAATAATGCAGTTTTTTCACACAGATTCCTGTGCGTCTGTGCAATCTAAATCTAACATGACACGGACTAAACGAGGACGTCACTTCTCTTCCCGCTGATTAGCCGTGATGGCCGCTGAGTGACACTCCGGCATGTGCCTCTGCAGTGAGGGGGGCTCTGCTTGCTGGCCGGCCACTGGCTTGAAGTGTATGCAGGGGCTGAGCACTGCGAGCTCAAACCACAGGCACAGAGGGCACCCTGGGGCAGTCCAGCAAGGAGGGCACCCCAGGGACCCCTCCTCCCCGACAGAGAGGAGGCTTTTCTTTATTAAGCGGAAAGCAACTTTCCATAGCTGGTGAACAAGTTCTCCAATAACGGCTGCCAAAAGCAATCACACTGGATCACAACAGAGGGAGGAAAGTTATGTTATTTTAATAGAAATTGTTTCGTTCCCGGGGTTCTGATCAAATTAGGCAGCTACTGAATTAAAGCAATGAAATTACTGGGAAGGAGGCTGTGCTCAACTTATTTCCAGTCCTCCCGGACCTGAAGAAGTAACAAAGGAAAACGTCCAAACTGCTCTGAGGAGTTTTCCATAAACACCCTAAGCTGATATTTGGGGAGCTGGGGACTTCTGCCTGCCACTAGCAATTTTCTAATTAGCCCAATATCCGATGGGCTCAGGTCATCCCTGTGCAGCAGATCTGGCATCCTCTGAAAGGAGCAGAGCTTGAAGCTTGCGCGGCAGATGCTGCTCCTTTGATTTGCAGCACAGCTCAGGCATGATGAACACTTTGGTTTTCAGCTCTGCTTGCAAACCTGTCAGACTTGAGCTCCTCTTTGCACCCTGCATGCCCGTCCTTATCTTTTGACAAATGTTTCTTTAATGCAAATTCAACAGTAATCATATTTGGAATTGAAGGAATAAGAAAAATACAGGAGGCGTACATCGCACTACAGTGGGATCAAGAGAGACCAGCCTAATGGGGATTTCGGGCAAGGAAGGGAGGGCTCAGTATTAATACACATAACATCCTGCCACGGGGAGAGGAGATGAAGAGTGCAGAGTCAGAACTGAGAGTGAGGAGGGAAACGGTGCTGGTGCTTATTGTACCCTGGTAGAGCTGCCCTGGCGCTGAGCGCACCCCCTGGACCCCCCAGGACGGGAGGTGGAGAGCACCCAGGCGCAGGCACTGAGGGGTGATGCATGGCCTGATCTTGCATGGGAAGGGGACACTAGCGCATCCCTGCACCTTGCCCACCCCGCCACCCCCCTGCAGAAAAGCTCCATGCTACCCAGAGCATCAGCACAATCCACACCCCAGAGCTGCCCAAACAGAGGGTCAAGTCACAAACCCAGATCAGCCAGAGCTGCATGATCTGCTTTGCAATCCTGGCTGGGTCATTTCACAAAACCACAGGGAAAAATCTGGAATATAGGAAATGCTCTTAGATTTCAATCAATCACTGGCATGTTCTTAATGCATTGATCTTAACTAGTTCCTGCTAGACACAAACACCATGAGCTTGGGTTGTCTACAACACAGTAAAACACAAACATGGGGGCGGCCTGACCAAAGGGGACAAAAACAGAGCCAGAGCAGGCAGAGGAAAGGAGAAAAAGCACTTACCTTGGGTGAGCAGCAGGGCTGTAGGGAGAGAAGAACATGAGAAAGACAAGGAGAGAGAAGAAAAGAGGGAAAAAGTTAATATCCAAGGGGGAAAAGCTTTTTGCAGATGACGGCTGTCAGTGAGTAATGGACATGGTGCAAGGCGGCGTGCGAGCTCGCCGGGGCTGCATGCCGGGCGCAGGCTGGGGAGCAGACACCGCAGCAGCGAGATGGAGAGGAGGCTGGTGAGCAACAGAGAGCACTGGGGTGCTGGCTCCCCAAAGTCACCACACCCCACCCCCCCCCCAAGTGAAGGCAGAGGGATGGGATGTAGGCAAGGAGTAGTGAGGAGGGGAAGGGAAAAGTCAGGGGGGAGAGTTAACGCTTGCCATCAGGGCTTGACGTGACCCAAACCGATGTGAAGGCATGGGAGGTGCTCCTGCTTCAGCAAGGTGTGTGCGGCTGTGGTGGGGCCTGGCACAGCCGGGGAGCCCCAGTTAACTCGTGAGTGGCTGAGAGGGTGACCAGGGGCAATGGGCAGCTCAGTGAGAAGAGCGTCATCAAAGGGAGGTGTTGATAAAATGGCTGCTGGCCTCCAGTGTGAAACAGAGCAGGGGGTAATGCAGCTACGTGTCATCCCCCAGGACGCCCTGGCTCTCCTACACCTATCCCACGCTCCACAGGTACTGCTCCCAGAGGGTCAGGGTGCCGAGAGGTGCACAGGCACACATAAAGCATCATTGCTTTGAGTCCTCCTGGCTCTCTTTGCTCCCAATTACTGGTCTGCCCAACAGTGCTGCATGGGCACATGCTGTGCAATGTCATTGCAGCGGGATGCAACTGCCTCCTGGGAGATGTGACCAGGTGGTCCTGTGAGATTAGAGGTGGGAGGAAGGGAGAAGAAGGGGGTGAAGGTCCTTGCAAGGGACAACATCACCCTGACCTTCCATACAGGCACAGCCCAGCCCTCTTGCTGCCTTGGGCAGGGACCTCCTGGACCTCCCCTGACTTGATCTCTCCGCTCCCCAGAGCTGTCACAAAGAAACATCCAGCTGGATCGCTCTTAGGTGTTACCCTTAGAAAGCCAAAGCCTGCATCCAAGTTTCAAACTAACTACAGGAGAGTCTGTATAGCAAAAAATACCAAACCTTCTTTGAGAAGGGACAAACACCAGCTCTGTGCCTTAGCTTTGACTTCTACCTGACCTTCAAGCAGCAAACCAGTCCCCAAAGACTTGGTTGCATGCGATGACGGTATTGTAATTACTAACACTTATTATCATGCACTTTTAGTCTCAGAAGCTTAAAACTCTGTACAAAGACTGAGTCGGTATTAACAGCCCCATTTGACAGATGGCGAAGCAAGCAAAGAGAGGCTGAAGGGAACATTCTGCAAACTCAGAAGTGGGCTGGAGTCCAAAAGTACTAATTTACCCAGACTCGCCTGTTCAGGCCTCTGAAAAGTAGGCACTTTTATACAGATGCACCTAATTGTATCTGCGCTGTTTGAAACTGATTTCCTAAGAGATTTGTCAAAGGTCACACAGCACATCAGTGGCAGAGCCGGGAAAAGTAATCCTGAGTCCCGGCTCCCAGTCACTTCCCTGCTCCATCGGGCAACATCCATCAGCACAGCTTTCCCAACAGCCTGCGAAGAGGCATCAGCCCAGTCAAGATCTTCATCCACCTATCCACCTCTCCAGGTGAAAATACCGTGGGCACTCCAGGAGATCTCCTTTGTCTGTGCAGGCACGTAGAGGCACAGTGAAAGGGGAAGGGGCAATGAAAAGACTCCTTGCTGAGCATCCCTGATGTTTCAGGGTCAATTCCTTTTGAGAGTCAAAAACCTTTGGGCAACCATTCGTGAATATGCTCTGCAGCACATACAGTGCCACAGAGCCACGAGAAGCGATGGGCTGTTTGCTCTGCCTGTCCCACCTCCTGTCCTCCATGCAGCTCTGCCTGGAAGTTTCCAACAGGCTTGTCACTGCCCCTTGTAGCATGAATTTTGAATCTCCTCGATTTGAATCTCTCCATCCTGCTGCAGCTCCATGCTACCTTGTGGCCTCCTTCCATGGTCTTCTGGTTCTCCAGACAATGTGGGGAAATTTAATTTGCCTTTTGCAATTACAAGCATTAGTACAATGGGTCGATTCAGTGTTCAAATTTAATATAATGAAATATTACTGGGCCCCTAAGCTACTGTGGTTATTAAAAATAAAAATTGGTTCCTCATGTTTTTTAAAACTGTTATTCTAGTGCTCTGGGATTTGAGTTTATTTTTTCCCCATTTGCTTTTGAGCCTGCAAAAGAACTATTTTTCTCCCTTTCACTTATGATATGATACATGAATATTTGAAGAAGTCTATAAAGCTATGAATGAAACATCAAGAATACAGCATGCAGAAAGCCAAGGGATTATTTTATCTTTATGTTTCTGAGTGAATGCTGTGCATGCAAGCAAGAAAATGATTTCACGGACTAAAGCTTCCTTCCTGCATGCGCATCTGCTAATGTGCCCTTAGCCCTGACCTGTAACGTTTCCTGACAGTCCATCTGGGGATGCTGTACCTGTACCAGCCCTGCTGATGGTCTCCATGCTGTTCCCATCCCACAAGCCTCCCTCCGCTGCCTCAGCCAGGGCTGCATTCCTCCATCCCTCCACGGGGCACCTCTACCCCTCCTGCATTCCTGCTCTGCACGTCATGCTCCCCATGGGGCCAAGCCAGGCCACCTCATTGCTGTTGGCATCTCAGGTAGTCTCAGAGGCTTGACGTGTATTCTTACAGTGAGCTGCTAAAATTAGCTCCACAGTCAAATCCAAAACAGCAGTCCCAGTATCCCTTACTGAACCCTTGCATGGCGTGAATGCAGACAAACACACGTGCCCGCACACAAGGTAGGTGATGCTGACTCTCTCAGGAGACCCAAAGCTCTGGATCCCAGTTCCTCCTTTACCGGGATTTCTCTGCTCTGCAAGCCTGGTATTTACTAGACAAAACTAAAATTGTGTCTGATTCCCCTGCCAGCTCCAAAACCGGACAGTTTAGACCTGAATTTAGCTGCTAAAAAAAAGCTATTTACTAATAAACTATTTCAGTGTACTTTAGGGTCCAATCTTGTCATGACATGCATGTTGGTGTGGGCTACAGATCAGAAACTCAGTTCTGATTCCCTCCTGCTTTAACTGTACTGAAGACAAAGAAGGTTAAGCCAAGAGGAACCTTGGGATGGGAGCCGGCCAGAAATTGGGCAATCCTGTAGTTTACAGCAACCCCATGTGCTATATTTGTCCCAGACTTTTTCCAAACAGTGAAATACCTTTTTCTGCTGTTTACCTCGCTGAAAGATTTGACCATGCTGCTTGCTTTATTCTGGACCCATTCTTCATTAACATAAATCTTTTCTAATCAATATCCCTAAAGACTCCAGGAAGCCACTACGTAGATAAAAGGATCCTTGTTAAAGGCCTGGGATTTACAGAATGAGATGAAATGAGGGAGAAGAGGCTGGATTTTGAGAAGACCCTTGGTCACAGCAGGGCAGTCACAGGCAGCCAAAGGCAAGGAGAACATATTGCCTGCACCCTGCACATGCCCAGAGGAGCTCAGTGACCACACAAACCGTGGGCTCAGTTCCCCAAAGAGGTAAGGATCCCCTGTCTTCCAGACGTAACTGTCCACCGGCTCTGCCTCCAGGTTTGCTCACTCCGGTGAGCAAATCTTGTTCCTAATGGACTGTGAAGAGCTATAAACACGTGGTTTTTATAGGCTAAACAAGGCAGATATTTTGCAGCATTAACCTGAATGCTGTTATTATTGAAGTCAACAGCAAAGCTCTTGCAGACTCCAAACTGACACCTCTCCATCAGGAGAACCAGCAGCGTTCAGCTTAATCACAGAGCTGCAAGCAAATTATTACACCTTCAGGGAAGGAGGTAACAGCAATCTAACATTTCTTTGCTATTCCCATCAGTAGCTGATGAAATGAGTTTCTTAGCATCTGCCCACGCTTCAGGAAAGTGCAGCACGCGTGCTCATGTATCGATGCAGCTTATCTTATGCAGGCATGGATCTTTGTATCAAGTCACATCATTTCATCAATATTTTGATATAGATAACTTGCTGGATCAATCCAAGCTAGGAATCCTTCTTCCTTCACAGTTTAATCCTTACTCTGTGACTCCCAGCCACATACTCCCTCTGGGGCATGAAGGTTTCCCGTCAGGGGTGCTGACACTTGATTAAAAGGAGATGTGTTATGAGATTTGTCCACACCAGTTGACTCTGGGCTGGGAGGGCTGGGAAGTCTTCAGACAAAATCTTCCCAAGACAGGCCATGTCAGCAAGCTGTTTAATAGTGCTCGCCAGTCATCTGTGCTCTCATTTCCAGTGAAGTCATATCTTGTGGGAGACATGCTTTCTGAAGCAAAATTTTGCATGAATGATGTTAGTTCCTTTTACAAAGCATAACCCTCAAGACTCAGCCTTCACGCACCAGCCCTGAGGTTGAATATTCCACTGCTGTGCCATGAGCTGAATTCTCATGAGCAGACTCCCAATTACCCTCATGAAACACAATTTTCCAAACGCTATTTTCACGATTATCTGCAATCAAGTGAAATCTTCCACAGTAGCTTCACTTGCTCTTCGGGCTCCATCAACACTAAGCTTAACCAAAATTTAAGCAGAAGACCAACTTCATCCAGGGAAAGCAAAGCAAGTTTTTCTTCCGTAGTCCAGGACTGCAGAAAAAGTGTGAAAGCTGATGTGTGAAGAAAGTATTTCTCCAAAATCCTGCTGGGCTGACAGCAGCAAAATCCTCATTCTGAGTTGTGAGCTGACGCGATACCAGAGCTGCCGTGTGAGCAAGAGTCAAACCAACACACAGCATCTTGTCATAAAGGAAAAGACTGGTTTCACTGCAGGAACACTTTAAAAAGGTGCTGAAAAAAGGATGGCCAGAATGGTGGCTCAAGGTGCTGGGAGGTTTCAAAGCCCTGCAGAACTCAGTAGACAGGGATTCAGTTTACGTGACTGCATATGCAGAGGAAAGCTGAGACAATAAGGATTCAGAGATTACTTTCTTAGAAATGGAGAAGACAAAAAAAACCCAGGAAACCTGGGAGATGGCCAGGAGGATAGAGAAAAGCAACATTTACCATCTTTGCCAAGCAAAGAATGTGAGTCTCTTTGATTTCTTTTTACTAACTCACTTCGATATAACAAGCTTGCAGCAAGCGCCATTTTTACCAGTGCTCTTTGCATCTGATACGCCACTACTGAGTCAGTATTGGTCTTCATCACAGACTGGGCTGGCAAGATACCCATCTCAGATCTATTCTCATCTCTTTGAATTATTGTAGCACATCAACAAAAAGAGCTGCTGAAGTAAAACTACTTGATGTGATTTGTTTGGATGATCAGAAAGGCTTTGAAAAACTCCAGCTGCAGAAAGCAATTGGTGAAAAAGAATAAATGAGCTTCAAGACAAAGTTTGGTATTGTAGATGTAGCATTTATACAACAAGAGTAAGTGGTCAAGCTCTCCTTATGGCAAGGGTTAACAACTGAGTGCCCCAAGGCTCAAAGCAGCATGGCACTGGTATAATTGGGAGTGAACAGTGAGGAGCAGCATCTGCAAATGATGCAAAATGTTTCAGTCAAAAGGCTGTATCAGTGACTGTTATGTGCCATGCAAGCTCTAAGCAACCTGAAGACAGGAATTCGTGTTTGGACCACCACAGGTACCTTTCTGAGTAGAGATGTTTTTTCCTCCAGGAAGGTACAAACAGTAAGAGCACTAGGATGAATTTCCTGCTGAGCTCTGGCCCTTACAGAGACCCTCCTGGAGATACACCCCCCCGCCCCACAGCTCTGATCAAGGCCAAGGAGATGTTCCCTTGGTTGGAGGTGACTGATTTGTATTGGCACATCTATGGGACAGCACGGCCAGTAATACAAATCAACTGTACAGTAGCAAACCCTGCTCCTGCCTGCTATCCTCCTCCACTGCATGTTGATCAGAAGCGACTGCCAGCACAGCCAGCAGCAGTGAGGGTACCCTCAGAGACAGCACACTGCATTTGAATAGCACAGGGCCCAGGACACAGTTCTGCATCCCAAAATAAACTGTCCAAACTCTGCCTCAGGCTGATTTGGGAAGCACATTTCTACTTGTCCCTGCCATCAGCTCTGCCTTCCCTTCAGGCCACCACATTTCATCACTGATTTCATCACTGCTACCTAGCTTGTATCGTTAAGGTAAGCTAGCATGGGCAGGTCCTGGGGCGAGTGCAGACCCTGGGTACAAAGCTATGGTAGTGCAGGCACAGCTACGATAGACTGGCTGTCTCTGCACAACCCAGATCACAGATTACTTCCAAACATGACTGCCAGTCAGCTGAGGTGCCCAACACTGCCCTGCTCCCAACAGGGCCAGAAGAGATGTTTTGAAGACACTATGAAGAGCTGTCTACAGCTCCCTATGCACAGGCTCAGCGTGACCCAGCTAATTGGGGAGTAACAACAAAACGAGAACACACCGTCAATAAAACCACATCTTTTGTGGTGCTGGAAACAAATGTGTGGGTAGCCGAAACCCAGAGAGGCTCTTCATCAAAAGCAATCCAGCCTGAACCTCCCATGAGAGGCAGAAGCTGTGCTTTGCCCTCACCATGTGAGTCACGTGGGGGCCCATTCATCACCACAGCAAAATCAAGTGAAGTCCCAGCTGGGTGGCTGTGGTTTGGAATTTCCACACACACACACCACCCCCCCACCCTCCCCGGGCAGCACCGCAGGGGCCCATTCATCACTGAGGAGGCTGCGATGACCTTGCAGCCTGCAGGGCTGTATCTGTCGTGCATGTGCTTTGCAATGAATAAGCCATCCAAACTCTGCCCCTGCAACGGTGCGATGATGGCAGGAATGCGTGTGTGGAAGTCAGTGTGCCAGGAGATGGCTGCTCACGCATGCGCCCCGTGAAGCTGCTGGCAGCAGTGTTGGCTGCCAATTGCTCCCGATGTTCTGCATGGGAAAGCCTCATGCAGCTCCTTATTCTTCATCCCAGGCACAAGGTACACTCGTTGGAGATGCCACGACGTGCAGCACTAGGGAGCTAGGGATCTTTCCAGATGCCCTGGAATTAGTGTAGCGACTGTGCCACCTTGTGCCAGTAACATTTACAAATGCATTTTAATCTTCCGCCTCTTAGATTTTAAAACCACCCTGATTTTTCTCTAACAAGGCCAATCAGGGCTCTGTGTCTCCTCCTCGGCATGGTCCTTTACTTCCTCCAGGTAAAGAGGGTCCGTCCAAGGGTGGCCTACAGGCTCTGTGCTGCTGATCACTTAGTCCAGCTCTGACCTCCTCTCTGCCTGTTGCAAATCAGACAGTCCTACTGACTCCAACTGATGCTGGTGTAAATGAGACACACACAATACAGAAAAATGGCATTGTAGTCCTAATAATAACGAGGACATTTTACAGCTGAACCACCTTAGGGGCTATTTGGATTTTTTTTCAAATACGTGTTTTTATTCAGCCAAATGCAACGTGGCCTATATGGGAAAAAGAAATGCAGGATTTCACAAAAAAACAGTCCGAACCTGATTCTGTATCCTGAAGCTCACTGGTTTAGAAAAGGATGGTAGGATTCACAGAGAACAGACAACTGAGCAGAAACTTCAGTGTGATGCTCCAAGCTGCCAAGTGCATAAGCAGAAGAGAACCAGAGGCAGGTGATTTTCCTCCTGTACCTGCTGAGATGGAGGTGGGAGCCCTGTGGATGGGAAGGGACACATGCAGAGAGGAGATCCCAGGGTGATCCTAGGGCTGAAGACCTTGATCTAGGGCTGAACAGATTCTGCTGACAGATTCAAAGGTCTTAAGCGCCTTAAACTCCCAAGAATAAATCTGGGTGTAAAATGGGTATAGTGAGCAAGTACCTACACAGAACCTGCAGCATACTATATAGTTCTTTCAACTGATGGAAGAAAAGTAGGAAAATAACTAGTGGCTACAAGCTGAGGCCAGACAACTGCTACCTAGAAGCCATGATCACATCTTTACTCTGGAGGGCAATCAACTGCTGGGACGTACCCCCCTGGGATACGGCAGGTTGGTTAGTGTTTCCGCTCATGGGCAGTTGGACTTTGGTGAAACCCAAGGGCCTGTGCTCAACACACAGTGAAACCTAATGTCCCTCATTGCCTGCAGGCTGCAGTCTAACGGCATTAAACTATGAATACCTCTTTGGGTTTACGTTTTACAAATCCACGCGTGCTATATGACGTTGTCATGCTAATGCAAGCTGTGCATATCCCAAACATCCCGCAGAGCTGTGCATGGGAGCTCGGACTGGCCAGAGGGCAGCTGCTGTGCTGGCGAGATAAGAGACAGAAGACATTTCAGCACGGGAGAGCTGTGCGATGCAGGGGCAACTGCCAGGTGTTCCCATCACTGCACCAGCACATAGGAGCAGGAATAAGGCCATGGGCACACATGCCTGTCTCTACTCTGTATCAGACATCCAGAAGGTGTATTTGAATTCCCTTTTGTAACATGCTTCTGTTTAAGGCCTGGCCCTCCCAGGACCACCCCAAAGCTGGTGAAGCATATGTCAAGACTCACTCAGTGAAAAAGAGGTCAAACATGTATGAGGACAAAGATACATGTAGGCAAGGACAAAGATACATGTAGACAAGGACAAAGATACATGTAGGCAAGGCACAACTGTAAATCAGGGTTTATTCCCACTATAATCCTGCTCTGCTGGGAGATCCTAGATCTCAGTGCTGATGAAGTAGGACCTCAGCAGAGTCCACACCCTCTGCATGGCAGACTCTGATTGTTTGTGACACATTAAGGGGGTTTTCAGATGAAAGACATGGGAGAACCAGTTTTTAAAAAAAACCAACATAACAAGACACCTCACACCTTCCCTCTTCTCCCCTGGGCTTTTCACAGCACCTCATAGGGACCCAAGAACACCAAGGCAATGCCACTGGCAGGCAACAACAGAAGGAAGGACAGGGGGGCGTACAGGAGGAGCCAAAGGAGCAGCCATGCACTACGCCCTTCTCTTGCCTTTCACATTCCCCAAGGTCCTGGCAAAGGAGCAGGAGAGGGGAGAACCGCAAAGGTGTGCTCAGAACAAAAACCAGATCAAGACAAGGAAACCCAATCAAAATAATACAGCCTCTGAGGCTCAAGCATTGCACAAAAGGAGGATCAGAAGTAAGCTGGGCTCTAAAAGGCAGAGATGACACCGAAACAGGGTGACAGTGAGAATACAGGAGGGCAGAGAATAAAAGTCGATCCATCTATAGGAGGAGGAGAAAAGGAGAGAAGGGAAGGAGGAGAAAGAGGGTTATATTTTCTAGATTTGGGGTTTGGAGACTTGATTCTGATATTTTTTTTTTTTCATAAAGGATCTCACACCTGATATTCCTCGTTCCATCCATTTCGGTTCACCAAGGGCAATGAAGAAATTCTCCTGCCTTTCGTATTCCTCCTCATCTACTATCTTAACCCTTACGGTCTTCCTGTAGGGACAACAAGAGAGACAACCGTGTACAGTGGGTCGGCTGGCCAGAGGCGAGGCGGCAGCAGCAGCAGCAGCAGCGGCGGCGGCGCAGGCTCCTGGCACGCAGCCCCTTCCCCTTCCTTGGCCTGCCTGTTGGACACGGGCATCCGTCGCAGCTGCTCCTTGGGGAGCGGGAGGGTGTTAGGGGGAGAGGGGGCTGGCGAGGGGAGTGAGGAGGGAGGACAAGGAGGAAGAGGACCTTGCTGATGGTTAGTGGAAGGCGACTTCTGCAGCGCATTTTCTTCAGTGTCACATGGTAATGGAAAAGGTATCGGCTGCCTGGAAATCACCAGGGACCACCCTGGGGTACCCACTGCGTTTTTAGCTGGAAGATCAATTGCTTCTGCTGCCCTCACAATTAATAATAAATCTGCAGGGACCCTGGGCTGGGAGCCTGAGGAGAAGAGAGAGAGATGGGCACTCACAGACAGGTTCCCCAGTGGGGCGAGGTGGATCTCTGCCAGCGGGCTACAGCTCTGTCAGCTGCAAAGGAGGCTGATCATTCTAATTTCCATTTTCAAAATGGCATATCTTACTGCTTTTTCTCCTCGACAGCGCCTGCCTCTTTCCCCTGACCTGTCCCCCAAGCGAGGACGCAGCTTTCCCCAGGAGCAGACAGCTTTGCTGCGACCTCGAGGGGGCACAGTGGACTAAAATGCCTCCGAGGCTCAAATGGAAATACCCTGGGTGCTGGAGCAGGGCTGGCCCCTTCTCCCTGCTGCCAGCTCACCTGGCTCCCTCCAGCAATGCACACAGCCGCTGGGAGCCCTCAGGCAAACCAAAGTGGGGTGTCAGCTCCTCTCTGTCCTCATCTCCTGCTCCCAGAGCCACCCTGCAACAACCGGACCAGGGGCTGCGCAGCCTTTGCTGGGTCCTTCTCAGAAGTTACAGGAGCTGCTTCTCTGCCAGGCCTCAATTCCTGACTTTTTCTAACACAGGTCTGACTGAGACACCCTGTAAGACCAAGGCTGGGCAATGACCTCCTGAGATGCTGGATGAGTTTCTAGCCAGCATCTTCCCACTGACACTACAAAATTTGCTCGGACCCTCCAGTAGGGATGGCAGAAGGTCTTTGTCAAGCCTCTGCAGAAATATGGACAAGCGGGAGGCTCTCCATCATTCTCTCTCTGCCCCCCTCACCACTTTGCCTCTCCCCAGCCCCAGCATCACTCCCCATGCCACCCCACGGGTACCATGTGACACAGTGTGTGCGCACAGCAGGGTTTAGGGCAGAGCAGTTGGAGACAGAGAGACAGCAGAGGAAGAGGAGGAGAAGAGGAGGAAGGAGATGGAAGAGAAGAGGAAAGAAGAATGTTAACGTTAGTCTGCAGGGCCAGTACTACACCTTTCTGTAAACTCATATCCACCATGCGGGGGCTCATCAGCTCAATGAAGAAATTCTTGTTTTTTTCATACTCCTCATCATCAATTACCTTGATGTGAACTGTTTTGCTGTGGACGGAAAAATAATAAGGGTCATAAAGGGGAGAAGGGAACAGAGAAGCAAAATTGGATGAAGGAAGGAGTTGAATGGGTACATTAGAAAGTCAAAGTTTTCTCACCCACTGAACAAGCTCAATGTGGCCCTTGAGAAAGGCTAAAGACCCACTCCTGCAAGTGACAGTGGCCAATTTTCTGTTTAACCCACAGGTACGATGGCAGGCCACACTGTGTAAAGCAAAGTTAGACCAAACCAGCTCTGATCCCCCAGCAAACCAGCGAGGGGCTCAGGAGCTGCCAGCACGGCAGCACATGGCTCAGAGTGCGGGTAGTGAGGTCTGGCAGCAGGCTTCCCTCACCCTGCTGCCCGCCGCACACCACACACACACATGCAAAAGCAGACACACAAGCACACGCATCCCGCAGGCACCATGCTGCTGCCTCCCTACTGGCAACACCCGCCAGCCGGGCAAACACCCGCTGGCTGCACGGGCTGTGGGAAAACTCTGCAACCTGCAGCTCCAACACGATTCACATCAGAGGGAACCCTAGGTGATGTGGGTTCATCAGCTGCCAAAGGGACAGCTTCATCAGTCTGCTCTGGGAGGTGCTGGCTGCTGGAGCAGCCGGGCAGCACATCCTACGTCTCTCCTTCAGCATATTTCTTACAAGTTCTTGGAGCATCTTGTAGGCAAAGAAGAGCTCACTCTGCCATGGTTTCTTTTACAGCAAATACATGCCTCAGGCAGAGGTCACTGACCCTTGGCTTTTGCATGCAAACAGAACAAGGGAAATGAGTGGAAGGCTCTTCCAAGGCACTGATTCCTTCCAGCCAGGGCTGCACTGACTGTTGCAGGTTGAAAATGACTCCTGCGCTCCCCTCACTTTCCTGGTAACTGCAAGGCATCATGCAGCCTCATCCCTTGTTCATGACAGAAGGCATCAGTGCTTTTATTCCAGGCTGATCTCACACCCTCTTAAATGCAACATTGTCTGCATGTGCACTGATGAGCACATATAATTACATGCTCGTATAAATGCAACTGCTCTAAACGGGCACGCGCTTGCCATCTCTGGTCTCCTGGACTTCCAGTCTGTCCCAACCCTAAGCTGGAACTGCATTTTTTAAATGAAAAGTCAGTTCCACATAAAAAGCATTTCCCTTACCCCAAAACAACTGTCCCTGAGAGCCTCCAGACCAGCTGACCCCCTCCTGTCAGTGAATGATGCCCCACTTCCCACAGCTCTGTACCCACATGTGGCCCTGAGGCTACAACTTTCCCACGCTCCCCGTCCATCCTCAAAGTTCAGATCAGCCCCTGGTGCATTTTGTGCACAACCAGTCTTGGCTGGGGATGGAAGGGAGGAGAAAAGCAGGACTTGCAATCAAAATGCTGCCACTGTCAGCAGTCCCCTGAAAATCAACAACACGGAATAGGAGAGTTGATTGTCATCACTGCAGCTTGCATTCTTACTGATATCATTAATGACCACAAAATTATCCAGTCATCCTACAGTTTGACCCTCAAGTCATAACTGCTCCTGCACTCTGACCGCAGAAATCCCATTCCCTGTGCTGGCTCTTGTTTTGTCTTGGTCCCAAACCCTGTCTTTCAAATGATGGAATACGGGAATAGGGGGAAGAGTTTGGACAACCTCTGCATTAGTGAAGGAATATGCAAGAAAAATCACCTCTAATTCTTCTTTCTAAGCTAAATCAGCTTTATTTTTGCCAGTGTTTGCTCTACCCCTATCCTGTGCTAATGCCAGCAAGCCTCCCTTCCCTTTTCTAGACCCTTTCAATCTCCACTAATCCAGCCTGAAGGATGTAGGATTTTAAATGATACATCTCTGATTTAAACGTTGGTGCTCTGCTAAGACTTCTTCACGATGATTTTGTTGCATTTTCATTGTAGAGGTTGACTGAATTTGGCTTTTGAACCAGATGTTGTCTGGGCCCCTGATATTTTGCAAAGCTTGTTCAATTTGCTGAGTTAAACCTACAGCAGATTCATAGCTCTGATCTTTTCCTTGCTCATATACTACAAAACAGAAGGTGAGATTTTTAAAAGCAGCCAGTGCTTTCTGAACGTGGGTTGCTTTTTAAAATCCTATTCATAATTACCATTACTTATGGTTTCTCCATTCTAGGAGCTCCAAATTAGTCAGTATTGCTTGTCTGCAAAAATTTGGGAAAACAGACCCTGTTTCCCAGGGGCCAGCTTAGGTATCACAACAAAGCTATTCTAAGGCTTTATGCAATGAATATTATGCATGCACAATATTTGAGTTTGCTTTCATACAGCAACTTTCTTTTCTTTCTCTTTTTCTCTTTTTCTCTTTTTCTCTTTTTCTCTTTTTCTCTTTTTCTCTTTTTCTCTTTTTCCTTCCTTCCTTCCTTCCTTCCTTCCTTCCTTCCTTCCTTCCTTCCTTCCTTCCTTCCTTCCTTCCTTCCTTCCTTCCTTCCTTCCTTCCTTCCTTCCTTCCTTCCTTCCTTCCTTCCTTCCTTCCTTCCTTCCCTCCCTTCTTTTCCATGAGGTGGCTCATTCATCCCCATGACTGGTCTGTGCACATACCAGAGCAGAGGAGAAATGTTCATTTAACGAGGACGTGTGCCCGGCAGATGATCTCCCCGGCCATGTGCTGTGTGTATGGAAAGCCTCATTTCAGGCAAGCCCCTCATCTGTGCAATGAATACTCAAAGCTGTGGACTGAAGGAATAATGACTCACTGCATGCACATTATGTTAAGTACAGAGATCTCTACACAGCCTACTAAGTAGTCCCACAGCAGTGAGATTTCCTTAGAGTAGTCTTTTTTTAACATTAAAAAAAAAAAAAGAAGTCAAGAAAGAGAAAGAAAACACATTGGGGATCCATAGAGAGCTACACAGTAAAATGCTGGCTTTGCAGAAACAAGTCCCCTTGGGTCAGGAAACCAAGATAGCAAACCCTCCGGACTCCTAAAGCAGCTCAGCTCTGCTGCAGACTGGACCACTACCACACACTCAAGCCTCAGGTGGCTTTTCAAAAAAAGGTGTCTGAATTTGGTGAACAATCCAGTAAATTCCTGGTTTCCTACTTTGCTACGAGCCATAGGGAGACCACAGGGACCTTTTACCTGGCTCTGAAACAAGAGGTGAGGGGCAGAACTTCCACAGACCAAAGTTGCAGGTGCCCTGCATGGACAAAGGCAGAGCCTTACACCCCTCTCCCAGTCTGACTGAATCCAAAAAGAGGAGGAGGTGCCTGACCTCCCCACCTTTGCTGAGAGCCAGTGAGTGCTCAGCAGGTCCACCGCACCGTGAGAGCCTTGAGACCCAGCACAGGAGCCCAGAGGTGCGGGCTGTGCGGCCAGGGGATCCCAGCACCACCGCGGTTGGGTGGTGTGGGATGGAGGGCTCCAGACCAAACTGCACCCGCGGCCCGCTCTTGCTCCAGAGCCTGCGCGTTGCCAGACCTCCCCATGCAAGGAGAAAAGGAGCACAGCAGAAGTTTGCAGGGACTGTGCAGTGACATGGGAAGGTAGGTGAGGGCTCACAGACCCGGTGCCACATAATGGGGAGTAGTTAATCTTTCTCTGGGATTTTGCGGCAGAGAGAAGAGCAGCATCCCTGCTCCTGGGTTGCTCTGCAGCCCGCAAGGATGGGGGCGTGGGGCTGGGCTTCCTCCCTTGAGGGAAAGTGCCCTTCTCTCAGCTGGCTGGCTGCTCCGGTGACTGTCACTGTGGAAAGCTCAGCACTGATGGAGGGTCATTGCAATGGCCCGTCAGGTCACTCCTGTCAGCCTGCTGCAGCTGGTGGGGGCTGCCTCTTCCGGAGTCTGCAGCTTCCCTAGCCACTGTGAGCATCTCGCTCCTCTCCGGGCTATGAAAGCAACCGTAACTACAGCTGCGTCCTGAGCTGTCATAAATCATCTGGAGGCCAAAACACAGATTGCTCCTGTGCAATCTCATCTCTCACCTGCAGCCACACTGGGAGCTACCACCTCGGAAGGCATGGAGAGTGGAGGAGATGGATGGGGAGAAGGGCTGGAGCGTAACACCACCCCAGGAAGACATCACGTTAATGCGAGAGATGTGACAGGAGGACACCGAGAGGCAGAGAGTGTGCAGGAGCAGGAGTTTTGGGAACATTTTGCTGCAAGAACATCCTGACAGCTTCTTGAAATTAATGGAGGCAGAGGCGGGCATGAGAGGGGCTGGCGGCACAGCAGCCCTGACAGGCAGGCTCACCGCGATGGGAAGCAAGGGATCTGAAGCCCACCTTGCTCAGCTGAGCAGCTTTCATTCCCCAGCCTCTGGCTGCTCTGCATGGGGAAAGGAGGACACTTTCCAGGTTTCCCCTTTCTCTCTGACAGCTTGATCATGGCCAAGACATACCTCAGACAGCTCGAAAGCAGAGTAGAACAGAGGCCATCCAAAAGCCTCTTCTGGCAGCAAGGAATCACTCTGCAAACCACAAAGCGCCCTTGCCACCACCAAGCCCCAGCATAGTCCAATCTCAACCCCTGCAAGAGTGTCTTAGTGGGAAGAGCTCTTTAATTCAGGCCCCAGTTGTGTTTTCAGCAGTCTGAGCAATGCTTTCGGTTTGGGCTGTGACACAGCAGGGCAAGCTGAGAGCCAGCATTCCTGGGGAACACCTGGCCATAGAAAAGTCAGGACAGCTGCTTGCTTGCTCCTTTTTCTCTGGGGTCATTGCAAGCTGACACCAACAGCCCTCAGATGATGGCAGTCCAGGCTCTCCTTTCAACATGCAGTTAAAAACAATCACTGATTTTAAAAGTTAGGGATGGGAAAGCTCCTCTGGGGACCAACATTAAGTATGAGATTTCCCTGAGTAAGCAACAGAAGATGAAATGAACAGACATCGATCTTCTCCTAAAGGACTTTGTGTACATGATGTTGCTAAATTCCCCATCTGGGAAGTACAGAGGATAATCTATAAAATCATTTTATTTGACAACACGTCCACTTCCAACACATAAGGCAACAACTGGATGGTTATTTGATTAATGTGCTAGAAAATATTGAGTATCTCTCTGTGTGGAGACTCTCATTTGCAGAAATTATTGCCGAGGAGGTTAAGAGGATGTGTCTGTGTGACTTTGGAATGTGAAATAAGGCTCAGCTCTAAAAACAGCATAAGTCAGGAGATGTCACATAGTGTATACCATTGAAACAGGTAGGGCTGTGCAAGGGCAGGATTTACTGTCCCTGGTGGGATGCTGTTAGCCAGGATGGAAAGCAGCCAGGACAGCAAGGTAAACATCCCCGGGACAGTGAAAGGTACTAGGAGATCTTTAATAACTCATTAATGTGAATCATTAGCGCATACACCTTGGGTCAAGCCACAGTGTTCTTGACACATCCTGATATACCCAAATCCTCATGTGATTTGCTGTGGGTGCAGGTCCCTGCAGCATGAAGTTCAAAGCACGTGGTGCCAGTCTGACTCTTCCCCAGAGCTCTGCACTGGGCTGGGGTTTCAACATGAAACTACAGATAGTACCTATTCGCTCTGCCAGAAGATCTCGTTGAGAAGTCCAGCTGCAGAAATGCTGACTAGGTAAGATGTCAACAACTGAGGCAAACCAGAGGGGATTAAATAAGGCTATATAGTGGGGAGCTGTCTTTGCCCAGCTCACTGAGAGGCGGATATTTAATAGATCAACATGACAGCGCTGGCAGGTAAGGTGAAGAAGTCGGCAAGAGAAGCCCTGATATGATGCACACAGTCACATGGAGTTGCACATCAAGTAAGCCAGAGTGGGACAACCTGAGCCATTTTGAAGCAAAGAATTATGCTGTCACACAGCACAGACAAAGATGGGAGGTGTTTGAAGGGGGAGAATCATTAGATCCCAAAGCAGATTCACTAAACTCACCAAGGAGATGCTGAGTGATCTTAATTTCAACAGGAAATGCTGGTAATTTAGGAACCTATCCAGAGTATGACCAAGACAGACAGGTTGCACATTGGTCTTAAGCTCATGCCCATGAAAGAAGAATTTTTGGCTCCCATGGGGATTATGAAGGGTGGGAACAGGTTTTGAAGCATCCAGCTGAAGCCACTGGTGATGGTCAGTTTGTTCTAGCAGCCAGGTCAGAATTGAAGCCTCTATGGTCAGAGCAGACATCGGTAACAATTTCCTAAGCAGATGTCAACAGGATAGACAAACTGTCAGGATAGAGTTTCAAGCAGGTCATTGATGTGCAAGGTACAGAAGAACTGGTGTTAGTACAGAAGCTGGAGACAAGCCATTGTGGGCCAATTTCCAGGAACTGGCTGTGTCACTCATGAGGACCTTGGAGGAGCACCTGTGCAAGAGCCATCCCACTTTGTGTAGCAAACACATGGGGAATGGCCTGAACAGCTTCACTACCAGATCAAGTGGCTGTAAAGTATAACAGACAGAAGCTCCACCTCCCCAACTGGATTTTTTTCTCTCTTGTCTTCAAGCTGGCCTATGGGATAACCCAATGATAACTAGGTATCATCTTATCATTAAAATAGGGTTCTCTGCAGTACCATCCAAGCAAGTCACTTGAATCTTCTGTGCTTCAGTTTCTATATCCATGCAGTGGCTGTGACCCTTATTTCTCACAGGGATTTGACAGGGGACAGTCCCTACTTGCTTTGAACTCCTAATGTGAAAGATGTTACAGTGATGCAGCCATAAGGAGGGTGAGGGAAGAGAGCAGACAGAGCTTGAAGTGCTGGTGGAAGCATCACTTATTCATATGAGTATCAACTTAATCTGCTTCCTCTGATTTGGTTCCCATTTGAAGGGAACTGTGCATTTCTCTGGGGCATCTCCTCCTCCTTGCTAAAGTTCCTTTACACCATTAGGGAACCAAAAGACCTCAGAAAATAGGGCTGGAAGCAATAGTTTGCACTCAGCTATTGCCCTGTCTCTGGGCAGAGCCAGCCCCACCAAGCCATTCCTGACAGGTAGGTGTTTGCCCAACTGGTTTTTGAAAGCTTCATGGTAGAGATGGTTTTCTGGACAATCTTTCCCCATATTTCAATTCTTTACCCCTAGGAAGTCCTTTGTAATGTCCACCAATCCTGACAAGGTATAACCTGCTTGGGAGGGGAGGGGGAAGAAGCCTTTGGCACTGCCTCCTGACTCACACAGCAAGGAGGGCTCCCTATGCCCCTGCTGTCCCTCCCCACACAGGCAGGGGCTGGGACCTGCCCAGGCAACCCAGAGTCCTTCTGCAAACCCCTATCCCTGCCATGCGTGCAGCACACAAGGGACCTCTGCTCTATTCCTGTGAGGACCAGGACCAGAAACATCCATCTCTGCTACAGTGAAGGGGGAAAAGGTCCCTGAGGAAGACACCATGCAGACACAATGCAAGAAGTGGCTGTACCCCGAGGTGGAGATGAGGACTCCAGTCCAAAACCCTGTGTGCCCCTCCATGCCCACCTCCCTGGGACTGTGTGGGGCTCTGCTCGGGACCACCAGGAGCTCGGGGGTACTGCCCGGCTGGCTGTTGGCAGTGCAGTTTGTTCATATCACACCAGGTCTTCATAAGGGCTAAAGGAGGAAATATTGACACAGAAAGGCATTTTCCTTTCGTGTATTCCCCATGTAATCTTGGCTAATTAGTAAATTGGCTCATGTTTCCATTAGAACTATTGAAAACGCTTTAGTAGCTGACAAATGATAATTAAAGGGACATTACCAAGACTAAAGCCATATTTTTAAAAGTCTTTACTTGTATTAGAAAACTTTAAAGTGTTACCGGTAAAAGATTTATAGTGATAGCCGGTAAAAAAAATGAATCCAAATTAAAAAAAAATAAATTTGCCTAACTGTTATCCTTCCTCCATCCTGGATGGCAAACCTAAAAGGGTCACTTTGTGGTCATCTTCACTTTTCAATCTGTGCTTGTTTCCTGCACAGCAACCCAGCCCTCACTTCCTCACTTCCCACTGCCACCCAACCCTGCAAAGAACCATGAAATGCTGCCAACCTCACATGACAGTGTTTCACACCTACTTTGTACCTGTGCAAATAACTGTACCAGCAATGAGAAATCAGAGCTGCTAAGCAGAAGGCAGGTGAGCCCACTAAGCACTGTCAGGCCTTGCAAAAAAAAAATCCTTAATTACCTGGTATGTTATTCAGTGCAACTCAAGAGATGCTGTATATCCACATGTGTCAGCCATGGGAATCAGCACCAGAGATAGTAAATGGCAAATGTCTCACACTCAACTCAGAAGCCCTGAAGAGCTGGAAAGGGCATAGTAGGGGAGCACCAAAAAACACTCCAGGAGCTTCCTTAATGTAGTCAGCCCTGCCAGACAAGCAGATTTCCAAAGCACTCTATATTTAACTTTGTTCAAACATGATAAAATGTTCTAATATGTAGAGTTCTTCAAGGAAAGATGGCACAATTTTGTTTAAGAATTTCTGCAAAGAGGGGAAAGACACAGTTTTTGTTAAACCCCCTGTCTCTCAGCTGAGTCCACACTGCTGATCAGCTGAGTTGAGATATTTAACTTGGGTTGTACAAGCATAATAGCCCAGCTCCACAGGTTTTTTTCTTTATTCAGTTTAATAAAGCTATTTTTTTCCTGTTAAACATTTTCAGCTACAATCTTTGTTTAAGTTCCTCTTAAAAAAAAGAAATCTAGGCTGATCTTCCAGCCTGTTGGCTCCAGATACTGAAGCTGTGTGTAGAAACACAAGCGGGCCCTTGCCTGGCCTGCTGCAGGTCAGTTTTTTGTTGCTGACCCTACGAGACTTGATGCTTCAGGGCCAGGGGAGAGCAGACAAAGTCTTGACAGCCTGTGGAGCTATTTGTTGAGGTCTGTACAATAAGCATTTGTCTTGTACAAGCAATAATTCAACTTGGCAGCCCATGAAACCAGACAGTTCTGGTGGGTATCAGCCTGGTGTAGGTGCAAAGCAGTGCCAGGGCCCTGGGCATGGACATTTCTCTCCTCCCTACCTTAGGCATGTTCCCAGGGGAACAGCTTCACTAAGAAGATGCTATGCCCTTTTTCTCTCAGACAGGAATTTTAAAAAGAGCAAAACCTCACCCACAACCCCACTGTCATCACACAGTACAAAATTTAAGAAAAAGTAGATGATGGAGAACAAAGGAAGGAAGAGAATTTATTCCTTATCAAATGTCTTTAAATTTTTCTGCTTCCAGCTTAGTCTAACACACCGCAACAAAAGCCTATGATGTCAAAACCCATCATGGATGTTGATGGTCAAATGAAGTACTGGAGATGCTTTTGTTTGCTCTAGAGAATGGCTCCAAAACCCGACAGTGTGTGTGGGAGTGGGAGTGCCCTGGAGGGTAGGCTCTACTACCTCAAAGCCCCTTGAGATGTCCTGAGCAAACACAAAACTGGCATTCAGCTGGCAGTGACCTCCGTCCCACCACAGTGCTCCTGATTCCCACCTGCAAGACACTCATCGCTGGCTGGTATTAGCCGTCCAGTACTTCAAGCTGTCCCCCCTGCTTTTAGACTTTTCACTGAAGGCATGGAGATTTAGAAGCTATATTTAGATGTCTTCTCTATTCTTCAGCAACAGGGTTGCCATGGAGATGCTGGCGAGGACAAGAAGGTGGGGACAGAGGGGGAGAGAAAGTTGAGGAATGAGAAGTGCCAGATTCAAAACAACCCTCACCAGCCTGGGAAGACTTTAAATTCCTCCTCGGGCAAAAATTGCTGAAGCTTGTTAGCCAAAGTGAGCCCCCAGCACTGCCCCATGGCATGGCCCTGTCACGCATTGCTCAGTGCTTTGTCACGGCAGGTTTGAAGAGACCCAAACAGCTGGCCTTCGGGCACTGTCCTTTGAGAGAACATGCCCCCATCGACCTGTGCTTGCTGCCCTGGGGCATGCACTGAGCACTGATCCCTGCCTCAGCTCATCACTCCTGTGAGTGCTGATAACCCCCTGCACCCTCAGGTCATCCACCACTGGACATCCAGAGGACAACCACCCACATCCTCCTCTTTGGGCACAGCTCCGGAGGGCTGCATGACACCCACAACTGGCTGTAGCTCAGCTGAGCTCTACACAGCCTTCTTTGATCTCTCTTCAAAATTCAGTTCTCTGAACTCTCAATGAATTTGCAAAAACCTTCTGATGTGGGGTGCCCAAAACCAAACCTGCAGTGTTGCATGGCATCTCAGCAGAGACACGCTAGCCACTGCTGCCTGAGTGCCAAAAGCAGCCCTCTGGGAGCTCCATTTGTGTCCTGCTGCTGCCATGCTGCTTCACGAGCTCATATCGACTCTGTACTCAGCTGGCTCTCAGCATAGCTGGGGTGGCTTTGTCTCTGCCACTGACAGTGGAGGCAGACAGGGAGCCACAGCTGGGGACAGAGCTGCCCAAGGCTCCCCAGCAGCAAGGGCAGGGGCACGCTGGCACACTGGGGACGAGCCACCCAGCACAGAAGGGGAGGCTGATGGCCACAGAGACCTCAGCTTGCTGGTCCTACTGCCACAGGAGCCAGGCTGTGGTGGGAGCGAAGGTGGATTACAGGCAGGGATTACAGGTCCTCAATCTCCCCCATGCCACATCCACATCACCCTAGGCTGGCATCAGCCACAGGCACAGCCCAGAGGTGCAGCTGCACCTACTGTCCACAATACTGGCAGCACAGACAACATAAGTGGAGACCAAGGGCCCCTCTTAACACGGCTGTTGCCAAGGCTCACTGTCCTACACTTACTGCACTGACAATGAAATCTGGCTTTCCAAGAAAGGTCAGAATACTCCCTTCAAATCCCAGCGTGGGAGCTGGCATATCTCAAGCCCTCATGCCTGCCTAGACCTCTCCCTGGCTCCTGCACACGACAGCATCCCCAGATTTCAGCGCTCAAAGCACATCAAAAATGGTGGGAAGTGAAGCAAACTTTCCTGTCACAAACCTCTCTGTACATCAGCCTCATGAGTCCTTCTTTCCCCTCCCTTGCCCCACTCTTCCCCCGCAGCCGTGCAGGCAGTGCTTTCAGCTCAGCAGGGTGACGTTCAGCCCAGTCACTGGAGTTGCCTACATTCAATGGAGCAGCAAGGCAGCAATCTGTAGGAAATTAATGAGCTGCAAACAATGCTGTGCAGCTGCCAGCCTGAAACGAGCCCGCTCTGCACGCTGCAGATACAATTATTATATATGAATAAAAGGAGCTAGAGCCGGGGTTCTTTGGCTCCAGTCACAGGCCTCCTGTGACCAAGACAAGGGACAGCACACCGAATTGCAACAGTAACATCAAAGTTGCATATCCAACCATTACACTGAGCCAAGATAATGCATCTTTTTCCAAGGCCCCGTGCATTTGAACGGGCTCACTGTTTTCTCCTCTTCTGTAGCACTGAAAATAGGGTAGAGAATACTCAGTTACGCTATTTCATTTTGCTCTTTGGGGCTGTTTTAGTTCTATTTCTTATCAAATGAAAACACACCGGGAAAACCAAACAAGGCCACTTGTTAGTTTCCAGGAGCAAATGCCTCGGGAGGAGCTGCAGGTTCCAGGAGGAGGCCAGCTCTGTAGGGCTTCTACTTCCAGAATCCAGAGCTTTAGACCATAAAAAAGCCACCTCCTTATTCATAAACTGAACAAAAATCAGGTCAACAGCCAGCTTTACAATGAAGAAGAGTGTTACAGAGGGTTAAATCTAGGAGCAGGACAACCTTCAAGCCTCACTTAATTCTGTCAGTGACCCAGCTTCAACTCCCAAAGAGCTGGGCTGCTAGTCGCTCCCATGCCTCACCACAGCCGGTCCCTTCACAGGACAGCCTGGCTCAGCCAGAGACAGGAACAAGTGCTGCATGCTGGCATGACCCCATCAAACACACCACAGCCTGCACAGCCCTCACTTGCCCAAGCTGCTCTCCTTTAATCAACATACTCCTCTATCATCTTACTGCTATAATTTCCACCCTAACACTTAGCCCCATCTCAGCCTTCACATGTGGATCCTGCTTAGTGGGAAGTGCTTTTGGAAAGCCTGCTGACTGATCCACATCAGAGGCAGTCTGAACTCCTCCTAGGGTCCCTGGCTGACAGACAGGAATCTCCTCCTGCCTTCTCTACCTCGTGACAAGAGTTAGCGTCAAGGCCCTTCACCCTCATCCCAACATGCTTCTCAACACTTGTTCCTCTTCTTGCTGTCTCAGCTCTCCTATTACAACTCCCTCAACACCTCAGACCTTAATAAATGATGCCCTGTCTTCTCCCAAGTTTTGACTGCACCACTGAACAACTGTTTGACTTGACCTGTCCTGACAAAGCCCAGCCACACTCCTGATACACATTGGTGTATATCCTATTTTACTCCCACTGAATGTTGGGTTTACAGGCTGATCTCACATACTTTTATCCATCTGGTTAGAACCGCAACCTGATAACAAAGAATAACCATTCTCCCAGCCCTGGTCTTCCACCCAGCTTGGTGCTGGGTGCAGCACTCTTCACCCCAGCATCAGTAATCACATCTTTGGAGGTTTAGTAACATGACATAACTGCTCTGAAGGTTAAAACCTCATGCAGACCTCTACAACAAATCCCTTGTGGTTTCAGAGGAGGGGCTGTTGTTTAATGAGCTCCCCCTTTGCCCTCCTAGCCCTCTCACCTTAAAAATGTAACTCCCTGACACCATCAAGAGTCTTTCCCATTATGGGACCTAGAAGACTTAGGACTTGAAATCTCAGCTCCTGAAGAAAAAAGAAAAGGTGGACTTGATTTTTTTTTTGAGCTGATTTTTATTTTTTCTGAAAGGAGGTCCCATCCCAGCTCTCTGTCCAGCCAGAACGTGATTGGGTTGCAGTACCATTGGTGCCTGAGCATTGCTCCTTCCCCGGTCCCTGCTCCAGCCTCTGCTTTCTTCCAGCTCACTTCACATGTGCCCTGCAGTGAGTGTCAGAGCTCTTACGAGGAAACTGCTATACGCCAGGGAGACTGTCAGGAGCAGGAGCCTTCTGCTCTGTCTGTCTGTTTACTGGGGTGTCTGTCTGTGTTTATCAGCGGCTTATTCTATTTTTCAGATGCTGTCCCTAGCTCTGCTCCCTGCCATCACAGTCCCCCTCACTTCCTTAGCTACCCCAGAAAGGGACTGGGGTAGAATGTATGCTGAGTAATAAACTCTAAGTGCTAAAAGCCCCTCAAACTGATGCTGATCACCCACAAACTGGATCTGAACATATGCCTCTTTGGTCTGAGGTTCTCCCCTGGCTTTGCACCTGTAGCTAGGCTGCACTTATCTTTGTTCTCCAGAAGCAGAGCTGAAGCAGAGAGGATATCAAAGACTTGTTTGGCTTTGTAGGCAGCAATCAGCTGGAGCAGCCAGGAATAAAACACATGAGCAAGAGCTCCCCCGGTCACTCCCAGGGCACTCTCCTGGCCTCCCCGCTGCCAGGGAACACCCCTCGCACCCAGCCCAGTGCTGGCTCCATGCTGCTGCACAGCAGCCTATTTCTATCCTGTGACCCATCCGCAGCAGCATTGCTGGTGCACAGAGGCTGCAAGAGTGCAATGAGAAGTGCCCTGGGCCCCCCAGGTCCCTACCCCACACATGCTCTCCTGGGTTAGCGGGTGCCACCAAGCAGGAGCTCACCAGCTTGGGTCTTTGAATCCAGAGCCAGGGCCTGAGCAAGGGTCAGAGGAAGACATTTAAGGCTTTCTGAAGTAGTCTGAAAAGCCACTTCCCTTCCACTTGAGCTGTCCAAGACTCAGAATCATGACACTGGACAAGGAGAAATGAAGCTGCCTGGGCAAACATCATTTGCCCTACTCTCATAGCGAGGCTGAAGGTGAGTTGCACATCCTACAGCTGTAGGGGAGAGCCTGTGAACCCCTGCAAACAACAGGCATGGACTTTTTCACTGTCCTAATGTTGAGAAGGGTCTGCAGAGCCCACCTTGAAGCTGGAAATAACCCCCCATGGAGAACTTAGAGATGGTCTACAGAAGAGACAGCCTGCAGCTGCAAAAGCTGGCTTTGTCAGCCACACACACCTACAGATAACCAGGTCACATCCCACTTCCAACAAATTAGAAATAATCCTGTGTTGGTTTTTTGGGTTTTTTTAAAAAAATGTTTATTTACCAGTTGGTGCCTCCTACAGAGATAGACATTTAGAGATCTGTGACTGTGGAAAAAGGAGAAAAAAAGCTTCTAATGATACTGCCATCTCTTTAAAAAGCAATGATAGTAACAGTCCCTACTAGCCCTTGGAGCTTCACATATGACTTTGCTCTGTCGGAGTGTGACTGTACAGGATGGCAGCGTTGGGCTCTATTTAATTTTAGCCCAACTGCTTCAGATCAAATTTTCACAGGCTCCAAAGAAAGAAATAGCTTTCATTAGAGACAAGAGTTATTAGTTTACAGTCAAGCTGGACTCTTTCCTCCTCATGTCTCAGCACAAATAATAGCAGTTTTGCAGGCTAAACGAGGCTCTCCTGGCCATCTGTGAGACCCACTGAAGACTGAAAGATTGCCCAGGTGTAATTCAGGATAAAATCTGGGTTTTGGAGCATTTAGCACTGCTGAGATTCAGTTCTGAAAGAGAGAGGGCCCAGCCCCATGTATTGAGCCAAGAAATCCTCATAGCGCTAAGAGACACTAAAACCTCCTCTTTTTTTGTCTTCCGCTGCCAGCAATCTGATTTGAAATGACCAAAAGTGAACATGTAGGGTGTGTTTTGGTTGTTTTGTTATGTTGGGTTTTGTTTGGGTTTTTTTGTTTTGTTTTGTTTTTGTTGTTTTTTGGGTTTTTTTTTTACAGTTAATGCACCTTTCAGATCCTTCAGTGCCTTGTGTTCCTCAAACAGGGAGATGGGCTCAAATCCAGCCCTTCCAAAAATGGATTTAGGCAAGATTGCATCCCAGACTGGATTCACCCTCAGCATCTATGACACCATCTAGCTTCATTTTCTTCTTTTGGGGGCTATGCGCTTGTATGTGGCCTTGCTTTCCCGAAAATATTCATGGCTAGGAGTGCAGTGCTCTTCTTCAGCTGGACTCAGATGAGCTTTTTCCTACCCCTTGAGGTGTTAAGGTTTTGCTCAATTCAGGAGAGATTTGTTATCTTTACTTTAATCTAAAGAGACCTCCATTCTTTGGAGCCCCTGGTGCCCCGCAGAACTACGCCACTACCCAAAAGCTTGCTTGGCCATTAAGATCAGCTCTGCGTGCTGCATCTCCACCATGCTCAGCTCTAGCAACACCAGGGGCTGCCAAGGGCTGCCTGGCCCAAGAGAGCTTTCCTGAGCGGGACATGTCTTTTGGCCAGTGGTGGTTACTGGCAGGCCTCCATCAAGGCAAGATGTAAGGTACATCCCAGTCCCATCCTGCCCCCCTTGTGCAACCAACACCAGCTAAAAAATACAGCCGCAGCCCCTGCAGCCCCGGCCAGGCGAGATGCAGGTTTAATGAGGCTTCCATAGCAACGGACTTCACTTCAGCAGGGACCAGGATGCAGAGGACAGGGATGCTTGGGGGGAGAGGTGCTCCTCAGCCAGGGGAGAGCTGCACCAGTAAAAGCTTGCAGCAGTGGGGTATGAGGTTTTTTCCTCGTTGGTACCAATACAATTGCCGGGCATTCAGTTCAGTTAGCTGCAGCCGAAGAGGCAAGCTGTGCAGTATTTTTAACAGACAAACCTGGGCCTATTTCTGTCATGAGGATAAATATTTACTAGTCAGCCTTAATTAAACTCAATCACCCACAGGCAGAAATGTTAAAATAGGGATAAATCAAGGAGTCTGTTTCAGTCTACCAATACTATAAACAACCTTTTCAGTAAAAATGGGCTTCTGCCAGAGTTCATAAAATACAGTGGTAGAACTGGCCAATACAGAGCTAGGAGACCTGAGGACAGCTAAGGTCAAGGAGGAAGTGGTGTTGGTTTATGTTTCATGGATGGTGTCCTCTGTGCCAGTGCAGGGGCAAAAAACACACAGAAAAAAACCCCACTGCTGATGAAAAAACTGGGATAAAAAGATGTTGTAAGCCTGACTTTCAAAGAAAAATATAACTGAGACAATTGCCTCCTGTTCTCCATACTGATCCTCTTACACTGTGTGCAAGAGTAAGGACACATGCTGGCCAAAATCCCACTTTGGTGTGCATAGCTCTAAGTATTATATCAGCAGGGGCTGCCCTGTGGCTGATGGACGTTTAGGGATCCATGGATTATTTCTGTGAAATGTGGAAAATACCTCTGAAAAGCTAGCCTATTACTAGTATTTGCTATTCAGAGGGTGACACCTCTGCTGGAAAATGCTCATGGGGTCACAGATCAAAGCCCCTGTTTCCATTATAAATGAACAGTATTTTTCCAAACTGCAGATTTTTTTCAGGAATTTCTTCTTATTTCCTTCACTGCTTCCTATCAAAGGATTAAGAAGACTATAAGCCACTCAAAAAAGAAAGGTAAATATTAATATTTTCACTTCAGTCATGAAAAACTGAGGCATGGAAAAATATTCACAGGGAAAGGGAATGCCCAGGCGCCACCCAAATCTATGTATTTGGCACTGGGAACACATAAATCAAGGCCCTCAGAATTGCAGCTTGTTATTGAAAATTCTGGCAAAAATCAGGTGCCTCTAAAATAAAGCACCCCTAAAATCAAGCACCCCAGCCAGGCACCCAAACCTGGTTTGCACCCCATATATCTGTATGTTAAAAACAATAATCACTGTTTCCTACTTTTTTCAGCTCAGATCCTTGTATTCAGACATCCTTCAGTTCAGAGCAATCTGCCCAGTACCCTTCCCTCCAGAACAAGCTATTCCTGTTGATGCGAAAAGTCATCACTTGGAGGCACCGAACCCTTACATACGCTGATTTTGTATACATTACTTCCCATTAGTTATGTCTCTTCTGCTAAACTGGGTTCATGTTCTGTTACAAGTCTACTGAAACACCACATAAAGCATTTCACAAACTTTAATAGAAAATCATCTCTCCACCCCATGGAAAGTGCCCGCTGCTAGGATGAAACATGGCACATGTTAAACTACACCCAACACCAAAATTAAGATGCCAAAGCCTCCAGGGAAATTTAGGGACTCATGAAGAAAACTAGGCACCATCACTTGCTAATGCAGTGATGTCTCCAGCACTGCAGCAGCGCTGATCCTGACCACGTGTGGTCATCAAACTGGAAAGAAAATGCTGCTTGTTCAGGTATCCCCCTTCCTTCCTTCCTGCTTCCCATGTCACAAGGCTGTTTGGCTGTAGCCTTACCATCAATCTCCCTCCAAGTTGCACACAGAGGGATAGACAGGACCTCCTGCCCCCCTGGCACCAGGGCTCATGCCAGTTCAGTAAAGTCGGTCTCTGGAGCTCACTCTGGTCTGTACGTTGTCTCCTCCTTGGAAAGGTGATGGATATACAAGTTAGCCCATACAGACCTGCTTTCTCGGGAAACCGTAGTCTGAACCACACTGGTCACATATCCTCAAGATTTTTCTCCTTTCCTTTTGAGACCTCTATTAAAAATAACTTTTGACATGAAATAGGCCTGGGCAGTCATTTTGCATCATACAGCGATGCAATTCAAAACCCAAACCCATTACCCCAATGAGTTCTGAAATAAATGACCAGACATCAAAGCTCTGTATGCCCTTCTTGGGGATGATGGATGACGGTGCAAGGGAGGAGCTAGTGCAGCATCTCCTTGATCAAAGGAGGTGCCTGGGCTGTGGGAGCGCAGGACTGGTGGGGAATGGGGAAGTCAGTCATGTCCACACCTTCACTTAAATGAAGGCCAAGTTTGGTTTAAAATTACAGCACAATCCAATATCATTCCCTACAACATGGAGTTAAATTATGAATGGCACATAGTGAGAGCATAGGCCTTGTCCATTTCAAGCTCCTTAGCTTAACCTAGATTTCCTAAGCAGAGGAATTGCAGTACTGGAGATGCCACCATGTGGTCCTTGCTCTGCCTCTGCCTGTGCCCTCCTTTGTGACTCCAAGAAAGTCACTTCTTTCCCCACTTGCAAAATGGGAACAAGTGCTCCTTTGCTTCTGAAGCACGTCACAAGCATGAATGCATTAATATTTCAAAACACTTCAATATTATGGGGGAGAGAACACTTGAAATGCATAAACAAACAGAAACAAGGTTTTTAAGGATAGGTAATATGTTTTACTAGCTCAACTAATATTGCTGTATGAGCTTCTAAGTATAAGGGATTTGTGCCCAAAATGTACTCAGTTTCAAGTTTGGGATTTCTGTTCAAGCCTGTTAGAAGTTTTGCATTGCCTCAGATTGCCTTTTCCTGGGAATTCATACCAATCAGCTGGGCTCATATTTCCTCTCCCTAGAGACTTTGCCACTCTCATATCCTTAGGCCATCACAGTTTGCCACAATATAAATAGCTAATTAACTTTTTACTTAAAAGTAAGAAAACAGTCAAGCCAGCATCCTCATCAGCTTCTGGAAATACTTCAGCTCTCCACCACAGCTCTGGCTCAGACAATCTAAGATTCAACCTAAATTATTTGCTGCAACAATATATTCTACCATTACTGCACCATACTTGTAGCTCCAGTCATAGGGAAGGCAGCACAGAGAGATAACTTGCACTATAATCACCCGCCTTGCTACACAAGATCATACAACCTGGTGAAACAAACACTAACTTACAGGAAATGGCAAGACATGGAACTTAATAATAATAGGCCAATCCCTTAAGAAGATACCTGAACATCTGTCCAGTCCTCACCAGGACTGAGGAGAGCCTGCCTGAGAAAAACTCCTATAAAAACTGACCTCAGTCTCACAGCAAGGGTGGGTGTTAGCTTTTAAGAAATACAAAGATGCTCCTGGTCTCTTTAAAAGAGCAAGAGCCCAGATGAGTCTACCAAGGACATCAAAAAAAGCACAGTATTTTTGGAGATGAGCAGCCACGCTGCAGGAACTGGAACTGTGTAAGCCATCAGAGAGACTGTCCTGAAGAGCCCAGGGCCCTGTCCTGGAGAACAGGAGCAGAGAAGATGCCCCAGAGGGGGCACCCCAAAGCACCACCTCTCCTGCCTGCCTTCCTCCAGCCACGCTGCTGAGCACTGTCATTCCCAGACAGACTAGAAATCTTGCTTTACTACATATACAAAATAAGGTAATGCCTTTTTTTGGCCCCAAAGCAACTCTCACAGGCTGTGCACGTGGGTTGTTTTCACACCTCAAAGTGAGGCAGAGAACTCTGGCGGGTTTCCACCTCACCAGACAGCTCAGCCACCTGGCTTCACACATCCTCCATGCTTTTTTGTGTTCTCTCCCTTTCCAGGATTTTTCCTTAGGGATGCTCTTAGTAGGGCAGTCTTCCTGGACACTGGACCCATTTTCCTTCTCTTTCCACCCTTCCCGGCTCCACTCCCAGCAGTTCCTATGCAAGGCCCTCTGGATCCCCAGGAGGACTAACGTGGGACCAGGCAACAGTACAGAGGCAGGCAGGGAGCTGCCTGTAAGGGGGGATAAAGCTGTCAAGAGGAGACAAGCTGGGCTTCCATGGACCTTCTCTCTCTGCTGGCAGGAGGGTGTCCAGGAGCATGACACCAAGGCAGGCAACCCAAATGAAGGCTGGGGTCGGCTCAGCTCCTTAGTCTTTTCAGCTGCTTCCCCAGCTCTTACAAACCAAAAAGTCAGCAGAACTGTCAAGAATGAAAAAACCTAACCATGGACCCTTAGACCTCTGATTGTTATCAATTACGAGGCTTGCTGTGAATAGGAAGGCCGCAGCCATTTCTAGCAATCTGGTCTCTTACAGGACCCCTAGCATCCTAATGTCTCGTGCACTTTCAAGCATTTCCCCTTGCAGCATGCCAACGAGATGTGAAGGAAAGAAAGAATTGAGGCGGGAGCTGTGGCTCCCATCCACAGTGCCCAGCAGGTACCACAGAGCTCCTGGCCACCAGCTCCCGTGCAGGGAGAAGACTCTCCCTTAGACAAGGGTTGCTGTAGATGGCAGCTAGGGATGGAAAAGGATGCCTGAACACTGTCAGGGTCTGATGCCTTCAGCCAGATTGTCCAGAGAGGTTTCAGTGGCTGAAGCTCCCACCCCATAAGGCAGACGCCTACGTAGCTCCCCATGACTGCACCAGCCCATCAGCAATGAGCCCCTCTGAGCGGGGCCACACTGGCTCCTGGACAGAAACCCAGTGTAACCAGGACCACCAGAGTTAGAGCTGAACTTATTGAACAGGAATGTCTTTAAACCTACCAGCTAAGAACCAGGCAAGTTGCTTCTTGCCTGGAGCACTCAAAGCTGGGTGCAAGGCTTGGTGAACATGTTATGGTTTTAAAGCACTTGCAAATGCATCTCTACTACTTTACTGCTCTTCAAACACTAGTAACATGTGGGCAAGGAGGAGTCAAGCTTTGCCTTGTATTTGGCTTGATTTTCAAGAGCTTGTAAGACAAGACACCCAAAAAGAGAGAGAAGTAATTTTTTTGTTATTTTGTCTTATGAATAGGCACACAATCTGGTGTGCTGGCTGCAAAGGGAAGTCTGTAGTAGATTACACCCTCCCTGCAGGCTGTTGTTGCATTTGGGTCAGGCAACAGGAGACGAAAGAGGGATAATAAAATCATTGCACTTTTTTTTTTCATACTCTGGATTTTAGAGAATGAGCTAGAGATGAAGTTTCTGTTAAAGCATGCTTAACAAGTGACTCTGATCTGCACCTCGCATCTAAGTGATTCTCTCATTTGAGTCCTGAACAGCCTGCCAGAATTACCAAAGGTGACAGATTTGTAGTGTATGTCTTGGATAAAAGCTTATCTTCTGCATAAGGTATCTAAGAGATGATGCCTAAACTGAGCCTCATCTTATTACCCAAAATGAAGGCATTTATAGGCCAAAGAGCCCTGGTTAGCTATTGTTTTATGAAAGGGAAGGAAAAATAACCCCTGTGATGGAAGAGGAGGAAATATCAAAGACTAAAGCAGCAACGGCAGAAAAATCTATAGCCGGAGTGAGAAACGGGATTTGGTCTATGGATATCTGGCTCTTACCGTGTTCTCTTATCTCAGTCAGCTCAATCCTGGGTCGGGACCATGGGGAAAGTTTGCTTTTGCCCTTTTGGGTTTTGTTTGTCAATCTAACTGCTTGGGTTAAAAGGGACACCATATATCTAAATTGTCAAAAGGAAAATTATTAGCTTGAAGCCCTAAAGAAGACACTCCTGAGGGCTTATACCAAGTCCCACATTACTGCTAGCGTGCCATGCACGCTTTTCACCCCATGTTAGAAACCTACCCCCTGCTTTAATATCATTTTCTGAAGAAGATGAGCATGAGCTCATGAAAGAGACACTGTCTGTTAAGCTCAACGGAAGGAAAAAAAAACCTCACATAAATGTAGTGAAGTTGTATCCACTCCTTCAGACACCCAAGGAACCTGCCATGCTCCCTAAGAATAACTTCTGTTTGTCGCAAGGTGGATCTGCAGTCTCTTTTCTCCTAAGCCCTGACAAAACAGGCTGCAAGGCTGAGTTTATTGCTCTGTCTGGTATCTTCTCATTTGGCTCTAATCCCCTCCAATATATATGCAATATTTCAAATGCTCTTGCAGAGATGGGGCTCTTCTGAAGACCTGACATTTTTATAGTCCTGGCAAGCCATCCATTTCTATTTAATTTAGTTCTCGACACAAATAAATATTATGCACTGAGATTTACATATGGGTAGACTGGCCAATATTTTCAGGCTGGCATGCTGAGGGCTGCATCTGTACTGCAATCACTGCTATAACTATAGGTGGTGTTACGCTACTCATGTTGGCTATCACCAGCTAGATTGGGGGCTGCCAGCAACATAGCCACAGCAGTGCAGAGCTCCTTACAGGCTAAAAGCTACCTGCAAAGCAGAGGAAAAATTAATTCACTGTATTGCTCTCCAAGCTACTGCAACTGTTTTAAAACTCTCAGGTCTCCTTCTACAAGCTGCAGTCACAGTACAGACGTGCCCAGAATTAAAGGCCTAAAACAGAGGTTTTATCCATTCTACACCCCAGCCACCCCCCAAGATGCTGCATAGACACAGCTCCCACTTCCTCTTCATATTTATAGTCTTGCTACCTCTGCTTGAGTTTCAACTCCTCCAGACTGCTCACTAGAGTACCCAAAACCCCTGGCAACCCTGGATGGAGGATCTCCTTGATGTTAGGACCTAGCTGGTGCCTACACCACCATGGCTGCCTTTGTTATCATGGCAGACAGGGGAAGGGAGGGTTGGGGCAGGCAGCACTTGATCTCTCCCCAGCTGGCACTAGTCAGGGCAGCCCCTGCCTGTTCCCACCTGGGCTACGGGTAAAAATCAGCCCTCAGGGAAGTGGTGGGAGGGTCTGCTCAGCCTCTCCTCACCCCACAGGGTTGTGCTTGAACTCTTACTGGGTGCTCTCTGGGTTGGTATTTTCATTTCCTATCTGGATATAAAATTGTTTCTTTGCAGAGCTCTGTTGTGGTCCCAAGTGCAGAGCTCCATGCCTACAGGTTGGAGTTGGCTTTCCTTGCTAGCAGCACTGCAACAAAAAGGGACAAAAGCAAATGGAGTGAACAGTTTCAGAAGGCTTGTGGCTACACGGAAGATGGGTACATAAATGATTTCCTAGGTTAAGTGCTAGACTAGTTTTGAGAAAAAAAGGAAATCAAGCTCAAAGCTGTGAAAGCAGAGGTCTAATCAATACACTGCCTTCTTCACCTGTCTTGTGTCCCCACCAGCCAAGCCTAAGACTCCAGATGTAATCCTGAAACCCTGCCAGCAGTATTCAGAGTTGCCATTCTCCCACATGTCCTGGGGAGCACCTTCCAGGCAGCAGCCTTGCATGGGATGCTGGGCACTGGTGTGCCTGCATATTAGCAACCATTTCTTTGCTTTGTGACCTTTACTGGGGTCAACAGTGTAGCGGAGGGTGACCAACTGATGAATACTTTTTTTCTAACTCACACACTGGATGTTTTTACCCTGGCGTGGGTGAGTGTACTGAATGAAACTGAAACTGCACCTGGGGAGGAACAACCCCAGGCACCAGTACATGCCGGGGGCTGCCTGGCTGGAAAGCAGCTTGGCAGAAGATGACCTGGGGGTCCTGGTGGTCACAAAATTGACCATGAGCCAGCAATATGCCCTTGTGGCAAAGAAGGCCAATGGTATCTTGGGCTGTACTGGGAGGTGTATTGTCAGCAGGTTGAAGGAGATGATGCATCCCTTCTACTCAGCACTGCTGAGGCCACACCTGGAGTACTGTGTCTAGTTCTGGGCTCCCCAGTACAATAAAGATATGGACATAGAATCAGAGAATACCTCAGGTTGAAAGGGACCCATAAGGATCATCAGGTCCAACTCCCTGCTCCTCGCAGGACATACTGGAGAGAATCCAACAAAAGGCCACAAGGGTGATTATGGGACTGGAGCATCTCTCCTACGTGGAAAGGCTGAGAGAGCTGGAACTGTTCAGCCTGGAGAAGAGAAGGTTCAGGGAGATCTTATCAGTGTATATAAATATCTGAAGGGAGAGTGCAAAGAGGACAAAGCCAGGCTCTTTCCAGTGATGCTCAGTGACAGTATCAGGGGCAATGGACACAAACTGAAACACAGGAGGTTGCCTCTGAACATCAGGAAACACTTTTACTGTGAGGGTGACCGAGCACCGGCACAGGTTGCCCAGAGAGGCTGTGGAGTCTCCAGCCCTGGAGACAGTCAAAAGCTGTCTGGACAAATTCCTTGGTAACCAGCTCTAGGTGGCCCTACTTGAGCTGGGAAGTTGTACCAGATGACCTCCAGAGGTCTCTTCCAACCTCAGCCACTCTGTGATTCTGTGAAAACTGTGAATAAGCAGGATGCTAAAATGCTATAGTAATGCACAGTGTGAGATTCCTCCCTCCAATGGAATAACCATTCCCCAAAGAGCACAACAAACCAGAAATGGCTCAGCAATGGTGGCATTTCCTGGGAATACTGTGAGAAAACTATTGCAAGTAGAGTACATGCAAGATGATGCTGCGTCTAGGACTCATGCAATGGCCTGTAAGACTCAAGCTGATGATAACAATAACTTTTGGCTGCAAGCTCGGTTGCACTAGCCTGCATATGTTTAATCAATACATCAGTACCTGCCTCATTCAGTCCTGAAAATGCTTGCTATCCCACTGGATAAAGACAGGGAACAGTCTCTCCCCTGCTCACCTGATTCAATGCTGTGTCCACAGGAGAGAGCGGATTGGTGAGCCCATTCTGAGATGGATTAAACCACTGTCTGGACTTCCACGAGCAGATTAAGGAAAATTACTGCCTATCCCTCTGTTCTGAAAGGAAAATACACCCTGCTTGTTATGAAGGCTGAAAATTGTTGAGAGAAGAGTCAAACCTTGCACTCCTGGGATCTTGAACTAGAATGGCCAATGCAAAGCAGTAAAAGGATGCTAAATATTTCAGTGACTGAAAGAACAGGAAGACCAAGGTATTAAAAATCCGTATGGCAGACAGCAGCTCTTAGACTGTGGTCTGTGGGGCACCAGTGGCCTGCAGAGAGTCCCTACATGGTCGCCAAACCGGCTGCTGTCATAATGGCAAAGCATCTGCCACTTTTTAAACAGTGACCTGCCCTGCTCTTTCTACTCCTGTCCAAGATTCACTGAGCTTCCCAAGACTATTTCTGACCAGCTGGACTAAAAGAGAGCCTGAGCCTGTCTGTCTGTACCAGGCTCTCCTGTTGATGGCGGATTTGAAATGCATAAAGGGAGCCACAAAAAATGCCACACAGAGGACTACAAACCATGCAAGGAACACTGCAACTCATCTATCAAAAGGCCTGGAAAGAAAGTAAGCAAGCAAACAGTATAAGCATTATGTTGGGCAGGGTGCTCTAACCAAGCAGCTGTGCCCACTGCTCTGAGAAGATTTTCACCTCATACTCTTCATATGATGTTCATTAATATTTCTTTTTTGGACAATTAGCCCTGGCATTGTATTTACCTCAGGGAAGGAATGGGGTCAAGAACCAAGAGGCTGAAGAGGAGAGGAAGATCATGGGGAAGCTAAAAATGTCAGGAGGATCAGCTCAAGGAAATCCTCAGGTGCCATCCTGGTGGATGATTTTCAAAAGCAAAAGAAGAGGAATTCCCAAACCTCCTTCATTTTCAGCTCACTTTGAAGCGCTCCCTTACACGGTTGTCTTGAATAGACGCATCTTTGATAGAAAAAACTGACCTGAAGTCTTGTAAGAAAAAGTTCTCTTGTGTTTCTTTAACTTCAGGGCCAGAAAATCCACACGAGTGGCCTTCATCTATTCAGGGTCTGTGAGTGCCTTCTAGCCCTTCATTAAGCAACGTGACTAATGCTTGTCACATGTGCTTTTTTATCACTCCCATTCTTCCTGAGGGCTCTGGATGCAGAAGGCTTTGGATGCAGCACAGTTTTGTCTTGGTAGGCTTTAGTGATTTTCTTTCTCCAAGGTACTTGCTGCTTCCTGTTGGCCCAGCAAGCCGCAGGAAGGTACCCTGCATTTAGTGAGGGAGGGGGCAATGGCTGCAGAAATCCCTTCCTCCTGTGAGAAGTCACTCCACTGCCTGGCATGGGCTGGGCTGCAGCTGGCAGAGCAAATGTCACAACACCTTGGCATTTACAGTTCAAGCCTGCAGAGAATTAACCACAAGCATAGGAATAACGTGTTATTGATCCTGAGCATGAGATTAGAGTGGGAGATGCCTCTTACTGGAAGAGAGGACACCTATAACTGATAAACCAGAGGATGTTCCAGGATGCTGTACCAAACACCTCGCATGCCTAAACACTACCAGCAGTGAGCTAATCTCACCTGGTACATCAAAACAGGCCAGCTCAACACTAATTAATTCTTGAATCTACTGTCTGATACATGTAGTTTTAAATCAGGCATCTGAATAAAGTTAGAGCTGTTAAGAAGTGGATCTATCCACATAAAGGATTTTGTTTCTTTCTTCTCCGTGTGGGCAAACAACTTTGTGAAAGTCCCAGCTAGTTTGATTTGGTGACCAGAGGCACTAGGTGACCTTATCTCTCAACCAGTCTTCGCCGTGGCTCCGTCTCCCTCCTCCTTCGTGCTAGGGATAGCAGAGCAGTGCCGCTGGCATGCACAGTGAGTCAGCAGCCCCACAACTCCCCTATCACGGAAATGCTCCCGCTCCCATGGCCTCGTCACTTGCAGCTTTGCAACTAAGACGGGGCACCCCAGCTTTGACAAAAAAATGCCTTACAAGGAGGCAGGTCGTCTAATGCAGTCAACGTGCCAGTCAAAATTGCTCTGTCTGGGCCAGGGTGTATGTAGAGAGCTGGTCCTGACTGCAGGCAGCCTGCAGGACCCTCACTGCAGGCTTCCTTCTCCAGAGAGATGAGCTGCCTTTCCTCCTGCTCGCAGGGCCCTCCAGGCAATGGTCACGCACTATTTCTGAGTAGTTGAAATCGGTCAGTGAATGAATGGTGTTTTTGAGTTTCTCAGCCAATGCTCCTGGGAGTAAAATGTTATTATAGCAAGAAAAGAAACAATCTCTGAACTTCTGTTGCTAGCATCTGAACTGAACCCCACTCCTGAGATTTCAAAGGAGTTTCTTTAGCTTTTTAACTTTTCACTGCTCTTTGCATTTCAACACCTGGACAGTGAAAAGGCTAAGTAGACTAACACTGTTTTCACAGTGTACAGATCGTGCTCAGCATCATCCTGACAATGCCAGGCCTCTTGAAGTGAAGTTCTAGCCTCAGCCTCTCTGAAGAGGCCTGAACTCATTTAAACACTCCAATTCTGGCTATGCTTTTAATCAAATCCTTTGAGATCACCTTTGTTCTGCAGCCAGGAGCACGTCCCACACCTTTATGCCATTCTGACTTCAGCCACAGTCAGCGGCTCTTTTCACACTGATCAGCACGACCCAGTAAGGACCAAAACCAAGGTTTCTGTATGTGCTTTGTATGGTACCAGCTAGTCTTGCAGTAATGAGGCCTCCACTGCATTTCCATCACAGCTCAGCCACTGTGCATCACGGTCCTCTAATGAGGGTATTTCCAAGAGAAGGTGGGCTGAACTCTGCCCCATCACTGACAGTGGTGGTGTGGCTTTTTGCCTACCTCTTGACATCCCCTATGATGTCTGGATGCCTCTAAAAGGAGTTAACCCCCATGATGGACTTCTGTGGTTTCACCTCCTCTCCAGGCTAGCAACCAGACAGTGTCCTTTCCCGGCCATTCACCTTCTCACCAACGGAGATGTCATGAGGAAAGCACATTCCTTTATATCTTGCATGGGAGCTGTTGAGTCTCATAACATCGAGTCAAGGAAATACCACAGAATTACACACACTACTTCCAAGTAGTTTGTACTCGTTCTTACTGACTTTGTCCACAAGAAATTGTAGTAGTTAATTAAAATGGGGTTAAAATCTGATAGGCTTAAAGTGGTGCAAACCCCAGTAGAGACACTAGGGAAATCCCTAGTTTACATATATGTTTAAAGAAACAACATAATTAGTTAAAAACTTGTTCCCTGGTGTACAAACAAGCTACAAGGCTCACCTAGTACTAACATCCAGATTTGCAATAACCTGTTTAAGGGCTATCTGTGCTAGATCTGACTTGATTATCCTTTTACATTTAAACAACAGCATATTATGGTCACTATTAGCAGAAATGGCTATATAAAACATAAAAATATTAAAATACTCCCATCAGTCTTTAAAGATCCTGATTATACTTTTGAAATTCATACTGGTCTCAGAATTTGACTCCACATATCCATCCCCTGCTGTAAATTCACTCCTGAAATCAAATCTGTCAATGGTGTGGAGTTTTAATTTGATCTTGTGACTCTCTCCAGTATTTGCTACTATGCTAACACGTTACATTCTGGACAACATATTAAGCTGTGATATAACATCAGGGTCACACAGACATGAGTAAGAAGCAATATGAGAGCCTGTGAGTACCCTGATCCTTTGCTGCTGGCCGTGCTTTGAGTCACTCATATTCTGCAAGGGCAGAAAGATGATATGGATTTCTGCTTAGAAGCCTGGACCATGGTGCAATAATCAGATGCCAAAGGTTAGTTTTAGTCCAGCACAGAGGTGGCTGCTGAGAAATCACCCAGAAAACTCTGACCCAGAGGGTTGGGGTGGAAAAGAGAGAGAGATGCATCTGGTGTTCAAGCACAAGCACCCCAGCAGGCTGCACGTACAAACCTTTGGCAGCTCATAAAAAGCAGTCATCTACACATACGCCTACTCATCCCTGTGGTGCAGACTTCCAGATAAGAGGTAGTGCTTCTCTATAGAACAAATGATAGGTGTGGAGATACACACAGCAATGCATGCTAACAGAGTGTACCAACACTGATACCTACATGCTTAAACATCACCCTCACCAGGAGACAAGAATCTCCTGCCTGCCCACATTGTTTCCTCCAGGAGAGGATGTGCTGGTGTGTCAGCCTGCAGTGCTTTCAGCAGCAGCATCACACACTGATGGCTGAAGGTGGGGCAGGGGTTTGAATATTAGGCAGAATATCTTCTTTCCTCCTTGTTCCTGCACAGGAGGCCAGTGTGAAGAGGAAAGAAAGGGAGGAGGAGGCAGAAGGACCCTGGATCCATCAAACCAAGTGGCCTCCATAGATTTGGCCTTGGACAGGGTGGTAGGAAACTTGCATATTCAGAAAACCATCCATTTGGCCTAAGATCTGAGGCCAGCAGGAGAGAAAAAAATGAAGGAGTCTGTGAGGTCTTTATGGTATAGATCCATCCATGCTGCAGTTACACGCAGAGGGAAGGGCTGAAAGACAACAGCTTAGTTCTACCACACAGACAGGGCTCCACTGTTGCTCCACCTTTCTCTGTGTGAAGGAGAGGGACAGGTCTGAGCCACAGAAAAGAAACTATACCTCACAAGTGGAGAAGCATTCAATTCCCACAAATAAACAAAAAAGAAAAGAGGAAGCCTTGTCCCCAGTGTCTATATCAGACAAGAGTTTGGGCAAAGCTGGGTTATTAATAACTCCAAGAAAAGGTTCTCAGAGGGCTCCTTCCCCCAACTTTCATGTGCAATATATGCCCACGAACAGACAGCACTCATGCAGAGTCTTCCTCCCTTCCTTCTATCATCATTTATTTAGGCCTCCTCTTTGAACAACCTATCCTCAGTCACCCAGAGAGCAGAGCGCTTGCAGAGATAACCACTGTGTATTTTCCAGATACAGAGCCAAACCTCCTGGAAACTCAAAGAGACTGCAGATCTCATGTTTTGATTCCTTATTTCAGAGCAAGGATGATCCGATGTGGATCTAGAGTGGCCAGAAATGTAGAGCTGTTGGTCTCTGGGTTGCTCTTGTTGGACCAGCATATGATAATACTGGGTCACTGCAGAGTGAAGCAACCCTGGCTTGTGTGGCACTGGACACAGCAACTGCTGGAGATCTGGGCCAGACACTGAGGGATAGATCTGAGAGCACTCTCTGGAGCATTTGGCACCTGGAAGACTGAGAAAAAAAAAGTCTCTTAACAAGCTTCTTGCTAGCTTTTCCCTCTTGGACATTTTTGGCTCTCATGAATGCGAAATAAGCTTTTTCTATAAAGATGCAGATGACGCAGCTGACAAAATCCTTCCTTGAACATGGTCAGGGGAAAACTAAGGAAAGGGGAGAAAATGCGATTTCTGTGGGCTGCTTTGGTCCTCTTCGTATTGACCACCACACAGGGCCCGGAGCAAGCTGCCCCACCTCCCCATGCTCCAGGCTGGCTGGCCAATGAGACCTGCTTTGAAGGAGCAAGCTAGAAGAAGCCTCAGCAGAGCCTCCCAAAACCAGCTCTCCTCCAGAGCCTCAGCAGGGACCTTCATCGGATGGCTGTTTTTCAGCTGGGGCTCTTGCCCCCTGTTCCTACCTGAGCTACACTGCAGGTATGTGTGTATCATGGCAGTGCCTGGCTGCACGTACCCTGCCAACACAGCCCAGACCCTGACCCACTCCCCATCCCTGTCCCATCACCACAGACCCCTCCTCCCGCACATCACAGCTTTTCCATCGCCAGACCGTGCTCAACCTGAGCAGCTGATGCTCACCACTGACATTACAGACCACTGAGCCCTCCGGGCCTGCGCACATGCAGGCAGCTTGTTCTGCCTTCTGGGCATCAGAAACCAGGATGCTAAAACACATATGAACACATGTGCTTTCTACTGCATCCTCTTACATGTCCTGCTAGATGACCACCCGCAGCAGTAAGGCAGCCCTCAGAACTTAGGCTTGATATTACTCATCCCTGGTTTCCAAAGCTGAAGTCCAGTCTGGGAGCAGGTGAGTCTAACAGGTCAGTAAAGCATCCCAAGAAAACTGGATATTTATAAAACATAACTGGGTGGAATATCAGCTGTATTGCACATCATCGTGCTAGCTGCTGCTTGCTCTCATCCAGGTAAACAAAGAAGCCAAGAGTGCGCAGCCATTTCATTTTATTAATTAAAGTGACTGGCATTTATACAGCACCAGAGCACTCTGCAAATCTTAATTAAGCTTCACAGCAGCCCTGCGAGGTGAAACGTGTTCCCATTTACAAACAGCAGAAATGAGACACAGTGAAGTAAGTAACCTGCCAGTGTGCTCAGGAGCTCAATGGGAAAACCAGGAAAGAATCAAAGATCCTGCCTCCTTTCCACCCCTTTCCCTAGCCGTTACTCCCCACCCCGTGTGCTACCCTGCGGCTCTAACCCTGACTGGACACCACGGGGACCTCTAGCTCAAGCAGCCACACGTGGGTGGGAGTAACACCAGCACAAAAAGCTGAAATGTTCTCCCATGCCTAAGAGATGCCTCAGGGATCTATAAAAATTTTATTATTTTTCATATATTGAAGCAGGTGGAGAATCTACAGCCAAGGCTTCAGTACGCCTCCAAAGTTCATTTCACACTGCCCAGGGCCACTGATTTTTATTGTGCTAACACTGAAGAAGACTAATACTGGGTGTCTGGGCGCAGAGTTATTCCTGCTAAGAAACATCCCCAGCAGCCAGGGGAGAAGCAGGAAGACCCTGTCCTCACGCGCCTGCCTGCCCTGTCCCCGGGGGGAGCCCCCACGCATGGTCCCCACAGCCACACCAGTGCTGGGGCAGCACCAGACCTGGGGGCTGCCTGCAGCGGCCCTGCCCAGGCATCACAGCCACCTCCAGCCATCGGCATTGAGGGACAGATGGCAAGGGGGTGGCTGAGGAGCGGAGGGGTACAGGGGAAAGGGGGAAGCCCGCCACATCAAACAGCATCGGGGGAGAGTCTTGTTGGTTCAGGGGAAGGCAGAGGAGCGGGGAAGGGGCAGCTTGATGCTCTACAGCCATGGCAGAGATCTGTTCCCATCACTCTTTGGGTGAGATCTCACACTGTGAGAGCAGCACTCTGGAAGCAAACGCTTGCCCGAGGGAAACAAGCCTGACAGATATTTTGGACAAATAATTGAATTATTTTTAGATGCTCAACACATCCACTCGCAAGACAGCTAGCCACGCAGAGATGAACAGATCTCTCAGCCCCTTACTAATCCATTGAAACACCTAATCTCCTTAACCCTTATAGCTCATAAATAATGGCAGACACATGATTTCCTTTGAAAAGGCATTGCACCTCGTTATTTCTACCCCAGACACTGTGCCCAAAGGAAGGAGACCTGCAGCAGGGCTACTTTTTGTGGTTTTTATTTTATTGAAGGCAATGGCAGGTCCAGATAGGATGCCAGCAGAAAGGGACCAGGACCAACCAAGTGGTGAAGTGCTCCTGCAGCAGAGAGACCTTTCCTTCCTTCCCTCCTTTGCTGTTCCTTGCAGCTTGACATATGCACAGGCATGATTCATCCTTGCCAAAGCAAAACAGGTCATCAGGAGCCATCCCAAAAGCATGATAGCTAGTTTGAGGGAGGAGAGATTATTGTCCAAGTGTCTCTAAGAGCCCCAAACTTAAAAGCCAAAGGCTTGGTTTGGCTGAGCATGGAAAAGAAACCCCTGCAGTCACCTTCTGTTTTTCTTTGACTTTTCATTACTTTCGCTAGAACAATCTGAAGCATCTTATTTTGAAAGACAGCTCTGTCTCAGTGCTCTGTGTATACCATTTATGTTCAGTTCTGCCCTCACCCTTCAAAAGAGCAAGGGTAGGGTCTGATCCCAAATGCTGTATCATCACCTTTTTGTCTACAATGCATGCTTTAAACAGCAGGTCTGTGAAGTCTTATCAGTTGAAGTAAACCTGTGAGATAAACAGCATATGGAAAAAAAGATCCCTAAATACATGCCTATACACACACAAAGCTCAGGGGAGACGGGCTGTATCTTGGGCTTTCTTTTCTCTGCATAGCCAGGACACAAAGATAATATCCTGATATTTCAGTGCTGCTGAGGAAATATCCCAACAAATATGAGTTTAGTTGTATTTCAACCAGCTCTATCAGCAAATCTGCAATATTCCTGGAATTGGGACAAAAAGGATCACACAACAGATTCACAGTGGCAAACAGATGTTGCTGCATCCAGATGAGATGCAGAAATTGCCCAGCCATGGATGCTGGTATGGCTGTAACAGTTCTGCTGCTAAATGCTTTGGAAAAACCTCTCAACTGCTGCAAAACAGAAAGACTTGTGCTTTTCTAAAGCCCTTGTTGCATAATACTTCCACATAATCACATAGCTGGGTGAATTTCCAGCACAGTTGGGGTGTAGAGGCACAGGGGGTGGGGGTGGAAGGATATTTCTATGTCTCATAAAATTTGCATAACAGATCCACAAAGGGCTATGATTTATTTTAACAGCATGCCCTGACCTGAGCATATCCCTGCTCTGCTTCGAGGAGAACCTGTGCTGAGATCAGCCAACCCAGCCCTGCAGTGGCCCAGCAAAACTAGTAATGAGCCCTGTCAGTGCACACCAGCGCACAGGAGAAGGCCTGGCCCTTCCCAACATCTGGCCACAGCACTGCAATCCTGCTTTATCAACGAACATCCACCTAAAAGTCTCAAAGTTATCTGAGTCCAAGCTCAGGCCAAGGTGCACTGAAACGAATGCCAAAGTTAGCCCTGACTTCTGCAGAGACAGCACAAGTCCCATAGTTGGCAGTGTGTCTGCAGCAACAAATCTAATTTATAGATTCCTTTTCCAAATTCAGCAATATTTTCAATGTAATCACAGCAGTATGAGGCTCAGTGTTCAGGTCTTGAAAGATCTTTAGGCATCCTAGTATCCATGTGTGTCTATTGTCATCCCTGCTGCTGTGGAAAGTTTTCTTTATGGAGAGCCTGTTTGCCAACAAGTTGTGTTACCTACTCTGGAAAGCTGGACCTGAAGAAAACCCTCTGAGATGCCATACTGACAAATTAAACTACTCCCTCTGGAATGACTACAGCTTTTTTTTCCCCTAACTTCAAAAAAAAAAGTCACCACTACAAGACAGTAGGTTTGGGGTGTTTTTTTTTTTTTTTCCAAAGCTTTTCTATACTATTAAAAAAAAAAAAATCACCAAAATGGGAAAACAGTCAAGTGAACTGCAGATTTTCCATCAGTTTGCAGAAGAGCACAGCAAAGCATCTGCTCTGTCCTTCCTATCTTAGTTTTGCAAGACTAAGGTGTCTAAGAAGATTTCAGCTTGTTAGGAGTGCCACAGTAATACCTCCCACCAGCAACAAAGTCAAAATTAATGTTAAATTAGCATTAATATTTAAAATAAGTTATTCTATTCCATGCTTCTCTGTTTGGGAGGATATCAGGGTAATATCTTTTGGGTATTCAGGGTAATATCTGGATTTCCAGTCAGCTTCCCTACCAGGGCATCTGCTAGATGAGAACTGATACTTTCCAGCACTTGATCTTGTTCAATACTACAGTATCTGGAACGTGGTCGAGATGCATGGTTTCTTCAAAGAAGTCCTTGCCTGGGACTTCAAGTGTGGAATGTAGTTGGATTATAGCTAAAAATTACAGATTTTGGAGGAAGGAAAGGTCCTTTTTCCCTGCTTGCACTTTCCAGCAGCCTTATTTTATTCCATCAAAATAAGCCTGCAGAGATCATTTCATTTATGCTGCTCAGCACTACCAACTCCAATAATGTGATTATTCATTTGCATGACCAAGGGATGTAAATTTGCCCCAAAGAGCCCATGATCCACCCACAAAACTCTCCCCTGAGCCAGACAGAAAAGGAGCAAAGGGAAGAATATAATGGCTGGGACAATCTAGAGGAACAGGGAAAAATCCAGGAAGAGAAGAACCGTGACAGAAGGGAGCAGGAATAATCTGCAGTACTACCTTATGGATTCTTCAAGTAAAGCTGAAAAATGCCATATTTCAAAAAATCACCTCTGACTTGGGCACACCTCTAGCCACCGTGTTCTGCCCCCAGAGCCCTGCTGCATTCACAATGAAACGTGAACAGAAGCATGGAGAAGTGGCCTGTGGAGCTGGGATGCTGGAGTGTCACAGCTCATCACAGGGTGGAGAAAAAAACACCCCAGAGCTCTGACAGCTCAGCTCTGCATGTCACATCAGTGTCCATTGAGGAAAGCAGGCATGGGGGATGTCTTGGTACAAAAAACACTCTACACAGAAAAAGCCATGTCTGTGGGAGGGGGAGGGAGCTCAAGAGGTCAGTGCAGATATTTCAAAGAGGAATGAAAGATTCAGTTTCAAGCCACCTAGAAGATTAAAGTTAAAAAGACCACGTCTAGCTGTACAGCTTCCTACCAAGGACTGAAATTTCTTTTCCATCACATTTTCCACAGTTTTGATGGCCAAAGTATCACGTGTGATATTTGTGTTGTAGTTAACACCCTTCCAGGAGGTGGGGAAACAATGAGGTCTGGAGCAGCAGGCTGGGGTCAATGTGTACATCTGAATGGTAACACCAAATTTTTGTGACCCAAGCCTGACTTCTAGAGGAAGAAGAGGGCACCCTGTGGACTCTGGTTCACACAGAGCTTGTTCCTGGCTAGGAGTCACTGATATAGTGAATGGCATCATCATCCCTCTTTTGCACAAAACACCTTAAAGTGGGTGCCCCCAAAACCCAGCAATGCATGGTCCATGCAGGACCTGATGAGGGAACAAAGGGAGAAAAGCTGGGACTATTCCTCACCACTTGCAGTTTGGGGACCAAACAGTTACAGATCCATTACAGCATCTCTCCTCCTGCCTGCGGCTCCTGGTCTGACTGGTGCCATCACAACTGCCATACAACATTATCTCCTTTGAACTTCAGGCATTCACCACATAAGAGCTCACCACGAGAACTGAGACAAGATGAATGTTTTCAGAATGGTTTCCAGGTCCTGGGTAATTCAGAGAGTTTCCAGCAGATCTGGGGGACTTTCATCTTGAAGTTGCTGGCTCCTACACAGTCTCACTAGGAAGGCAAACTGACAGCTGATGGCCAGTTTGGGGTCCATCTCACATACAATAAATGACTATGACACCCCAGAAAAAAAGAGCAAGCTTCAAAGAGGCAATAGACATGCTGAGCGTACCAAAGATAGGCAGTTAAAAATAACTAATGGTAGAAACGCTGTGTAAAAGCAAACATTACACCAATCTCCAGGAGTAATGTTTTAGGAGATACTTGTGGAACCAGTCCTGTAAATAGCTACAGTGAAGTTTTGTGCACTTTCTTATGTCTCAGAGGGGTGGAAACAATTTTGAGATCTCTGCCTGGTATTTGCTGTCGAGGTAATGTCTCCTAGAAGTGCCTCCTGAGATCTTCAAAAAGGCAAGAGAATGAAGGCATCCCAGGCAATCACTCTACCTCTTCGTCTGCAGTTGTCACCACCAGCTGTGCCTGCTTTTCCAACAGGAAGAGCCAGCTGGAATTCCTTACTTCCCAGAACATGCTAGACAGGCCCTGTCCTTACCCCACCTCCCACAACAGAATAGCAGACATCTGCCACATTGAGCAGGTGACCCGTTTGATCTACCTCGACATCCTGGCAGTGCCCAACTCCAGCTAGTTTGGGCACAGTGCCTGCAACACACCCACCTGCTTTAGAGGTCTCTAAACAGTCTTCGCTTTCTCCTGGCCCTGGCTGGCATTCAGCTCCTATCTTAAAGCTTGAGGACTCCTTTCATCCTAATTTGTACAACTGGTGATGCTATTCTTAGCCAGAGAAATGTCTAATTCATAGAAATGTTGTTCACAAATGGGAGCAAAAAGCCTTGTGCACTGGAGGAGAAACTCTTACCAAATACAGGGTTGCAACACAGCTCACCCTCCCCTCCCGCTACAGCCTTGTCTATCATGGCTTTGCTACCCTGATGCCATTATCTGACAGACCATATCCACCTGTTCCTTCCTCCTCATCTTTTTTCACTAGTCTCTTTCCTTGGGTTATGTCTAGTCCCCAGGCAGATCCACAGACCAATCTAACCCATTCAGAAAATCTCTTCTCCCCAATTCCTCTCCCAAAAGCCCCAATGCTCTCTCCAGTCTCTTCCCAATCATTTCAATGTCTCTTCAACTGTCTCATTATCGATGTTGCACAATACTGAAGCCAGATTTGGCACTGAAAGACTCCACCAAGAAACACCCAGCCCCACCACCTCGCTCAGGTGACCGCTGGAGAAAACAAGAAACTCTTGCTCCTTTCCTTGTAGCATCTCTGGGGAGTTGTTCACACATCCCTTTGTCACCCCAGCAATGCCTGTCAGCAGATCAGAGGATTTTTGGAACAGATTAGTCATACCTGGTGCCTCAGGTACTCTGCCTGCATGCAGCTTTTTGGAGATGCAGGATGTGGTTAAGGGATGGCATCCCCATCTGAGTTCTCAGTCCAGGCTGCGTCAGTAGCTCAGCTAAACCAGAGGTGGCAATTCAGCCACCTTCTCCAACCTACTTCCAAAACCTTCATGGACACAGATGAGCTAGGGTGAGACAGCGAGTGAGAGGAAAAGTGGGAGGAGGGAATAAAGGGAGGTGAGACCCAGGAAAATTTAGGAATTTGCCTTATGCTTCTCCCAGACACACTTATCCAGGCTTACATTACACTGGAGGCAACACAGAGAAAAAAAAGATAGGTGATGCTGGCCTGGCCTCACAGGCATCCACCTCTGTGGAGTACTGCTGGCACAGGGATAAACTCCTTTGATTCGATGAGCTGTTGACTTGGGCACGAGCCCATCATATATGGATGGAAGAGATCCCACAGCAAAGGGAGGTGCTAGGAGGGGACGTACCCTGCCAACCCTTGTGAGCATGGCTGTGTGATGTACCAGCATCACCCCTGCGTGGGGAGTCACTAACTGCTCTGCAAACACACGGGGCACCACAGTGCCTCCTGTCATACCTGACATCTGTGGCTGGGGAGAAGCTCATTGTGAATGTGCTAATCCCACCCTGAGGTTCCCGAGTCTGTAAGGGGACTAATGCCAAGACAGCACAGGTGACAGCAGTGGAGGGCATGTCCTATTTGATAATCTCCTCCTTGTTTTCCCACCCAGGGAAGAGCATACCGCTCTCCTTGCTCCATCTTCAAACCAAGGCTTAGTAGGAATACAATGTCCCCTCAGACACACCAGGAGGTTTCCTAATTAGTTAAATGATCTTCCAAAAATAGGAATAAGATGTCTGCCCCAGACCAGTAGTATATTTCAAAATATTATCTGGCTATGAAAAAGGATATTTTTAGCACATTACAGACTTCACAGTTCTTCAATAAATTTAGAGAGCTCAACGGGCATTAGGGAGGTCCTCCCACAACCAGGGGGGTGACAAAGACAACTCATATGCAACAGGAAGGCTCAGGGGTCATTTGCAGCAGCCAGTTAAGGCTGAATTCAAGTACATCAGGACAGATGGATCTCCAACAGCTTCATAATAGATAAACAGTCACCTTCTCATAGGCAGCATGTGAAGTGAATAGTCCTTAGGCCTGAGGGTTTGCGCTCAGCAGCCAGTACACCCTGGCAGAGGCAGGAAAGCAGATGTCCTGGAGAGGAAAGCATCAGGAGAGGCCAGAAGAAAGGACAAGGACGACTTACAGGAGCACAAAGCTGAGAGGGAGGGGTGAGAGCAGGAAGAACAGCCACAGCAGGTGTGCCTTCAGCCTCAGACTTTTGCTGACTGCAGTGCTAATTAGAGACAGATGAGACCCACTTTTAACTGGCTAGGACAGGAGGCAGAAAAAAAGGGTTGGAAAGAATGATCTACCAGCATGGACTGGCAGGACCTAGAGAAGGTGACAGAGGTAGTCATGGACCAGCTGTCCTGGGACCAAATCCATCTCTCCATGCTACCTAAAACTAGAAAGGCCTCAGCTGGAGTGCAGGGTCCAGTTCAGGGTGCAGCACCTCCAGAGAGACATGGAGCAAATGGAAGAAATCCATAGAACAACAAAGAACAACTGGAGGGCAAGCAGGGCTGGTTTATTTGAGGCAAGGTTAAAGGAACTGGGATTACCCTACAGAAGAGGAGAACATGAGAGGAGAAGTGCAACTTTCAGCCACAGCATTCGAAGATGTAAAAGGCTTATCCAGGAAGAATGAAGGGAAGACAGAATCTGCAAAAAATGTATTTTCCATGTCCCTGATGGAGAGGATAAACAATGTGAGGCTGGAGTTGGAGCAAGGCCACCTTAGCTTAAAAATGAGGAACTTCTTTCTAATGGGTTAGGGTAGTGAAGTCCTACAATAGATTGCCTAGGGATACTGCAGATGCCTCTGCACCAGAGATTTTCAAGACCAGACTGAACAAACATCTGTCATAAATTACATAGGTGCAAGCGGCTCTGCCTTAGGCTGAGATGATGTTGCATGGTGCATCTTTTAGATAGCCATGTTATGCCCATGTTTCTCAGCTGAGCAAGTCATTGTGCTTAGCTGGGACAGCAAGAGGGATACTCCTCTCTTCAGAGGAATCGTCTCTTGAACTTCATAGACTATTGGCCATTCTTGTAACTCTCCACAAGCTGAGCTGCTTCTCCAGAGGGAATTCACCAAGAGCCATCTCCTTGCCTGCCCTCCCTCTCCTGTAAGACAGGGCACTGCACTGACTGCAGTGGCTGGGAAGCAGTCTGGCAGCAAGGAAGGGAGAAATCTCTTCCAAGCTAAAGCAGGCATTAATGGTGACTGTTGATGTTAAACTACAATAGCAGAGTAGTGGCATTCTCCTCTATAAATACCAGAGCAAACAGAGGATGAGCGACAAGGCTAATTTGAGAGCTGGCTAGTTGGGAGAAGAAAAAGCCCTTTGCTTACCCAGCTTGACCTCAAAAAGCCAGAGGACTACACTGTGTGCATTGTGGTAGAGATGCTGTCAATCACCTGCCCTGCCAAGACATTTGGCTCCACTGTTCAGGTAGTACAGACTATGAATTAAGGATGTGAGAACTGTCTTCACAGAACGGAGATCCATGTCCATTTTTGTAACATCACCAGTTTTAGAACACCATTAAGAATCTGACTTTTTTACATTTCCCCCCTGTTTCTTTTCATTTTCTCTTGCCAACAAACTGTCAGATCCTGGTCAGAAATGCAGTCAGTGTGCTGAAATGTAATTTGATAGTCTTGCTTCTAGCTGAATTACTATAAGTAGTATCCAAATTTCACAAGAGAGACAGGAACGTCCCTTCTAGGTGTAGAGCCTGCATACAGCCTTCATAGTCCAGCATTTATCTACAGTGGAGAAGAAATAAGGAGCGTAGGGAGGGGACACAGACCTCTGCATGGGTCTCTCCTATCCAAGGATGGGGACGTCAGACCGCAAGGATGCTTCATTATGGGTGCAGAGCCATGTTCTGAAGGGTTCCTTAAAGCGGTAATTAAGGGACATTAAAGCCAGAAGGATGACATACAAGCCACATCAATACCTTTTATGCCACAAGTTATAAAAGCTGGGATTTCTAGATTAAGTACTAGAGACTCCCTTTGCTAGACTTACATTTTGCCTCTACTGCTCATTTGAACGACCCAAAGGAAGAAGTGACTGTCACTGCTAGAGAGACCACAACCAATTCTGTCATCAACACTGAGCTGGGATTCATGCTCCCTTTAAAAGAGAGCAGGGAAGAGCTCACAGAACCAAAGAGATTGAGATTCTCATCTAACCTGCTGGACTTAGAGAATGGGTGGGTGGGAAATGACATTCACTGAGAAATCCAAGGAAAGGATCTCTTACAGGCAGACCTCTCTATTATTTCTCTGACCTGGACTGCAGATTAGAGGTTTTATGACTTATCAGCAACTGAGGACAGCATTCTAGCCTTACCCTGACAGCAGGATGTTGGGAGCTGTAGGGATCCCTGGACTTTGCCTGATTGACACAGCTCTAATGGTCCAATGCAAAAATAAAAGAGACAAGACATCGTCATTCTTCTCAGCCTAGAGGAATCCAGGTGACACACATTCCCTATAGTGTTCTTACTGAGGAGTCTGAGAAAGCATCTCAAAGGAAATCAGAGGAGGATGTAGTTATGTATACATATGCTAAAGTTACCAACTGCAAATATTACACTGCAGCCTCACATTTAAATGTGACAAAGTGGGAAGATCTGCATAGATCTCCCCTGGTAGATTTACTGCCTAATAGCTTTTTTTGAAAAAAGCTATTCATAAGTATTTCAAATACTATTTACAATGTTTTGATGGGTATTAAATACTTATTTACTACAGAATGCTGCTGGGAAGGACTGTTAAACACCTGCACTCAGAGTTGACATCCATGTGATGACCCTGAGGCTTGACTGCATTAATGCTTTCTGAAAAGATATCCAGGGCCTGTGCTCCAGCTGTGGTGCAGGAGAGGCATGGTGCAGCACTACGCATAACTTGGCATCCCCTCTCTCCTACCCCTCCAGCTGCCCAGGCTGGACCCCACAGTGGTCTTGGAGCCACAGCCTGCATCCTTCCAGGACACATGGCTGCAGATGCCGCTGACTTTGCTCCAGCTGTGATGGTCCCCTCTCCATGCTGCAGGAAACACTGGTGCTGAAGGGCAGGAATCTCACGGAGGAAATTCAGGAGACTCTGTCACCAACGCTGGCAGCCACCTCCTCCAGGTAACACGAATTTTACCTGTGCCACTCCTTGACACAGAGCCATCTTTTTTTTTTTTTTTTAAATCCTCCAACAACAGAGACTGCACAAGCCCCACAAGCTATCTGCTCTGGAGTTTAAGCATCCCAACAGAAGCGGAGAAAGAACAGGGATTTCATCGCTATCACAGTACTGCTATCAGCTTTAATTAGACACCACGGTGTGCTGTGGCACTGGGGGCTGCTGGGGCCAACCCTGCCACGCTGCAGGGAATGTGTCACACACCAGCCCCACTGATTACATACAGTGCTTTTGAAAAGCACAGAGAAGGATTTTTTAGCAGGAAAAAAAATAGTAAGCCTAAAAACAAAGATAGTTTGGGCTTTGGGGCTGTAGATTTTCAAAAAAAATATTGGCTAAAATGACACAGCTAGCTGGTAACCCCCTGGAAGCCAGGCGGCTGAGCATTGCATCAGTGCCAGCCAGGATGTTTCAGGGTACGTTTTTCTTCTGTCAGATTTATATCACTCCCAGATTGCTGAAGATCTGCAAAGACACACTGACCCAAGCCCCGAAGAAGTGGATGACCTGTCTCGCTCGGCTGCACTAAGGCTGTAAGCCCAGCTCCATCCTGAAGCCGAGCTCTGTCTGCTGGTGGGTCTGTGGATGAGCAGTGACCCCCCGGGGACTGGGCTGGATCCCCACCAGGGACTCGGCGCTCTGCTCACCAATGCCAGCCCACCTCCCGCTTCAGATTTACTGCTACTTCTGGCAGTCAATAAAAGCCTGCAATGCACTAGGCAGGAAACCTCCCCTCTTCATCCCTCCCACCCTTCCAGCTACAGAGATCCGAGAAGATTTATTACAGCAATAAAAACAAAAGAGACGGAAAGATCCAGGGGAGTCTCCAAGGCAGGCAGTGCTTCAATAAAGCCCAAGCAGGCTCTTGGGGGGATGCTGATCTCCGGGAGAGACCGCACCAAACAGCGGCAACCAATTCATCCGCTGGAAGGGGAAACATCAGCCCACGCACATGTGATACCCCAGCAGGAGGGCAGGAGAGATAATTCAAACAGGAGGGAGTATTGGGCTCCAGGTTTTTAAAGCCCCTGAGTGGAAGAGGAACCAGATGGGAAGGGAGATGCTCAAGCAGGGGAGCCAAGAAGCAGCCATGCAAGAGCACTCCCACCCTCCTACTCTCATCACTGCATCTGAGGCCCAGGCCACAGTGATAACCATTGCTCTGGTCCCAAAACTTCACCCACTCCTGCCAAGGCACTTCACCCACGGCACAGCACTGCCCGCTCTCCTGGGGCAGGGTGGCTCTGAGGGGCTGAACAGTCCCCATGTCACCATGTGCCTTGCAATGCTGCAGACAGAGATAATATGGAAACTCCTCTGCAAAGGAGCCTTTTACTCACCTCTACTCCTACTTTGCAGGAGAGACAGTCAATAAAACCAAACACCAGTCCCTCCTTCCCAGTCCCTGGGGTCCCTTACTGAAGCCCTCAGGTAGATGGGACGTGAGATCAGGTCTCCCTGGCTTGGGGCAGGCACCACGCAGGGCTTGCAGCTCCTTGCTTCCCTTCACAAAACTCCTGCAGGTCCACATGTTCCCACACTGGGACCTACACACAGGCAGCCCAAAATTCCCTGAGAAATGCACTCCCCACACAGATCTCCATCATCCTCAGCACTCAGATTGGCTCTTCATGGCCAGGCTGGCACCCACCAACCTTCCCCCTGCACAGATGCCATGTGCGGTGTAATGCCAGAGCAAGGGCTGTGCTTTTGCATCTAAGGAGAAGGGAGAGAAACCCTTTAATCCCGAGAAAGGGTTAAAAGAAAATGTGTTCCTTGAAGAGGAGGGAGGGTTTTGTAGCACAGAAAAGCCCTGGGGACCCTAGAGGCTTCTCCAAGTTCTTCCCCTCTGCAGAGCTTCATGGTTTAACCTCACAAAACTGCCTCCTTGCCTTAGTTTCCTCTGCAAAACAGGATCTTAGATCTGTAAGGGATGCTAGAAGGTGCCACTGAAGAGCAAAGTTGATGCTCTTACACAGGCTGTAAGGCAGGCTCCCTCCCTGCCTGCAGTAGGGTCCCTGCCTGCTGCCTCCCACACTGGGACTGGGACATTTTAAGAGTCCTTTTACTGCTTGGAATTTTCACACCCACAGAAACAGATGTTCCCTGAGGTTACCCTGAAATTACTGTTAAGTCAAGCCTGGATTTCCACATAGTAAGGTAACACACAAATCTCAGTTAAAAGCTATTCTGTACCCCAATCCTGACACAAATGCAGATGTGCATTCACACCTGTGTTTTCTGACAACACAGAAACATGTAATCAATTTGTACCTCCTGAATGACTCTAGATGAAGTGGGTCTAAGGGTCTATACCGGGGTTGTGTTGACCAGCCCCCCACCTCACCTCAAAGATCAAGATACAGCAGCAGCATCGCTCCAGGACTGCCGCATTTCAAGAGAACAGGAGGGAACAGGCAGTACTTTGGAAAGCACAGCACTAAAATACAGTAACCCCTTCCAACACTGATTTACTTGGTACTGTTGCCTAGACAAAAGCAACTACCAAAAATCAGGTAGAGAATAAAGAAGTGATTTTCAGTCCTCATTTTCAATAAGTAAATGTATCTGTGCTCAAAGCTTACTGTGCTCTTAAATAATTGGTTAATTCTTTCCCCCGTGCAAAGCTCTTCAGTTCACCTTTAAAAGAAAGAGATGGATGATTTAGAGTCCAGCATCCCAAAAGCAAATCTCCGCTCCCCACGCAAGAGGCAATAATTCAGCACAGCTACGCTGCCATCAGTCATGCTTCTCATCTTCCCAGTGCACCTTTCCTGTCACTCCCTGGCAGGGGGAAATGGATGGTCGATGCTCTCTGCTGTGTCAATTTTGGGGGTGGAAAAGATAGGAAAGGGGTGACCTTGCAAACACTGCCAGCAAGTCACATGTGTCTAGCTCAGAGATGGCTGGTGGTCTCCTTTGCGACTGCCTGGCTTTGCTAATTACATGCTTTAAATGTTAGAGGGAGACATATTTAGCTCCCCAGAGCGTGGTTAGTGTTAGAGGGACTCTGTAATTTGTCTTTTTTTTGTGTTGCTGCGTTATGTGGTTTGAGGATTTTTCCTCCCAATGGTTCCCATATGAAATAGGCTCCATTTTCAAGTAAAAAGATTACTATATTTATTTATTTTAAACTGCCACTTCTGCAAGCCCAGCCTAGGATCAGAGAGTCAGACAAGGCCTTGTCTGCTTTCCCCAGTAATAAAGGTCTTGTAATTATACAGGAAAGCCTGGTGCTAATAGACAAGCCAGAAGGCATCCCAGTCTATTTTTCTGTAGCTATCCTGCCTGTGAAAGACTGAGGATAGCTTATCCATGCTGCCTGTGCAAACAGAGGTGATTCACACAGAGACACCAGGCCCTGGATAACATTAAAGCTGAGAAGTTGGTTGAGAAAGGGAAAGGACAATTATTTTTTTTTTAAGTCCTGTATCCATCATGTCCCCTGTGGCTCTGTGTACGGCACAGCTAGGGAAGGACACCATGCCATGTAGTCAACATCGTGTGGACAGCTCTCCCACAGCCACTGAGCCCACCTCTGGTGGGAAAAGCCCACCACCAAGCCTGGAGGAGCCAGGGCACCATTCCCCACCACTCTTCCAGCACTGGTACCTCATAAGGAAGCAGCAGATCTCAGAGGCTGTGCCCTCTCCAGCAGGCTGGAGTGAGACCCCTCTCTGTCAGGGGAAAATTCATATCAAACCTTATGGGGATTTTCACAAGGCTTTGAGCTGCCACATTAGTCTCTGCTTACCCTGTCCAGATGTCTATTTTAAACCAAGCACAAATGCAGTCCTTCAGCAAAGAAATGCTCCTATTGATCAAACCTCCATCTAAAGACAAGACTATTCTTCTCCCCTCACCTCTTCAAACAAGCCCATTAACTTTACTCCAGTTAACCAGGGACATCTCATGCCTGTGGACACATCCAAGCTAGGCAGTATCTATACCGGGAGAGTGGGGAAAGTACAGGTCCTCACAGTAGCACATGACCTCATCCAAGTGATAAGAAGTAGCTCAGATTTCAAAAATTATCTATTTTAATTACACACAGTGAGATTTATAACGTAGGTTATAACATTTAGATAGTTGTTCAAACACTTCTTTAAGAAATACACTTTTGAGATTGTTAAACTGGCAATACCCTGAAAGTAAAATTTAAAAGATCATTCCTTCTATCTGAAAGAAAATGTTCTTCTATGCTTAACATATAAATAAATACATTAGACCCAGGGGTGTAATGCAGCAGGTGATTTCACTCCATTCAGCCCAATGCCAAGTAATAGTTTTCTGCATTACTGATAAAAGATGCTAAGCTGTGAGCTAATGTGTAGTTCAATGAATGTACTTGAAAAACCTATTTGGTCCCCAGAAGGAAGAGATGCTCAGTCCTGTGTGGACCATGACACTGAAGATACCCTGCCTTACATGAGTTTTGGATTCTGCATTCTCCTGATTGCAGCCCATGCCGTTGGATATATTAAGAACCTGATCCTACACGGAGCTCTGCTGAAGCCAGTGCCCTGCCATACTGGCACCCAATGAAGGGCAGATGCCTTCAGCTTCATCCCTAAGGCATGCTAAGGCAGCCATCTCTTCTGACTCAGTGACAGTCTTCCTGAAAATCACTCTGACCCTTCTCACGTCCTCTGTTAGGGCAGAGGTGGTCAGTCCTGGGTCTCCCTGGAACAGAGCGGTGCAAGAAGCAGTGACCAGGGACAAGACCCAGGACAAGAAACTTTCCATGATAATGCAGCATTAGGAAAGGTAATGGCTGCTACATTACTCCTGTTTTGTACGTGGAGAAACTGAGGCACACACAGAGCAGTGATGTGGCTTCCCCATGGCTGCACAGCAAACCAGAGGCAGGTCCAGAAGCAGCAGCCAGCTTCCCCTGTCTCATGTGCTACAAAGCAATGGTTGGAAAAGGGATCCAGTCAGGCATGTTAGCAACAGATTTAAACAGACTTTCCTGCTTCAGCTGCCTCAGCTTCCCTGTGAGTGCTCCCAGCTCACCAAGTCTGGCCAGTGGAACCACCACTGCACAGCCTTTATGCTAAACCAGAAACCTTGGTCCTGGGCTGGACTAGGTGCCCCTCACACACCCTTTCACCACTGTTTTACCACAAGGACTGCTAGTAACTCGGCAGAGACACTTACTAAACTATTCCCCTTAGAGCTGCATTGTATAAGGCTGTTAAGCATGGCCAAAATGGGAGAAGATGTGCAACTGTATCATCATTGGGAAAAAATCCCAACAGAAATTTTATCTAATCTAATCCTAGCCCACTCAGTTATGGCAAATGGAGCCATAATAAAGGTGTGATTTCTCCTTTTGCCAGCAAAAGTGGATTTTGCCCCAGCAGCTGCTGGGAGCACAGCACAACAGACCCATGTCAGGCCGAAATCCAAGCTGTGCCTGTACCGGGTGCCCCACAGCTGGCAGTGCCAAGGAGCTCCACAGTTGCCAGAGCTCGGGGGTGCTCCTGGGTGCCCCAGTAGGGTGGCACAGTCCCAGACAGTGGTTCCAAGTGGCCTTTGCCAGTTTCTTTGAGGACTGTAGACCTGCTGCAGCTGGTCTGCTCCCCCCCATCTTCTAGGTTTAGTAGGAGAAAGGACACGTGCTTCAGACATCACATAAGAAAATTGCAATCCAGCAACACTGGGAAGGGCTCATCTGATGGGGACGCTCCAGAAAATTAAGTTGAATTAATTAGGAGTGGGAAGTTAAGGGATGAGAAAGCCCTGTGTGGACACTTACGCTCTGAAGTAACATGACCCCAGTTCAGTTTAGCTTAACTAGAGTAAGGTCCTAGGAATAAGCTCATCCACACAGGATTTAACAGACTTTAATTAACATCTGCAGACAAACCCTCAGTCAATAAAACTACAACTGCTCCAGCCTGGTTCTGAGAGACTCAAGTCTGACTGTGCTCAGTGCAGGGCCACCAATCTAGATACCAGTGGCACTGTGCTATGGTTTTGTTCCTTTTCCAAGTTTTCCAGTTTCTGCGCATATCTCATCTCTACACTAAGAACCAGATATTGTAACAACTACCAGAAATTCATGTCCATCATCACGACAGAGGCCAGAGCCACTGCAAGTTTCCTGGAGAGCAGCATGGCCATAGCCTGGACTCAACCACTCCAAACATACAGTTGTTACTGATACAGCTCTAGGGTGTTTAAATAGCTATTAAACAGTGATCATGCTCTACCCCACCAGCTCTGGTCAGCACAGAACATTTCTAGATGCCAGCCTATCACTATCATTTGGATGCTATTTTATTATTGTGTTGTGCTAAGACAAGCTCTTGTTTCTTGATTGCAACTGTAAATCAAGAGAAAGATGTCTGCACTCAGCCATTAGAAAAAAAAAGATCCCCACTAAAAGGCACGCTTGAGTCTGCGGTCTTAGCTCAGCAGCGTTCTGGCACATGTTCTACATCAACCAAATTAAGGTGCGATATCAATGAGAACACTGATGGCAGAATTAATTTGTCCCATGGCATGACAGAGATGCTTACCCAAACATAATTCCTTCTCTTCACACACAGTGTAGACATCAACAGCATAACCACATCTTGTTATTTAAATACCACAAAACCATATTATATTGGTAAATGCAATACCTCTCAGTACAGTGAATCTCTTTATGTATTACAGACTGAACTCCAAACTTCTCAGAGTCATTCATGAGAAAAGAGTTTAGTTCACTGCTCTTACACAACATACTAGAAATTAAATATAAAAGCACATAATAAGAGAGAAACGCTGCAGGCATATTTAGGCCACCTAAGTTTTGCAGCAAAAATAGCTCCAAAGTTAACTGTTTCACCCTCCAAAGTGGAATGCTAATGGACGGTGAATGGTATAACACACAGCCATTGACTTGGAAAGGAATTTTTGCCTAAAAGGCTTAGAGCAACCGCTTTCAGCCTGCCATTTTGATGGCAGACTGTGGACTGCTCCTGAGGGATTCACGAAAGGTTACTGTGAAAAACGATCGCTATACACTATAAAGCAAAGTCAAGTGTTTCTAAAGGGGCTCATATATCCCCCTAGAATATTTCGAAGGTGCCAAAAATTGAGAAGGGCTGACAAACCCCTACACAAGGGACAAACTCCTTATTTTATTTTGCCTGGTTTACAGCAGTGTAACTCTCTTAATGCAAAGGGAGCATCTTCTGATGTATACCAGTTGTCCAGTAAAAATAAGAGAGAAGCCAATTCAGCTGCATGTGGCAGGATCAGAATAATTAAACTGGTGAGAGTACAGCAGACTGCAAAAATCCAACAGGATGTTTCACATATGAAGCTCTGCATGTAGAAGACACAGAGTACATTTGATTATCAGATAAACAGTTTGTAATTGTGTAATTAAATATCATTTTATAACTATACACACTGGGGGCAGAATTAATGTTCTGCTTGGCATTATTGACTTCTAGGACTTAATCATGCAAATGGAACATTCTCTTAACGAGATTTTTTAAAATAGCCTCTCTTGGGTTTAAGTGGAGAATGCAAGAGAAGAAAGGTGGTGCTCTGTCCCAGGGAAGGATTTTGCAGAAAATCACCCTCCGTTGGATGTGCCACATGCTCAGCCTGGGCAGCTGCACTCAGGACACCACGGGACAGAGGTGCACCCCTGCAGATCTCCTTAGCAAGCATCCTGCCCCAGCTCCCACTTCAGGCAGCCTGCACAGGCGTGGGTTACTGGGGCACGGCATAGCCACACTCAGCTCCACGCAGATTACTACAGAACAAAAGTCATCCCAACTGTGGAAAGGAAGACTAAGGGGAAGCAAAGAAGGAATGGCTGCAACACATGTTCATGAACATCTATATCAGAAACTTAGCTGTGTCCAAAGACTCTGTTTTGTGCACTTCCCATGGCTGAATACAGTTCAGCAACCACTAGTGCAGAACAAAGCTATGTTCCCTGCCTGATGCCAAAAGTGCCATCAAATGTCTGTCCTGCTTACGCATACTGAACATTAAACACCATTTAGCTGGGCCCAGCGATGTCCCAATTTGCCACTAATGGTCCTGCGTCAGGGTGCAGCACTCCATGCTCTGCATGGATAACTAGTGATGGCAGAAGGTAACTTGGCCCTGCCCAGCATCAAGTCTACTTCAGGAAAGAGCAGAAGGGAATGTGATAGTCTTCCCTCTGTATTCCAGCTCCCAGTCAGCAGGAACTTAGGGACCATCTGCGCCCCAGGCTGTATCCACCACAGCATGCTCAACACAAGGGGCTGTGCGATCGACTGCCCTTTCTAATTTCTTAAAACTCACTTACCAGAAGTGACACCAACATTATGTATGATGTTCCTCAACTCTTCTTGTATTTGCATTACTTGCCAATCCTGGCTCCCTTCTCCAAGGACTTCTAAAGCATATGAAGCAGAGGTGCACTTGGAGGGGAAAACACAAGTGAATTGCAAAATGAAGGAGGGCCAGAGAAGGAGAGGAGGTAAAAGATGCATATAGGAGTATACACAGAGAAAAAGAGAGGAAAAAAAAAAGGAATATGAAACTCCATCTGGCTTCTTTCAAGAAAAATGGAGGCTTGGTCCTATTCCCAACTGCACAAGCCCCTATTGTTTAATGAAGAATCAGTATTCAAACAGTGAGCACAGTCAGCCCCACTGTACAATACCCAGTTGTTCTCCATCCTCCCAGGGCATGTTTGATGAATTCAGTCAATGCTGCTAACCTTAGGCTGGAGTGTGGGTGGCTCTGTCACCGGATGGCACAGCTTACACAGGGCCAGTGCCAAAAGCACTAATTTCAACACTGATCTCTTACAGCATTGGTCTGATAGCACAACTTGCTGCCATGCCAATACCCAGCATCCAGAACGTCCCCTCTGAGATTTGCAGGCTGCAATTAGCAGGTGAATGTGCCACTTTCCCTGGGGCTGGTGAAAGCACCTCAGTCCCTATTGATTGCCAATCAATAGCTGCTTCCCATCTCTCCCTCTCAGTTTCTGCAGTAGCAAGTGTTAGTAATCAAATAAGAGTGGCAGGCTGATAAGATCCTGTTATCAGTGCACCAGCAAAATGGGATTCTAGATCTAATCTCCCATGTCACATTTCCAACCCTGATCACTGAGATTTAACCCCTCTCATGACTGAAGTACACAGCCACAGCTGCTTGCGAGAAAACTTCCCAATCTCCAAACAGGCCAAGAAAGCCAATCGAACAACCAAATTCCTGCTCCCACTGAAACCCAGGGAAAGCAGGAACAACTGCAGGAAAGGCTCCCAATGGTAGGGATTACTGTTTACTGCATCTTCTCATTGCTTCCTATTGTGCTTCCAAGTCACCGCAAGAAACAGAAATGCCATGCAGCCAAAAGGGTCTGTACTGCCCTTGTATTCCATTTTTCACAAAGAAACACTACCGAAAAATGAGGTTCCCAAAGAATACTTCACAGACTCTTCTTCTGGGCCTGTGAAGTCTCCACACCCTCTCAGCTAGGAAAACAAAGTCCTTCCACTCCATAGGGGACAAATACTTCAGTGCTTACTTGCACCCCAGTCCTGGCAGACCTTGGTTAAAATCTCTTGTAAATAGCCAAATTTCATGGCTATTTATTGACATGTCCTCATGGCACACGGCCATCTAGAGACACCTGGATTGTCTGAGAAGGGAAGCTCTAAATAAGCTGCCATGACTGCATGGCTTCTGCTCTTCCAAATGACATGGAAGTAACTTTGCCAGCAAAACAGCAAATACCAGCAAAGAGATGGTTAACGCAACTCCCTCCACCCACTCTAACTGCAGGAGTCTTTCTATCACATGCAAGAGGTTTGAGCTCAGGCCCTCAGAGGACTACTCTATTTATAATTGAATGTTAACAGAAGAAAGAAGAAGAAATTCAACCAGACATCAGGGTTGAACGACATGCAGGCTGGCTGTTGTGTTACTCCACATGAAATACATGATATCTGAGATATCAAGAAGATGGTGCTCCTCCCCTCCTTATCATTAGCACTTTTTTTGACTATTATTTCTGGAACATCTCTCCTGCTTTTTCTCCCCTTCTGCCAAATCTCTGCCAATTCTGCTACAATGCTGGTGTCTAGAAGAGAAACTTGCTCTGGGGTCACTACCACTGGACCCCAGCCAGTTTCATACAATGGCATAGCCTGGGGGCACTTGTTTCTGCCCCCACAACCTCAGTGTGCACCAGACTCTTAAAACTTAGAAACACCAGCTGAAGGTCAAAGCGACAGATCACCAGGACAGTATGTTACTGCATGTCCTCGGCCATTTCCAGCAACCAAGAACATCTGCGTACAGAAAATCTACAACACATCGCAAGTACACATCACATGTAGCCATCATGCAAAGGGATATCCTCTAACAATGCCCAGGGGGTTCAGCAAGGAGGACACTTGCTGGACTGGGATATAAGCTTCTACTGCAGGGCTGTGCTCTCCCTGGGAGCTCTGCTATGTGTCTAGTAACCAATACCTCAGCTGGTCAGCATCTAAGGGCACTCACCTGTTTCAGATGGGAAAAAGGCACAAAATGGACATTGGGTGGAAAATTCTAGTTCATCAGCTTTGCCTGGACATTCTCTGCAGCAGGGGAGAAGGTGGGCAGCCCAGGGAGACCTTCCCTTGATATGCCAGCGAGGGCCAGAGCTGCTTTCACCTTTTACAGGGAGTAAACCTCTGCTACTGCCTACAAAATCCCAAGTCAGTAGCAGTGATTTATTGGGTTAATATTTAAGATGTGCTATGCTGCTGACTCACATTCACGGGAACTGCCACGTCTGTGGGGCCTCACAGGGCCCACCCTGGGCAGCAACAGCCCTTAAGACAGTAACACCATGGGGGCACATAACTGTGTGTGAGCATAACTTCTGGGGATCAGTTACAGAAGGGTGCTTAGAAATTTGTGGCTGAATGTCAGCATCGCGTAGGTGTCCAGCGCTGTGGTTTCTCCACTGTGTTGCTGATATTGATCCTCCTTATATAGTTCACAGATTGCTGGCTAATTATACGTCGCTGATAAATCAATGCACCGCTTCAATCCTGATTTGGTTTAAACTGCACGAACCGAGCAGTTTTTCCCTGCAGCACAGCTCCTTCCCTGCAGAGCTGCTCCCAGCCAGCTGGCCCCCAGCCTGCACCAGGGCAGCGGCTGACCCCATCCCACACATCGGACCTGTGTTTCTCTTGCCCAGCTTCCCAAGGCCCCAGTTGGCCCATTTCTGCTGCACGCTGAGGACTGTCCAGTCAGCAACCCACACTCCAGTGTACCAACCTTCCCCTTGGACCATGGTCCCCATGGGCTCACTGGGGCAGGGCTGCATGTCACCCCATCATCCCTGGCATGGATAAAGATGCTAAACTGTTCAGGCCTTACATCGTCTCCTCAAGGTTGTGACTAGGAACTGGCTACCCATTAAACCTCAAAGCACTGACCACTACCTTTTCAGCCTGACCAGACAGCTTTTTAATACATCTTGTAGTCACCTATCAAGGCTGTATCTCCCCAGACTGGCTATAATGATGCTATGGGACAACACATCAAAAACCAAAAGCCAAGGTAAATGACACCCACTGCTCTCTCCACAGCCACCAACTCAGGCATCTCATCACAGAAAGCAATCGGGTTAGTCAGGCATGAACTGTTACAGTAAACTCATGCTGACTGTTCCCAGTCACCTTCCTGCACCTAGAAATAGCACAGTCTAACATATAACCACTCCAAGTTGGTTGTCCTTCGCTGTAAAAAAGCTTTTCCTTGTAGGTTCTCAGACTGGTCAAGGCTAAAAGTAATTTAAAGTTACTAAGGGACCCTAATGGTCTCTGGAGAGAGGCTTAGGCGAGTAAGGGCTTATTGCACAAGTTGAGATGGGCATGTACCCACGTCACACACCCTGACATCAACTAACCATCAGGCTGTGAGCAAGTCCATGCCACCTTTCTGTATGGGTCTTCAATCTCCAAAATTCACAGAGGTACTCACTATAGCCTGGGAGCGGGTCCTTACTGGGGACAGTACAGGCAGCGTGAGTGGAGGAGACAGTGGCAACACTTGCCCACAACACAGGTGGTGTGGATGTGGCAGAGAGAGGGGATGGTGTGCCCAGTTGTTGCAAACAGGTGAAAACAGATTAATAGTTCCACAGCTGCTAAGGGGTTAGCAAGACGTTGATGCTTTAAATGGCAGGGCTCTAGTGAAACACCACAGCCCTGCAGGAGCCTCGCAGCAATAGTTGACATTCAGATCCAAGCAGGCTCCTCGGAGAGGGCTGTGGGAGCCTGGGGTGGCAGGGGCAGCAGTGTCACAGCATGACATAAAGCCCACCAACCTACCTCTGTTCCCAAAGAGGACCAACGTGCCCCATCTGGGCACAGCAACTGAAGCCTCTCAGAGGCGACCCTGGACAGGCCACCCCAGGGAGGCTTTGTTCCCAGCGCCTGGTGCTACTCAGCAGCCATGCGGGAAGGCAGGCTGTGATTTCTGCAGCTGTGCTCTTGCTGAAGAAAAGCGCCCATTTTGAGTCCCTGCATCCCAGCTGTGCCAACCACCCTGCTCTCCAGAGCCTGCATTTTCAAGCAAGCACCACACACACTCTCTGATCACCCTTCCAGCACTGAAGGATGCTCAGCGCCCAGGCGCTCACACCTCATTCCCTGCACACTCCCCAAGAGTGGCACAGCCCTCCTCATGGGACAGGCACACTGCTGCCAGCCGTGCCAGCCCCAAACCTGCCAACACAGGCATCTCCTCACCCTGATCACCCCCTGCCCTACAGTATCTCACAGGACTAGAGGCTGCCAAACAGAGTGTACCTACAGGCACTTGCTTTTGCTTGGTAGATAAAGTGATCCTCCTGCCCAATTTGTAGAGCAATTTGGGATCCCTCCATGCAAAAAGAGAAAAATAAATGCAAAATACCTTTAATTGCTATGTGAAACTGACTGAGGTAACCAAACAACGTTACCTCAATATTCCTCAGGCACTCTCCATGCTCTGTCTACAGGAGGTCAGATAACTTTGGGCATGCTACTGTCCCACCACCCTGTTACAGAAAAAGCATGTAACTGTTTCTAAGGCCAGGTGAAACATGAGCCAGATGGTACAAGAGGTTTCCAGAGGACCATAAAACCAATATGTTGCTCCACAACGATTTCCTTGTGCAAATGCGGGTGAGCAGTGAGAATTACTCCAGAGCTGTGGTGAAAACGCAACCGTAACTCAGGCAGGGAGGAGTCTGCCACAACTGTTTGCTTAAGTCTCTCTCCTGCTCTCAACAAGGATATGGTGCTTGAGAGCCACCAGGATTTACATGATGGTCCAATATTTTCTTTCATGCCAAATCTCTTGCTTTGCTGCGATGTTTGAAGTTGGGGACCATTATTACAGATACCTAGATGCCAAGATGGAAGAAGATGAGCATGGAGAAGAATGCTGCTTCTCTCTTTGCTCCAAGACATACTCAGTTAAAGGCAGTGCTGCCTGAAAAAGATCAGATGGCTTCCCAGTGTCACCTGAAGCATTCACTGGCAATAGGTAGTAGGAGGAGGTAGGCTCCAAGGTGCTATGTTTCTTGGGGGTGGGGGGCAGGAAGCAAAGGCAAAGTAGAGACAGCAGTGGGGAAAGAGCAGGAACCTCCAAGACATTCCCATTGACTGAGAAGTCCTGATTGAAGTACTGGCCTTGCAGCAAGAATATGAGCCCCAGCCCCTGATTAGGGGAGAAGACCAAGGCCCTATTGTTCACAGCAAGTAACTCTCATTTCTTTTCCTCATTCCAACCACATTGTTCTCTATCTGCCCTTCTTCAGATAGTAAGCAATTAGTATAGCAATTCACAGCTAAACTCCTTCGAGCCCTGGACATACCCCCACCAGGGCACTGCTGGACAGTGATTTCCCATATAATTGTATCCAGGGAGAGAACAATGCCATTTAAACACACCTCTGCTCCACCTTTGGTGATTCACTCCCAAAATGCCAGTCATGGACACGCATTGGGATTCAGATCCATCACCTTCAAGGTCAGAACAACATTCTCCTGCCTCCTAAAGAGAGCAAACCTTGCTTGTCTGCTGCCTCTTGTGACCTCTCAAAGGTCCCTTCCCTATCTTCTTCCCTGCTTCCATCTCATATTCCAGAGGTGTCCAGCTCACTCAGAGCTCTAGGATTTAAGGGCAAAAAGACACTTTGGGCTGACAGCCAGCAACACAACAGCACTCACAGCAAGTACAATCTTGTGACAGGTAGATGGATTTATTCGCATGGGTGGATAAACTTCCTGGGAGAGCAGTCTGAAGCCGTTGAACTACAGGAGGGCTGGGGGCAGTACAGTCTCAGCACTGTATCATCAGACCTGTACAGACTAGGGGTATCCTTCGATCATGAGGCAGCTAATGCTGTTTCCCAGCAGACTTCTACTGTGGGGAAGGAAATTCCTCCACATGATTTCCACAGGTACTCAAAGTCACTCCAAGGCCCCACCCTGCCCTCCCTCCTCAGTTTTCTGCAGATTGATTTAAGCTGACACCTCTGGTGAGAGTTAATTGGAATTACAGTATCCCATGGAAGTCCCCTACACGGTCAAGTTCAGGTTCCTCACTTCTAGCCTTAAATTGTTTCAGATGCTGTGATGCTGCAGTTCACACTGGAGGCAGCTGCATTTCAACTGTCACTGCAGTTAGATCTCTGCCCAGAACATCCCAGCTTGTATCAAAGTTTTACAGGGTATCAGCAGGAGGGTAGGACACTGCCTATTATGGAGCTCAATCCCTTCAGCACACTGTATCACAGGCTATTACTACCCAACAAGGGGCAAAAAGACAAGTTTAAAGGGTTAAAGAAAGCTTCCCATTCTTCAAAATTCCCAGGAAGCTTCAGAGAGGATGGTGAGGGTGGAGGAGAGCAGCCCTGGTTGAAGTGGTCCAAGGGCTGGGAAGAGGGATGCGGGGGCAGCGATGTTCACGTGCTGCTAACAGGTTTATTCCGCTGGCAGGGATTCCCTTCAGAAGCATTTGGGTAAGTGCTGTACACTGCCGAGTTCAATCTGCACTAAGCAGATTAGTTCCTTACCGGTGAAAGGTTCTGGGCAGCAGCAGAGAGTTGCTCACCATGTGATACGAGGGGGCTGTCATTACGTTTCATAGATATGATATAATTATATGCTCCCTGGAGGGTACTTCTAATTGAATTATAGGGTGTCTCGCAAGTATTCTGGGCAGCAGTTCGAGGAAGCTCTCACCGCCCAGAACAAGATAGAGATACCCTTTAATTCCATTAGATGTACCCTCCAGGGAGTGGGCCATTACTCTATGAAGCAATTCACTTTAAAAAAAAAAAATCATGTCCCCCCAAAACTGGAAGAGAGGTACCCTTAGCAGAAGCTTGTTGTTGCTGCATACTTCTTTGGGCCTCTCCTCCACAAGCTCACAAGCCTGGAAACTCCCTTGCATGCCACCTGGGACAGCCCTGCATGGAAAGGGAGAAATCCCTCACTGAGGGCAGTAGCCACCCCCTGTCTGGGGGGCTGCTGGGCTCCCTTTCCAGCGTGGAGCCAGGAGACATGGCACCGCACAAAGGGTCACATGCCAGGCTAGATGTACAAGGGAGTCTCAGCCTCCTTAGAAAAGACCCTGAGAAGCAGTCCCCAAAAACAGGACACTAGTAGTCCCAGGCCAGGCCAAACAGAGGCTCCAATCATTGCAGCACATGCTGATGAGGTTCCCCCCTTCAGCCTGCCCATCCATTTGTCCTGCCTTCAAACACCCTGGAGCTGAGAACACCTACCCTGGTCCCTCAGAGAGGGCCAGAGCAACCCCTGGACAAGGCAGCTTGCTCCCCCGAGGCTGGCCATGCTTCCATCACTTGGGCATCCAAAGCTATTTTCCCAGGGGCCTATTTCAACCCTTGGATTCTGCTCTCCATTTTAGTCCAGACTCATTCAGTTTTTCCTCATGAACCAGACCTTCCCAGAGGAGCTGCAGCACCAGGCTTGCAAAATCAGCTGTCCCGCTGTGCCAGCACAGCCAGCCTACAAGTAGTGCACCAGGGACTGGTACCCCTAAACTGCTCTGCACCATGGCACCTCACCTCCTTGGGCTCCCTACTGGCCAGAAGTACTGCACAGGAACAAACATGGGACCTACTGCTCCCCACAGAGCTCAGAGAAGAAAAAAACCCCACCCGTCCACTTACTGATGGTCTCCCAGCACCAAAGGCAACAGCTCCTTTGCTCTTTACTCTCCCCTCCAGGGCCTGTGCACCAAGGAAAGTGCCATGCACTTCTCTCCTGCTCCACCACTGCTGTCTACAAGTTACTGCCAAGTCAGGGGAGATGTCACATCTGCTACGCCTTTTTCTGCTTCTCTATACCATACAAAGGACGGAATAAAAAAAAAAAAGCCTCAGGGGCCTGATTTTCTTTTTTTCCTTTCCTTTGTCACCTCAAGGGAAAGCCAGCACCAGCTGCCCACCACAAAGTCTAATGACCTACTGAAGCTTTTATCAGCTCTGACTCCCACAGACCACGTCTAGCACTGCTCCACTTGTCAGGCCACAAAAAGAGCAAGAAAGACAGTTATGCCAAGAACTTGCTAATTATAGAAGATTAAGACTTTCCAATAGGACAGGCACCACGGTTGCTGCTGAGATAAAGCACACACAGCTCCTCACACTTCCACAGTGCTACCGCCTCACACACCAGCAGTAGCCAGGCATCTGATATGCTCCACCCTGCTACAGCTTTCAGGTATTGCTCTGCAGGATACAGCTGATGAAACCCTAGAAGCCCCGACTGCTAGGCAAGCAGTTATTGCTCATACATAGTCGTTCACTGTGCTTTTGCATTATTCACAGCTCTGCCCACCCCCAGTGGTGTCATCTAACAGGACACATCTGGTAAAAACTGCCAATTCACATGTTCCCTCTCCCCAACCTACTACAAGAGGAGACAACTAGCGTGAGCTTTCAAAGCTAACCACAGTCCACCCCAAAATAAAGAAGCATCTCTGATGTCTTAGAAAACAGCAGTCAGTGCTTAGCCTTGCACAGTCAAAACGCTGGTCCTGGCTCATCCTTCCTAAGCAGAATCATGGTCCAGTTGTCTTTCTAAGGGAGGTGGAAATAGCAGTATTACTGCAAAACTCTCAAGCAGATGAGGTAAAGGAGAGACCAACCCATGAGGGAAGACAGGTAAAGCAGAGATAAGCAGAGCAGAATTGCTACATTAAACATTGATAGCTTTATCATGCTTTTTTCTCTAAAGGATAAAAGCAGAGCATCACGGTGCTCAGATGGTGATTTTTATGAGGGTAGGACCTGTTTGGCTTGCTTATCTCCTGGAAAGAAACAGAGGCACAAAAGGACACATTTCACATTAACAACATACTTTTACATGGAGCACTAAAGAGGCCCAGTAGCGGATAAACCATCTACAACACACTCAGCACAACAGCAGCAGGACAGGCAGGAGCAACCACTCCCAAAAACTGTTTGGAGGGATGAATGGAGGAGAGAGAGAAAAAGCCTCTTTCCTCCCCAGCAACTAAAAACATTGAAGGAGATCACCACCACCTAACAGCAGAACCAGGAGATCAGAGCCATGGCTTTTGCTCACATGGGGTAGAGCATCAAGTCCTGGTCTCTTTTTAATACCCAGAAGGGCTGCATGCCAGCACCTGGAAGGAGAGCAGCAGGACATAGTGGAGGCTGTCAGGGATTTGATGTCCAGAAGAGGGTTTCCAGGTGCTGCTGTCCAGCTCTGGGGCTGCACCACATTCCACATGAGGCTGTTCAGACTTTGAGGCAGATCAGCAGACATCTCTGTTGGCCTCCTAAGGACAGGTCCTGCAGACGCTGGCAGGAAGAACTGGTCCTATCTGATATTCAGACTTTCACCTCACTGCCCTTCCAGCAGAGCCCACCCAAAGGGCCCGGCCAGCCAAGCAGCCAGGGCCTGCTCAACACCAGGACTGGCTTCAGCTGAAATGCTTGCAGCAGAACATGCTGGCACCCAGGCAAAGAGTTGAGGGGCCTCATCTGTCAACAGCCCATCTGCTAAGACAGCTGTAAATATGTACCAGTCCACATTCCTCCCAGCTTTAAATCTGCTGTTTTCACTGAAGCTAAACAGAGGATGAACTTGGTCCCCAGTGCTTCTATCAGCTAGCATAGCAAACTCTCTTATCACCCTTTATCCTGATATGAGGTAAATAAGAAACAAGCCACACTACTAGCAACAGGTAAATCATCTCTTATTTGAAACAGCTGCCACCTTCCACCAGCATCAGCTGCTTCTATTTAGCCACAACAAAAATGTGCTGGAGGACCTCTAGCTAGGGATACCTTAGACTCTGCTGTTCTCCTCATCTCTTTTAGAAAAGGATAAGCCCATGTTTAACTCTGAAACTTTGCTGGTACTCTGATCTGTTAGAAGGCACAGACACGTTACAATGATGCTGTAAGTAACTTTCCCATCATGGGTTAAAAAAACCCCAGCATGTACTTGGAGCAATATATGGTCTATCAAGCCTTGTCACCTGCATCTCTTTTTATCCCCTGAAGCTGTATCATTCAAACTGTGCCTTCTCCTCCTTCTTATAGATGGGAAACAAATATGACCTGTGCCTCTGCAAACCTGTGTGTAAAGGGCATGATGTCTAAGGCACTTATTTGCAAAAATACTCCACACAGTAATGCACAAGTCAGTATGAGTAAAAGAGGAGCTCACCCAAGCTACAGTAGACTTGTTTTATCGTGGATCAGTTCTGGTCTGTTTGTTTTTAAATGCAAAACTTGGTTGTGTCATTTGGCAGAGTTAATTTCCCTGTGTTTGCTCTAAAGTAGGAATATCACTGCCCTCTCTGATACCTCCCAGAACATTCTTTCCAAGGGTCTGCTACTTCAGGAACCCATGAGCTTCCCAGGGGCTTTTCTGCTGCTATATCAGAGCACACATCAGCTCTGAAGAGACGATCTCTACCACATGCCTCTCTTTTGGTCTGGGATCCCAGGTCTTCCCTGTTTAATGCTGTCCCAAACTCATAGAATATGCCTCCTCTGATGGGCAAGAAGTCACATTCTAGACAGGATGTCCTTTGTCCTTCTTTATGGACAGATGGCAAATATGTCCCCCCAACACCTGCCAACAAGACTATCTGGGAAGGTAAAGGTCAACTCAGGGCTTCTCTTCTTCCCAGGATGGTACCATCGTCTCACATTTCTGCAGGCTGATTTAACATACACTCCAGGAACAGTCCCCTGACACCTCACGCTAATTCCCTGCAGGTCACACCGCCGAGACCTCACAGTGGGACTACAGCAGAAACTCAGAGCATGCGTGTATGTGTAAAGGACTTCAGTTAAATTAGAAACTGGTACTGTTAAGAACACCGACATGAGAATTTCACAGCAAGAAGCAAATACACAGCAAGAAGCCTTTCACCACCGGCAACATAGTGGGGGAAAGGTGGGGTTTTTTTTTTTTAACTGGAGGACAGCTGCTGTTTTCCCTTAATCAAAATTAAAATAGGTATCAAGAACTTCTAATTTATGTGAAGGTGTAGGAAGAGAAAGCCAGAAGGATCTTACCCACTGATGGAAACAAACTGGAGAAGAGTTTAGAGGATTCAATCTCCAGCTCAATTTCAAGAAGGCTCTAACGGGAAGGAAGCATGTCCTGAGAGAATAAAACCGTCAGCCTCACACAGCAAATTCTCATTGCCTGGAGTCCCACTGATTACTCTTAAGTTTTGAGGGTTGTTCTCCTCAGAGTCCAGAGCCTTAGGATCAGTGCATGGTGTATGACAGCTGTTGAACAACAGTTCAGACTAGATTACCAGATTAATTTTGTTATGACCTCGGTCATTAATTGGAGTCATCACCAAGGTCTGCAGATGCAGCACACCTCCATGTCATGTGACCAAAATTTAATTTAGGAAAGTGAGCATCCCAAACCACAGTTACTGTTGACAGCTTGGGGGAATAGTGAAATTGCAGCTGCTGCCTATACCTGTACCAATGTGATTTGCAATAGCTGGGGAGAGGTCAGTGAATCTGCATAAATTCACTGTGGTCCTGAGTAAAAGAAAATTACAAGCTTGATGTACACAGACATTCTTCTGGATAGAGCACAGGCCAGCCATTCAGGGAGATCAATTTTATTCCTGTCTTTGCCTCTGATCTGCTGGGTAATCCAGAGGGAAGAGAATTCACTTTCTCTGTAATTTTTCCCCCCATCTGCAAAGTGGGAATAATGTCCTTCCATCTCCTTTGCAAAGCGCTATGAGAACTACTGAAGAAACACCATGCAAAATAGCTAAATATCATTAAGAGCATTCCCCTCAAAATGCCACAGCCATGACTGCGTAGGTGACCAAATTAAAAAATTAAGTTGACAGTTTCCTCAAGCGCTGAATGGCAAAAGGGAAGGGCAATTAATTACACCAAGCCTCAGTATGACATCCTTCAACCAGAAAACCACCATTCACCTTCTCCACTATCACCTTCACCAGATCTACTGGGGAAGGCTAACAGCCACCATGGCAGGACCATAAGCAAGGGGTTAGGGCCCACCGAGGTGTCCAAGTGTGGGTGGACAGGAGAGGAAAAGGAGGAGGAAGGAATACTGACCTTCCCACCAAATAAGGGTGGCACAACACACAGGAGAGAGGGCGGTAGCAGTAGCACATGGTGGCTGCCTGAGGCAGTTGTTAACCAGCACCAACCTGAGCTTGACCCAGACAGGACCACCTCTGGCACAGATCTGGCCTTCACATGCATACATACACGCATACTCCATGAGCACCCCCTGGCCGAAAATGCCCAAAGCCCCCAACAAAAAGAAATGCATGTAGTTTTCCACTGCTCGGTGTCACAGCAGCACTTTGGATGACCAGCCCCACTAGTTAAGCCCACACTGAGACAGCCCAAGGCTCATGGTGACTCTGTGGAACAGTCACAGCCATGCACACAGCAGCCTGGGGGCTTCTCTGGGGAGAAGCAGACAAAAAGAGACAACGTGCAACTTGCACACAAAGTCCTCCCCTAAAGGTGAAAATAAAAAAAAAAATCTCACTGCTTATCGAGGCAGGCTTAATATTTGTCTCCAGCAGTCTCTACAAATGGAGGAGGCAGCACTTCTGTTACTGAGAGGTCTGCCTAACACACACATAGAAAAGCGACTGTAGGTTTCCATGTTACCAAAGTTCGGCCATGCTGACTTTGCAGGCCATTTACCTGGCCTGCAAATTCACCACAGCATCTCTCAACACCCTGTTCCTTCCTGAGCCACAGGCCATACTCCGAGAACTATGGACTCAGGGCAGATGGCTACTCTTCTAGTAGACTTCAGCTCCTGCAAGTAACTGAGCAATCAGCAACAAACGCAAGTAAAAAAGTAGATCTCTTGGCCTAAACCTTAACTCAGTATAGCTGCTGCAAGTGATATGGCCACAGCAGAACTTGTCACTTTATCTTCTAGCTGGCATATCAGTTAGTTACCGGCAACTTGTGTATCTTCCCAAACTTTCCAAAGCAAGACCTAGACAAATTTCCATATGAATTTAAACAGTTTTAAGCAATTTAAACAGAGAAAATTTAAATTAAATTTAATGACTTCCTGGGAGTTCCTTATATTATGCAAAAAGAAAATTCCTTAAAACCCAATTCATTTTTTGCTGCTGGCTCTTAATGATTTCTTTATTGCATGGACATGATAAAGCAGCTGGGTCAATCATTCTTCTACACTTTCATACCTCCAAGAACCTAACATTTATTTCCATATCATTTAATAGAAAAGCATTCCATCATCTTGCAAAAAAAAAAAATCTAAGTTTTGGACTTGATTTTTGAGAGTTTCCTTTTAGTCAACAAGAGAGCTAGGATTCTGCTTCAGCTGCTGAGGTCATATCCAACCCTCACTGGAGCAGGAGTTCAGAAATAACAAATGTATTGAAAGAGAGGCAGCATAATCTAATATTTGAGACCTGATCAATTCCCTTCTCAACAGATGACAGCATTGAAGATTATATGGCTTGATTTATAGCTATCCAACACCCATACACATCCATACACACACACACTGCATGAGACCATATTTCAGTAATAGCAGCATTGTTTCAAGCCTCTTCATCTCAGCCTGCTTTCTCTTGTGCTCCCACCCAGAAGTGAGTAAGGAAACTTTGACCATGTTAGTCTAGAAAGAATCACAGAGGCAATAAGCAAGACCCGGTGGCAGGATCCCTTTCCCTCTCATTCTGTAACATTTGCATCAACTCAGCTTTTTTTAGTCCCACATATTTTAGGGAAAGCCTCTTAAAACCAACCCTGAAATAGTTTATTCCATCTTGTTATATTTAAGTGAAGATGACTTCTCCGTTTAGTTTTCAGGGCAAGTGCTTATCCTTAGCCCTAGGGATTTGGTAGATGGCAACACCTCTCCTATAGTTTAATCTCAAGGATGCTGTGTAATCCAGTGCCCCTCAGATTAATCTAGCCATTGCTACACTTAAGGAGGCAGATGTACAAACTACTTACGGATTGCCTGCCGCTGCAGACGCAAGCTGAAGCTTTTTTACTCATGTGTTAGAGAACAAGCTGAGAGCATGAACCTGAGCTTTTACTCTCCTCCAGTTTACACCGATTGGTGCTTCTTTGTGGCTGCAGTTCTGCAGATCTTTAGCATACATGCACAGCCACAGCAAAGCTTGGCACTGTCTTAGCGTTTGCAAGATGCTGTTAATTCATTTCCTTCCTCTGTGAGTCAAAAATGTTTTCAAAGAGACTCCATGAGGAGAATGACAAGGTTAAAACAGTGAGGTAGGCAGGACTTCATCCATGAGCAGCAGCTACACCAGCATGGAAACTAGAACCCAAGTTTCACCTTTCCTAAGCAAGGGCCCAATCAGTAGGCTGAAGTGGGGAAGCACATAACTTCCCACTGCTTTCTGACCCCCCTGTCCTTAGCATTGTCTACTGACCATCTTAGTCTTCCTGCTTTTCCCTCCGTTCTGCAGCAGGCTTTGCAGACCTTTGGTCCTCCCCTCAGTGCACAGGGGATGTCAGTACCTCATGGTGGATCCCCCTTGGTGGCAAGGCATTTAAGAGACAGAGCCTCAAACACTCAGCCAGGCAACTCTCTGGCTATCTGGTGACCCAGTGTCTTCATACAGCCTCGTACAAAGTGATACCATGACCAGTCAACTCATACACTGTCCTCTGGGTCAGCAAAACTGTCCCAAACACCCTATTCCACCCATCTTCCCAAACTGGGCTGACCAAAACTAGACAGTGTTGGAATAGTAGCATTATGGGTCTGAACTCCCAATTCAGACCTGAGTCACCTCAAGTTTGTTTGGAGCCTAAATATTTGCTCAAAATTATTTTTCTGCATCAAATTTGGAAAGCAAAATAGGTAGAAGAGATTAAACTCACCCATTACTACTTCCAGTTTTCTACGCTACTTCCACCTGCACCTTAGAGAAGAGCTGGTAAAGCACAGCAACTAGCCTGTGTTCACTGAATTTAAAGGCCAAGGGCTGATTACTGAAAACTACCTTCACATGTTTCCAGCCCAAAACTTCCCAGAAGACCTGGAGATTTAAAATGAAACCTGAGAGTGAATAAAGGCAGCCTGCTGGTTGGCATGATCTCCTTCCTTGTTAGGCTTATTAATTTAAGTGCTACGTTGAGCCAGCTACACTAATTCTATCTTCAAAAGAAATTCATCTCTGCTAGCCACATAGTCTCCATGCCACTGTAGCTAGCAGGCTTTATTCCCAGCGGTTTTCTGATGCAGAAGTGCAAGTCACATTAATGTATTAGATGTGGGCACAGTTTTAAGTACCCTGCAAACATCTCATCTGTGCTCCATGGCATCTTCTCTGGGTCACAAACCACAGCATTAAGTAACCTACACATATTTGTTGTTTTCTGGACTGCTTTCATTTTCATTAGAGTATGTCCCACAAGGATGCACATTGTCCTGCTGAATGTGATTTGTTTTAACCCAAGTGAAGCAACTGTGTGGGTATGCTCTGACCTTCTGTCACACTTTCCAAAGACAAAAAGAAGTCTTCCATCAGCTGGAAGATAAAAGAGACAGGGTATGGTTTGGAGTAAGATGTCTCATGGGCTTATTCTCTAGTACCCCAAACCTGCTGGCCTTTCACTCATGGGTCTTCTTCAAAACCTGGATGAAACAAGGTAGTACCCATTATATTTTAGGTAGTCTACTCACAGGAGACTATAACCATGCATCTGACACTCTTCTTCGCTTTCACTAGGACAAATCAGCTTGTGGCTCAATTAAGGAAACTAACCTGTATGGCCCATCTCCCTGGAAAGGCCAGATGAGGACAATTGATCCTCTTCCATCTCTGATAGTGGCTGAAGCCAGCCAACGAGGGGCTTCTCTTCCTTTAATAGGAAGAACATGTACTTATAATCAAGCATCAGGACTGTGGATATTATCTGGATTAAATGGTTTAGTGGGCTAAGGCAGAAGGTGCTATTGAATTAGGGCATCCCTACTCCGTAGCATTTAATATATTAACATCCTCTCTGGTACTGTGTTGAGAGGCTTGGCACAAAGATTTCCTTTCTCTGATGGCAGTTGCAAGTCTGCACAATTCTTCCTTTGATGGCTCAAGTGATTAGGTGTTAACAAGAGGAACCTAGGCACTTAACACTAGGGAGTTTTAGCACCAGGCTCACACCCCTCTCCCTCTCTCTACTCAGCTAAGGGATTTTTCTCATTCCTCACTAATGTTAACAGCAGGTACTTAGAGCAATTAGACATTATCGCCTTTCTGGTCTTTATTACTTCCTAGCTTCCTATCAGCTACTTTGTCCGCAATAAAAGAGCTGAATTAACAGGACTGGTGCAGACTATTCTGCTTCCCTTCTTTATTCTGTATGAAAACACTGGGTCATGGAGCCACATGGACAGGCTGTGAGCTGCACTGCTTTAGACCATCATTGCCAATTGCCATGGCATTTAACAAGGGGAAGAACCACAGGTAGTAAAAGAACAGACAAACGGAGATCATAGAGAAGGTGATGCGTGGAATATGGGTAGACCATAGGGACATAAAGGCTGGAAGGATTTCACAAGTCTAGCAGAACAGCTTGCAGCTGTGCCTATGCTGTGAATTAGCTGCCACACGGACCTGCAAGTTGCACAGGCAGCCTAGGGACACAGGTATGATATGTTGCTCCTGTGAAAATAAAGCCCCATGTCTACTGAGCAGCTCTTGCTTGCCTGGGAATAACTGTTGTAAACTTTTCATCTAGGGATTGCAATAAACTCCTGTGTGCTCAGTCTGGTGTTCAAAAAGAGGCTTTCCCATATTTGCCCAGCCAGGTAAAAGCTCGTCCTTTTTCTTCTGTCTCTACCTTAACTCTCTGTTAACCCTTAGCTTTAGTACAGGACCTCAGAGAATTATATATTTTCCTCCTATCCCCCTTCCCCCCAGTATTTATAAGCTTCACTTTGTCATTCCCAAGAGGGAAGGGACAAGAGCTTTCAGCTCTTAAATCCTGCTGTCGGTTCTTGCCTGAAAGAGGTAAGTAGGGAAACTGATGGAAAGCTGAAGAAAGGAGCCTGTCCCTTGTCAGCATTCACCTGTAATGGATGCAAAATGTGGGGTTAAACACCAAAACTAGACCCAGGAACAGAAACAAATAGGGTACTTACACGGTTTCATCATTCTTGAACTCCAGCTCCCCGTAAGTATCTTCAAAGTCTTCTCCACCTCCTTTTGCTGTTCCTTCTACTGTCCTAAATGGCACTATGACTGTACCCCGAGCACCTGATGTCCTTAGGACTTTGACTTCCATCACACCAATGCTTTCACTGACATGTATAACATCACACTCAAATGTGAAGATGCCAGCATGGTCATCATCCAGTATAGTCACTGTGGCCACACAAGGAGAAGCCAAGATGGCCTTTGGGTATGGGGAGTTACTGAGCTCTGGAGGTTCCTCGCTCTCCACCACACGGATGTTACTGAGCCGCACAAAGAAATGCTCGTCTTCCTCAAAGATGTCATCATCAATAATTCCCACTGAGAACTCCTTCTGGGTCTCCCCTGATTTCAAGACAACAGTCCCCTCTGTGAACTCATAGTCAGCACCAGCATTGGCAGAGCCATCCTCTGTTTTATAGTCTACATAGATTGTCTTGGACACATCCCCTCCTTTCCGCACCACCGTCAGGAGAACGGCACCACAGTTCTCAAGACACTGGTAGGAGCACGGGTCAAAATAAATTTTGGAGATGAATTCCTCAGGTTCATCTGGCCGCACCTCATGCAAGCTGGTGCTCTTCTTGGCTTGCTCAGCTGCATGCTTCTTCAGAATATTGCCAGCTCCCGTCATCATTCTGGTAGCTTGAATGCGATAAAAGGCTCTGCTCTTTTGCTGATGAGACAAGGCATAGTAGTTAGCCATCTCTACCAGCTGGTCCAAGTCCTTTTCTGGGTGCTTTTGCTTCAGGTCCTTAAGGATCCGGATCATCTCTTTGCGAGATTCATCCACCTCCTTCCCCTCCACAGTCACTAAATTTCCATCTAGAAAGTGGGAGTTCATCATCTTGCCATCCATCTCAATTCCCTTTGGGTGATCACCTTCTGATTCTATGATAATGCCCCTGTGCTTGTCAGTACGGTACTTTTTGTGCATATACTTATAGAAAAGCAGACGTCTATCTGCTATCCAAGCCAGAAGGACGCAAAGTGGAAAGAAGAAAAGTGTGAGCAGACCTTCCCAGACCTGAACCACACCTGGAGAGAAGACAGCAAGGATCATGTACAACCAGATGTAAGCAAAGATGCTCCACGCAGCTGTGACAAAGAAAACCCTCAGGTGTTTTATCTTTCTGGTTTCCCCATCAGGGATCACATAGACACAGATGGCAATGATGATAAACATATTGAATGCAGCGCTGCCAACAATTGTAGACGGCCCCAGGTCTCCAGCTATGAATCCATGTCCACACACTTCTATCAGAGACAGAAGGATCTCAGGAGCAGAAGAGCCCAGAGCCATGAGGGTCAAGTTGGAAACAGTTTCATTCCAAATCCGAATGGTGGTCGTTGTGGTCTCTCCATTGGGTTTCTTAATTGTGATTTCTTTCTCTTGTGATGTAATGACCTCTATAGATGCCATGAAACGATCTGCAATGATGGAGACTCCAAGGAACATGTAGATCAGTGCTACAAAGTACACGATAACACGGGCAATTTTGTCCCCAAGGGATGGGTTTTCTGGGTACCATATTGGCAGGATAACACCTTCCTTGCAGTCAAAAGATCCTGAACACGAGCTGTTTTGTACTGAACTGGTTGAGTCTCCCGTCAGGCCAGCATCCACCTGCAAACCATGCAAAAACAGCACAAAAGTAACCAGCCCAAAATGGAGGAAGGCCGAGGTGACAGGCTGTAAGCTTAACCACGCCATACACAAGATGCAACTTCCACTGTGTAGATCCAAAAAGGCCGAGAACCTGAAACAAACAAAACAGAGAGGGGGGAGGGAAGCATGAGAGAAAAGGAAGATGCAACATTTACCCAAATGCACTTCAGTATCTCACCACTGTAGAGTACTGGTAGAGATGCATGGGTTGTCTCTCTGTCACTTTGAAGAAGGTATTTAGCAGGGACTCTAACAAACTGCAGCATTTACATGCCCAGCAGATGAAGATCAATTGCTAGAAAAGTAACTCAGAGGAAAAGTGTATATATATAATAGCTCACTCTTGACCTACAACACATGCAATAGGAGTACTGAGTGCTCAGCTGCCACTCACCTAATGATGCCATGGTGTTCCCCAGCACATAGCACTTCAACTTAGCACAAGAAAGCAAATCTAAAGGCTCCCCTGTCTCATCACCCAGGGGATAAGACAAGTCAAGGAATCACTAGCAACACAAGAAGCACCGTTTAAGGCCAGTGAGCAATCTCCAAATGAAGTCCATTTGTAGGACATAATTCAGTTATGAATTATGGAGTACCTTAGTGGTCAAACTATCCCCACAGCCAGCCCCTCTTAATAGGTTGCAGAGTCTCCAGGAGCTTCCTAGGGCTCCCCTAAGCTTCTGGAGCACAGGGCCTCCACGTTAGGAGGTAAAGATGTCAGCCCAGAAATAGGGCAGAGACTCCTGTGCTTGGCAAAGCACCAAAGGCCATTTTTCACTAGCCTTTCCATTGTGATCTGGACAATCACATTTTACATCAACAATCCTGCTTTTAAATGGTCAAAGAAACCTACAAAACCACCACAGTTAGAAAAAGCTGTGCTCATGAACCCAGAATATAGAGTAAAATGCATGTACCCACCAACACTGCATCCCTAAGAAATTGATATATTTTCAAATACCCTCTAAAATGAAAGTAACCTCTAACCTAAAATACCATGCAAAAGAAAAGAGCTGATCGATGTATCATGTAGATTGGGCATATCACTGCCCAATAATGCCTTCTGTTAGTTATGGACTACATTGCTGTAGGGCTTGCACCACTTAAAATTGGACTCTGAACCTTTTACATTGTCATGGATCTCACTATTCTCCTTCCTTTATAACAGGCCTCTGAAAGAATTTGGTCTCAGGCTTAGCTGACAAATCATGTTTGTGAGTACAGACACAGCCAAGTATCTCACAGGAAACATCAAACTTAATAGCGACATTATCTACAGCACTTGGAAGGTTCAAGAGCCTTAACTCCTACTAACTTTCACTGAGGTTTGTACTGCCAGATCAGTAGGGCTGGGATTCATTTCCCCTACTGTAACTTGGGCTGTAAATCAAATGAACTCACTTGGGCTCTCTTTGTAGTCAGAGGAGAGACAGTCACTTCCAGGGGATGATCCTTCCTGTCCCACCCTGTTCTGATCCAAAAGATGTATTTAAGACACACATCTCCAGAAGGAATTTCGTCCCTTCCCATCTCTCTCCATGGTCTCGAGAGGGTGCCCAGTCAGCCAGTTTAGCGCAGATGCCTAACCTTCAGATGGCAGCAGTTCAAAAAGATTGAGTGGCCCCTGAACACTTGAGGAAGTCCCTCCCCTGTCCCCTGTACTGTAAATATTCCAGGCAACATTTTAATGCTATCAGCATTAACAAATGCATCTCGAATGGCTATTTTATCATCATGTTGTGTCGCTCGCTTCTTTCTAAAAGCGGGTGCAATCTTCCTGATATCAACAAAAATGTTTTCAACTTTCAGATAAAAATCTATAAAGACAAGCAAAACAGGAAGGAAAGCGTGAACAAGGACTGCAAATGAACAAAACCGCTCCTGACAAAGCACAGCAGAGGGAAGATAATTGATTATGCAGTATCAGGATCACAAATCCATATCTGACACTGTTGATATGAAAAAAACAATACAATTCTTCATGCTACCTGGACTAATTCAGAAGATCGAGATCCTGCCACATTAGCCTACTTACCTTCTCTCTCCAATGCCTACTTCTCTGCCTGCCTACCCTAGTTCTGGTGTCTGACCGAGTCGTTGGGGATCAGAGGCACCTCAGCCTCAATGAGGGCTGTTAGCCAGCCCCAGCCCTAGACCCAGCCTTGAAGTCTCTGCCTGCATAGTTCAGGGCGACAGGGAGGACTGAGCTACCCAGCACATATAACTTGGGTTCGGTTTGACACTCCCATTTCACCTTTCCTCTCGCTCTGCATGGTATTTTACCAGATTTCTGCAGGATGTTGGGAAATCCCTGAGAAAGGGCCAGTGAACATGCGCAGAGTGACTATGAGCAGCAAGCCCAACATCTCTGGGCTGCAAGGTGGAGGTGTGCACATGCACAATAAAGATGACACGCTGCAGGTCCCTCTGACTCAAGGTGCACACAGGGCCCAACTGCACAAGCACAGCAGCTCCAAAAACACCCTGGGCACATCAGATCATCCTTTTCCATACTGCAATTGCTGGCAGGTATCCACCAACCTCTTGACACTTCCAGCTCTCACCTCCTACTTAACTGTACAGCAGCCAGTATGTGCTGTGTCTTCCAAGATCAGCCATGTAGAAACGGCTGACAGAAAGACAGGAGTAATTTCAAAAACATCTATATGACTCAAGCACCTAAATTTGGTTTCAAAAATTACTTAAGAGTCTAAGTATCACTTAAATTCAGAGCCTTGTCTAGGAATAGTACAATGACTAAATTGCCCTCTGAAATAAATCACTGCTACCACCAACCTCCCTCTCTGTGGGACAACCACCTTCTGTAATTAACATTATCTGTCTACCTTCTGTAATGCCATGATGGTTTCTATTGCTAACCATTCCTCAACACACTCCAGGACCTTGCCAGTCCTTCTCAAATTTTTAATTTGATTTTAAGCAGAGGGTGATTTTACTATTACTCCTCAAACTAATCATATATTATTTCAAAAACAACCTCTACCAGGGTAGCCTCTGTTTAGGTGTTAGGACCTCCAAATTCAGGCTATGGGTTGTAGACTAAAATCTCAGAATTTGTGAATACTTTTCTTCACTGGCTTCCACTTGCTTTGACAAACATTTTAACGTTAAGTGGAGGTCACAGTCATTTTCTAATATGATACAATAATGACCTGATCCTGCAATTCTTTGACACAGATGAAACTCCCCAGTGGGATCAACAGGAACTTTGCCCACAGATACATTGTCTAATAAGCTCTTAATATGTGTTCATTAACATGAAAAGCATTAACCTAACCAATCTGAAAACCACAGTGAAGCATTCTTACTGTCATTCCCCTCCTTGGGAACTACTGCAAAGTGCTTTACAACATAGAATAAAACTACTAAATTTTAAAACTGCTGCTAATAAAACATTAGGGTAACAGTTTTAACATTCAGATGACAGAGGACAGAAGAGTTAAAACTGACTCTGTAGCTCTAGGTCAGCAAGGATGCTTATCTAAGGCACAAGTTTTCCCTCACATATATCTACTAAACTCAGTCCAGAAATCACTGGAGGGGATCTACATAGCTCTGGCCTGCCCAGAGTGGAGTAGACACATCCCCCTACCTCTCCTCTAAGTAGCAGCATTGATCTCAGCAGGGCTAAGTGTGACAAGAGCCACCCTTCAGTGCGAGTCCTGCTCTGAGGACCAAGCCTCCAGGCGGGCTTGTAGCACAGTCCTAAGTCACTGCTAGTCACCCAGGAGGCATCACCGTGTCACTCCTCCAACGCCAGTGCAACAAAACACATCCACATCTGGTGCAGACAGGTGTCATTCCAGCAGCGTCACTGCCCTGGCCCTGCAGGATGCAAGCAACAGGAGGCTGCAGCAACAGTGGAAAGTCAGTTAGCATTGGGTGATCTTCAGCTTCATACCATGAGGACCATAATTTCCACTACCTCTTTGCTATCAGACATCATTTTCTCCCACAGCTCTCTGCCCTGCTATTGCTATCACATTGGATACATGTAAATAAGGGCATTGGTAGTGGGGGGACCAGATATCTGTTAGGATAAGTTCAAAGCATTCAATCAATGAAAAAGAGAGACAAAATGCTGTAAGCATCACTGCACCAGAATGAGCTAGCATTCAATAGCAAGGATCTGGGAAGGTGCATAATAGTTATTTCAGCAGGGGGAACTCCTTCTGCAAGAGTTGACAATGGCCATGTGATCCATAAATCCATAAATAGAACCCATAAATAAAAAGATCAGTTCTTGAAATGCTTCTGGAGACAGTCCAGAAGGTAGCATTGGCCACACTTGTCACAATTAAGCCTGCAACTGAAAATGACTTTCAGACAACTATCCAGCTCCTTACATCTTTTATAATAGCTGAGTTTCAGAAGACTGATGGTTTGTCTGCTGTGGACCTATAGTGAGATAGAAAGCTGTGAAGGCTATACTAATCCCTTATAATTTAGCTTTTTGTATACAGCTGCTCACATGACTCTAAAGGCAAGGATATTTTCACAAGGAAGCATTCACAACAAGAAATCAAATCAAGAGGCAACATAACACAGTGATGGCTGCTAACACGTAACCTCCAGTTCCCAAGATCACTGCTCAGTAAATACAAAACCAAAGGCAAACCTCTAAGTCCCTATTAATTTGTTATTTAGGCAAAATTCCCCTTAAATCATCATAAAAAACTTTGGATTTGACCTGCAAATAACATTAGGTTGTCTGGCACCTCCCTTTCCTTCCCCTCTCCCTCCCAGACGTCAAATAAATCAGACACACGAGTACATCTGTGGCCATATATCCTCTCACGACCCTGACCCTACACTAGCCAGGAAAGGCTGTTGATTAGATCTGAGTGCGTGGTGAGCCGCATTCAGGCATGGGCACTGCACGAGGGCCAGACAGAGATATCTCAAGATCAAGGGTTTTGTCTCCTTGACAAGCATCTGTCCCAGAACAGAGCGGATACAGCGCTGCTATTAGTGTCATCCTATAGCCCCACTTCGAAGCTGGAGGAGACAGAAATAAGGTTCAGCTTAATAACAGGGCCTCACATTCCTCAGCTCAAAGCACATAAAAAAGCTTTTTGATTGAGCACACATTTTTTTTATAACCATCAGCAAAAATTGAAATTATAGCCTTTCTGCCAAAGAACACAAATAACTGAGTTTTAACAGAAGAGGTATTATACCTAATTCACACTCTTCCCTCCCCCAAAATAAAAGCACAACAAAATATTTAATACAAAGCGTATTTTTCAATTGTCTCCATTCAAACACTATTGACCCCTTTGCTCACCATTGCAAGAGTAGTACCCAGAGTGCAAGGCAAGATTTACCTGCAAGCCAAAGACCAGAGCAGTGTTATTAGATTCATTTTGCCAGACAAATGCAAATTTCCAAACACAGACCAGACCTTACACTCTGATGGCACATGCCCATCTGATATGAGCACAACCAAGGACCCCAAGCTGACTTTACACGGGTTATTGCACAGCAATAGGTAATTTAACTCCCTACTACCACACCAGTTGAGTTTTATGAGGAAAAAAGCACCACAACTCATGCTTAGGCCATGACAGATCTTCACAGCTTGGCTCTATGGAAAAGTTATGGCAGGAAGCTAGAGATGTTTGTTGCTTTGCACTTCACAGTAAACATGCCAAAACCCAGAATTAGCTGCTTACAGAATAACCCCCTTGGTATGTGTCAAAAGCAGCCTTTTTTTTCTCTCAAGATCATGCAAAAAGCTACCATAAAAAACCCCAGCTCTGGTAGCAAGTCTTTTAATATTTACAAGCTGGTGTCTCTACTAATTTGAGCAATTCCTACCATTCTAGTGTGGTAAATGGGTGTTAATTGACATAACGACTCAAGTCTATTCATTCCTTATAGAAATGATGCAGTGATGGGATCCAGTTACATCTGGTGATCCCAGGGGCTGACCCAAATGGAGCACAAGTCTGCCTATGGCTTGGAGCAACCTCCAAACACTCAACTTGCCCCAGGGAATTGGTCCACGATGTTTTTTCTGTATTTTAGTATCTATGATGCTCCTGGAGAAGCAGTGCCATAAATAGCTAACCCATAAAGATGCCTGTACCTAAAATTCCCCTTCCAATACCAGACTGGCTGCACTTGACTGGCCGGGCATTTTATTTTCTCACTTTCACCCCAGCTGAAAAATATCTGTACAGAATAGACAAATATATATGGATGTAGGAGCTGCGGTTTATGCTCTATGCACAGACATGTAAAGAAGGAGGTGGCAGACACAGAAGGAAACCTGTTGGTGGACAGCCACAGCAAAGCTCTGAGTGCCATCTGAGAGCCTTTATCATTATTATTATCCCTTCCTTTTCTGTCCTATTAAACTGCCTTTATCTCAACCCATGAATTTTACTTTTTTTCCCAATTGTCTCTCCCATCCCACCGGGGCAGAGAGGAGAGAACAAGCAGCTGTGTGGTGTTTGGCCACCTGCCTGGTTAAACCACAACAGTCCTTTCTGGTGCCCAACGTGGGGCTCTGAGAGCCCCTGGTGCAGGCTAGTGCAGCCTCCTTGGGAGCTGTGGTGAGCCTGCTCTTCCATTCCCCATACACATCTGTATGTTTGATATTCCTCAGGCTAAGGGACAGCAAGCGTTACCCTTTTCCTTTTTTTCCCCCAGAACTGTAGCCTTTTTTACATTCAGAAAACAAAACCTGGTATTTAGGCTGACATATAGATTAGTAGTGGCCATCCTCCTGCTTAAAAAGCAGTATTATATGCTCTGATACAGATGAGGTTTTTTCTTTTCATGAATATTACATGATCTCACTGTTGTTTTTCCGGGACTTTCAAGTGGCCAGCTCACACAGGAGATAGCAGGGACCTCTGGAGGCCATCTAGCCCAACCCCCTGCTCAAGCAGGACCACCTAGCCAGTTGCCCAGGACCACATCCAGTTGGCTTTTGAGTATCTGGAAGATACTCAAGGATGAAGGATGGAGCCTCTACAACCTCTCTGGGCAACCTGTGCCAGTGTTCAGTCACGCTCACAGTAAAAAAGTAAAAAAAGTGCAGGTATGGAGTCCAGGCCTGCTTGTGACAACCACGTCCAGTGTTAGTGCATGGGAAGCCAGAAGAAACTCACGCTGCACACAAACTGCACGAGGAGCTCACTGTAGTGCTTTGGTGATAACCGCACATATATATCTGGCAAAAAGTCACTGTTGTGACCTTTTGCAAGTTGCTGGGAAGCTCCCATTGCACGTTTAGAGACAGATCTTCAAACATCAGCCTTTTTGTTGCATTTAGAGGTATTTCTAAACACAATTAAAGCCTTTTGGTGCTTGATACCAGTGCACATCTGAACACATCATTCTTCACAGTCTGAACAGCCCCAGACTGAGAGGGCAGGTACTTTCAAGCACATCCTTCAGGCCCTTGATTTTATGCCTATGATGTGAAAGGCCCAGTGAAGAGGTTGAAAGTCCTTCCTTTGAGTTTTAGGAGACTGAGGGAAATAAAGAAGTGAAGTTACTAGGTCACCCACGCGGTGGCCTCCCTGCCTCTTCCATGGACTGCAGCTGATGGAGAAAACCTGGAGCCAACAACACATGGGGTTGCAAGAGGCACTGACTCCTCTGCTGCAGCCTTCAAGGCGCTGGTTTTCATCTCTCTCTGTCTTGCTTGTTTATAAAGAGCAGCAAAGACGACTTGGGGAGTGGGGGTGAAGGGAAAAAAAATTATTCCAGCAGTGTGAGGAAAACTTGTCAGTAAAAGACATTTTATGTACTGCCTGTGGCAGCACACAGGGTGTGTTATTTACTGCTCCTGCTTCATGGACATATTATACTGCTGGTTCAGGTGCCACCATCAGAGCGCAACTTATCACCTAGTGACTCACAGCATCTTAGAGGAAAGATGACAGCGGCAACTTGTGACGTTTCTTTAACACTCCAGTGACAGATCTGCAACAGCTACAATTAAAGACCCTAGGATTTGTTGTCAACAGTGCATTTGTGCTGCAGAGCCAGTAGTTATTTGTACACAGAGGCGGGCTAAGTGGTAAATAAGAGGGGAAAAGGTGGTGTAGTCGTATCTCACCCTCTTCAGATCCAGAACTAGTTAAGAAGAATACAAGTTTTGTGACAGCAAACACTCATTCGAGGCAAACCAAACAGATCATGTGATGATGTGCTGGATTTGATGCAACAAGTAGCCAGGCAGGGAGCCCTCCCCTAGCTGGCTCCTGAGCTCCTGGGACAGCCACCAGCCAGTCACGCTGGGTGCTAACCCTGGCGGCTGGGGCACCCACTGCCCCAATCCTCCAGAACAGGCCTGTTTATTTCTTAACTTCTCCAAGGAAATATAAAAATAAAATTTCAGATTTTTTTTTGTCCAAATACAGCAAAAAATATGTTTTTACCAAAAATACCACATCACACACAACAGAATTGTTTGCCCTCCACAAGTCTATTCAGAAGGGTTCATTCCTGGCTCAGTGAGAAAGAAAATATTTAAAAAGTGAATGGAGGCAGAAGCAGCACAAACAGAGCAGTGGGAGACTGGGCATAAAACAGGGAGAGGAGAGGAAGAGGAGAAGGCTACACTTCAGAAATCATCTTTACCACTGCAGCAAAGAACAAGCAATTGTTATTTGTTATGTTAGACTGAAGACTTCTACACTCCTCTGTGTGACAGGCACAGAAATGGGGTAGATAGGAAAGGCTCTTGCTTAGCCCAATTAGCACAGGTTTCACTAATTTCAGAATTAGTTAGACCAGAGCCAGAAGAGTTGTCTGGCCCATGCCTCGGGGGCTGCCACTGCATCTTTCCCCTTGTGAACATTATTTCCTAGTACTTTGTCCAGCCCAGTTTTAAATTACCCAAGTGACGGCATTTCCACCACTTCCCATAGAGACTCTGCCATGATGTAATTTATCTCAGAGGTTTTAGCTGTCTTCTTTATATTTAGGATGAAATTAAGAAAATTTATGCTGCTAGTTCTCATTATCCTGTCCTTGGAGCACTCTCAACCATTCTCCTCCCTGCCTGAGATTTACATGCTTCAGATACTTGTAAATAGCTGCTCTCCTCCACAGTTATTCTTTGGCCAAAGCACACAAATTTATTTTAATCTTTATAAATTAGCCCAAGCTGCCCTTTAATCATTTATCTTCATCTCCTCTTGGTTCTCCATCTTCGAGGCGTTCAGAAGCAGCCGGGTATCTGGGAGAGCCATACCTCAGTGCCTGCTCCCACTGAAACTAGCAGCAGATCTGCTCTTGTTGGAGCAGGAAAGCCAAGCCTGGGCAGTGAAGTCTCGCCCCTCAGCTCTGCTGTACAGCAGGTTTTCATGGACTGTTACAAAGATCAAATCGAGATTGATATACAGGAACTCACTGTGTTGCTCCCTTTCAAAGGTCTCTCTGCCTGTTTGCTGTGTCCCCAGCGTGGTGGGGCTTGCGAGAGGAGCACTGTGCTGACTGGCATGTGTGGAACGAAAGCAGATATTTCCAGAGTTTCAACCAAAAAGTCAGGGTCTCCAGCTGAGAGGAGGGAAATACACTGTAACACGCTCGCTGCTTCTGCAGATCTGAGCACAGCGGGAGGCATGAAAAATGCACCAAGCTACGGGTTATCCTCAAAATACCTCCCACTTCACTTGGAAGGTGCCAAAACCTGTAAATTTATCTATTTGAATACAGTTATCAAATAAGATTTCACACAGCAACCTCACCCTTTACTGACGCATCTCTTATTGACACATACCTCTCATTGACAATTTAGATATCTTAATCCTTCGGTAAAAGCTGCTAATTCTGCAACTGCTTTTAAAAAATAAACCCTCACATCTACCATGATTAATTCATTCTTCATAAGTCCGGGCTGTTTATTGCTCTTTGTTCATTTATGCACTAGCTGTTCACAGAGTCCTTCTTAATATTAGCTCTGTTATTTGTTAGAGACTCAAGTCATATTTACCATATGGTAATTGCAGAGATGACATGGACAACAAACAGTTGAAGCTGAGCTACTAAAGCAATTACAGAAAGTGGCAGCAGTCTCCAGGCTCTCCACTGCCCACCTTCATCTCCCCCACCCCCACCCCCCCAACGGCTTTCCTTGTGGGCTGTATAATGCCATATGACACTCCGATCTCTATAGCAAAGACAGGCAGAGGTTTGTTCTTCACTACGGCATTACCAGACAGGATTATTTGCCTTTTTCCTTTCAGTCTGTATTTCAACTGCAGGTCTGCCCTCCTGGCTGCCTGTCCCACTCTGTCCTGCCAAGGGCAGGTAATCTGAAATATCACCTCGAGCTAGTCATCCTCAATACCCACATTTTCTTTCTCACTGTCACAACAGTACTAACTTCCTCCTTTAACCCATCCATGGTCTCAATGTGTCTCAGATATTTCACCAAAGTCACAAAGGACCAGATTTCACAGGGTAGTTAGAAGCTTAATGAAGCAGCTCTTTAACCCATGTGGACACCGTGACCCCACTGAAATCACAGATTTTCCACTGGACATCTAAACATGATTTAAAATTCCTGCAGAAAAATAAACAAGATTACTACAAGAGGCCACTGCTGTCTTCTCCAAAGACATGAGGTTTATTTCTTCATTCCTGCCTAGAGTACTGGGCAGGTCCCACAGCCAAAAGGCTAAGCCAGGTAAATATGTGACTTGAACCTTCAAGGAGATTCAAAAAATCAAGATTACCTGTATGTGTATGTCAACTTGGGGGTGGTGCATACAACAAAGCACCTTGTCCAAAAAGGATGAGGCTCCTCCCATGCCATTTCTAACACGCCTGCAATGATATTCTCCTAATTCCCAGCAGTCAGCAAGTCTTAACTTAGATACTAGTGAGGGACATTTGAAAACTGAATGCAGGGCATCATGTATCAGAAGAATTTCCTAGCAAAGTACATAATAATCATGTCGTTGTTTATCTCTAAAGTGGAAGAAATAGCATTTTCATTGTATTCAGAGCACTACTTATACCAGCTTCCCTCACTTGACCCTTTCCTCCAAAAGCCTCCTTTTACATAAAGTCATCTTAAAAATGAGGACTATCTTTTCAGCCCAGCCAACCTGCATACCATCAGCTGAAGGCTGGCAAAAGAGAGAGGGTCCTTAAGACCAGATCTTCTCTGGCGTAAATCAGCATAGGCCCAATGAGCCCAAATCAGCAGTGCCAGCTTATTCTACTGGAAGAGCTGCCTGAGGAGCTCTGGCAACATTTCATACAACATAAACCTCCAAAAGGAAAGCTTCATCTATTTCCTCTTTGCAGCTCATGTCACACACATCAGCTGGGGGGCATCTTTCTGCTTCTTTCATATCAACTGTATTCCTCTCCATCCTGCCCTGGTTCCTCCCTCCTCCCAGTGCTCCATGCTGGCCCTGGATTTGTTACAACTAGTCCTGCCAACAGGAGCAGCTGAGTCATGGGAGATGACCACATCAGCCAAATGCACTGAAACGAGACAAGGGAAGGAGAAAATCCTCCTTCCCCCCACAACCTGAGACCCCGCCAAACAAGGCCTGGAGCCTCTCTTCTCCACCATGTGCCCCATGCCACCTTGGACCAGCATCCTGAAGTGCCTCATCCTGGAGGTACAATGACAGGAGTCACCGGCTTTATGTAGGTGATTGAATAACATGCTCATCCCATGCAGCCACCCACCGTACGGTCTATTTAAGCCACCAAGGCACAGATAGATGACAGCCTCTATCTTGCCACTGAGGGGCACAGCCTCCGTTATGGATGCTAATGGTCCCACATCTCCATCAGTTTTACTGAGGAGCTCAAGTCCCCTTCAGGCACTGCAGAAATTATCTTTCCATCCAGTTCTGCAAAGAGGAGATTAAAACTGAGATGTGCTCTACTTGCTTTGAAGTCCAAATCTCTCCTAAGACAAGGCTAAGGCAAGAAAATTGCAGGGTCCCTCTCTTGCTGGAACTTTCAGTGGAGGACTGACTTGAGCATCAGCTAAGGCAGGAATGAAGAGCCTGTTTTCACGCCCTTACTCCACACTCAGCTCTTGTCCCCTGCTCTCTCAGCCCAGAAAGCTTTTCCTGCTCAGCCTTATTTCTGTGGTGGTACCCTGAACCCAGCTCCTTCCACCATTGCTGATGACAGTAACTCCTGTCATCTGGGAAACTGGTCATAAGTGACAGAAAAACACTTTGCCCAGAACAGGAGCAACAGTCCCCAAACACCAGCGGGTGAGGAGCAGTGGGACAGGGAGAGCATTACCCCGAGCAGAGCCACCATTACTATTTCATTCAGGTCAGTGACACAAATGGGTAAAAGAACAAGCACAAAAGGTCTTTGACAAAAGGGTGGTCACTTTTAAAGACAAGCGAAGCTTTGAAATAAATCTATTTCACTGTCAGAGCTCAATGAGCAGACAAATGAATAAAAATGAGTTTTTAATGAATTTGAGGCCTGTATCCCAACAACCCTCCACTCTGCAGTAATCCTTCTTCTGCCCATTCTCCCTGCCCTCTGAACTGCCTGCAGACATGCACACAAACACTTCTGTGCCCCTCCCCCTGACCCGTCCTCCCACAGCGCCCATGGTCCTTCCCATTCCCAGCTACCAACCAAGCAAGAGGCAGCAGGTACTGCAGCCCCTTCTGAGCCCCCTGTACTGGCCAGGCAGTCAGAAAGCCACCAGCACCACTGGTGCACCTTTCATGAACTGCATAAGAACGTGACATCTGAGAGACCACCACACTTTTGTCCGAGGTGATTGCAGCCAGTCCGCTGTGCCTGATAGCTGTTGGCTCCCACACAGATACTTGCAAATTATGACCATGCCACCTCTTCATGCTCTCTTTGCAATGGTAAGTAGATGAGATTTCTGGAACCCTGAACAACCAAGCACAACTCCCACGTCCACTCCCTCAGCCTTCCCTGGGAAATCAGCTTTGGTCAGAGGGACAGAGCTGGTCAACCAGGCCAAAAGAAGCTTGAGGCTAACACCAACAGAAAGCTCCCAGGCTCAGGGTATTTTATCTTGTGAGCACTGGAAACTTTTTAAATTCTGTGCTGTGCATTTGTGCAATCTGTGGAACTCAATGCCGTAAGAAAGAAATTAAGATAAGTACTGGAAGACTCAAAGGAAAAATAGGTGTGCATGGAAATAATTTTTTGTGAAACTTGCTAACATGCACGTACAGTGAAAGCTGGAAAGGCCCTTCCTAACTGAGCATCTGCATCCTGACTGGCCAACTTCTTGCTTTGTCCCAGCAACCAAGCCCATATTGACCCGAGAGACAGGCAGAAAGCCACACACAGAGGATAAATGGAGGGTTGAACATGTGAGGGATGCTGTTAGAAGAGTGGGAAGCTAGAAGGCATGGAGTTGTTGAGGGAAGTGGGGAGTTGGGGCAGTTACTGGAGAATCATGAAGAAATCTATATATTTAAGAAGGAAAAGCAGAGGAGGGAAAAGGCCAGAACTGGGAAAAGGAGTGGTGGCCGTGACTCAGTGGGATGCATGAAGCAGCAAGGAGATGGATCTAGGCAGGCAACAGGCAAGCCGACAGTTTTTTGGGCGTGGCGTAGGTGTACCAAGTGCAGCTGAGCATCTTCTCACCTTCAGTCGTGCGATTCCCCAGAGGGGAGGCAGCTCTGTTGTGCTCTGAAGGTTAAGCTGTGCCTTCTGCCTGGCATAAGAGCACAGTGCAGCCAATGGGTAAAACTGCCTACCTACTTAAAAGCAAACCCCAACACTGCCAGGAGGGACAGGCTTTATTTTTAGCTGGGACACCAGCAGGGTCACTGCTGGTGCTGCATTTCCCCACGGAAGCCAGGGTTTCATGAAGTGTGCTGTGCGTGCAGGGTCACTGCAGGGGAAACATCTGTCAGGTCAGCTTTGGGGAGATGGATTAGTTAAGTTAGAGAAAAGAAAACATTTACTAGAAGAAGTGAACCTGAAACTACTCTGGAAGGTTAAAATGGAAGGAAAAAATGATGCTTAAAGAGTCGAGCAAGTGGTAATTTATGTGAGGGCAACATCTAGTGCACCCATCTCCAAGATGCTCAGACAGGAGAATACCCCATCACATCTAACTCCGGCAGCATCCCCTCTGTTCCCTTACAGGAACCCAAGCTTTGAAAGGCTCATTCTTGCCTGGAGGCTGCCAAAACAAAAGCAACACCATGACATTATCCCTCACTGAGATCCTTCACAAAGGAAATGAACACACAGAGAGACCCATCTTGCCTTGAACTTTGAAGACAACACCACTGAGACCTCCACCTCACTATGGTCCTCAGGTCCTCACGCAGGGGCCCTCAGTTAGCCCCAAGGCAGGCAGCTCCCCCAGGACTCACATACTGGCCAAGCGCAGCATCCTCAGCAAGTGCAGGGCAACAGCACAAACTTAGCCTGCTGTGGCCTCCTGAGGACAAGTAGTCAGGTTCTTCCCTGCCAGTGGGTTTCATGGGTGCAAACCTAATAAAACAGTTGGCACCACTCCCACTTGCACTGCCAGGGAATGCAGTCTGGAGACTTCAACATGGAGAGATTGTTGTTGACGAAGTGCTGAGTGCTAGTGTGAAGCTTTGAAGGGACTTGAAAGAATCAAGAGCAGAGGGGAAGTTCTCATTTTATTCTCTTCTTGAAAAACCTGAGTCCATTTGGCATGTTGCGTCTGAGAAAGCGCTTGGCCTAGACTCTCTGTTCCATTTCTTTTTTTCAAATCAGGATCGACCCCTGTGCATGTTCTTGGGAAGATTTTATATTAAGAATTATTTTGTCTTTTTTTTCTGCTGATTCTTGTGCCTCTTAATAGAGTAAGAAGTGCTTTGAAGACCCTGTCACTCTTAGGTTCTTTGCAACTAATTTGCATTCAGTCCTATCAGTCTCATCAAGAGCAGACTTCAAGGCTGAACCAACTCCAAGCCTTAACTGCTTCAGGCAATTCAGGCAGCATCTTTACAGGTGGAAGCAGGGCTTCTTAAGCCAACCTGAATGTTTTCCACCTCTGGTCATTTGTTCCCATGCTGCACTAGCTCTCCCTCTTTTGTTGGCGTAACTGTCTGCATGGCTATGCCATGAGTAAGACTGGGAACTGATCTGGCTGAAAAACAAACTGAACCCACCACCTGGCCCCACGTGCCACTGTGCCAGTACCCTGCAGCAGTCAGGAACAAGCAGCCAGGGTGGGAAGGCTGTAGAAACCAAGGTACAAATGACAAGCATGGCAGGGGCATTAGCTGTACGGGCAGGGGCAGATTTGTCTCTTGCAGTGGTGAACCCTGCAACACCTCCTGGACCATTTAACAGCCTCATCCCACTATGCAAAGGCAGAGATACATCTCCACCTTCATTTTTCCTAACCAACATGCGTGTTTAAGGGTCACTGAGTAATCCCAACCAAAATCATGGAAGAGGATAAAGGTGTTTATTAAGGTGTACTTTAAGCTCAATGTCGAGATATTACTTCCCACCAAGGAAAAGTCCACCTCAAGGTGGTAAACCAAGACATCCAGACCTTAGTGCCCCAAAACAAATTTTCCTGACAGCAAACGGTATGGAGGGCAAAAGGACAGCTTCTTCACACAGCACATTACACCAAGTGCCCATTCATCACCAGCCAGGGTGGGCCAGCAGTGCATGGCAGAGGCAGCGCTGCCTTCCCATCTGGGTGTGGGGACTTGTGGCACTGGGGCAGCGGTGGGTTTCGCAGCCTGCCTGGACCCTGGTGACAGACTCTCTCCTACCACTGCTTGCACTGAGGGGAGCTAGGACACAGCCAGAGGGAGCTGCAGCCCGACAGCAGAGTGAGGTGCAGACATGCCCTAGCTCTCCCTGCTTTTGCCCCCGCTCTGGCCCGGGGAAGAAAACCAGCTTTCACCAGCACGCAGCATACAAACACGCTGGCAGGGCGCCTTGCGCTGTCAGCACTGGAGGCCCCCGTTCACTCCCGGACATGTCACCTTCAACACAGCCTCAGCAGTCAGATCTAAGTGCCCTCTCACAGGTACATCCCTGCATCGCTACGTTTCTTTAGATTGAAACCATATTCAGCGCTGCTGCTGGAGAGTGCTGCTGTTTGCTTTGAGACAGCCTCCAAGTACCAGTCTAGGAAAGGGTGAAGATGAAAGCAATGGCAATGCAATCTCATATGTCTGTAGTTTCTAAAACTCTTTGACACCTCCCTGGTTGCAAAACATGCCCAGCAGCATAGGATATTTAGTATTTCTGATTGCTCTTGACCTGGCTGTCTCTGCTGCTGTCCTGAGTTAGGAGGCTTAGGTAAAAAGACAGCAGAGTAGAGGAAGGCAGCAAATAGAGCAAGTCCAGTTTTGCAGCCTTGAAATAATCTGCTCGTGAATGGAAATGCTGAATGGAAACGGAAGCTTCTCCCTAAATCTGAGTGCTCTGGAGAAGCTCCCTATTTTATTATGATGGAAAATCCTCATTGGAGTGTTTTGTTAGAAAACAAGCTATCATAAAAGAAACATTAAGAGCCATAAGCTCCCCTCTCTCCCATGATGTCAACTGTCAGAGACATCAACGACAGCTCAGCTGTGTGATAAGAGGCTCCAGCAAGCAGATTTAAAGACAGAATTACCAGAAAACTGAGAGTTGAAGGAGCATGGGGGCATGATCATCACCTGTTTATAAATATGTCTTATGGGGTGAACTAATTACTTTACGACACTGTACTGCAGGAACAACGGCACCTGGGTCTTCTCATTGCAACACTGGCAAGATGGGGTGGTGGTAGCACCTTCAGAATGGCATGACACAACCCTGCCCCCTGATGCCTTGCCATTCCTGCAAAACCCTGTGACAGAAATGCCTAGAGGAAAGACTGGGAGGCCATCGTGCAGAACTTTGTGCACACACATCCATGACGGCCTTCAACCAGAGCCTGCAGTTTAAAGCATTAAGGCAGAGAGAGCAGAGGGGAAGGAGGGAAGCCAACTACTGTCTATACCATGTTAGTCCTCAAACAGCCCAGCAGCCCACCGACACTGCAGGAAACTGGAGGCAGTTCCTGGATTTCATTCTGGAGGTGAGCAGGGACAGAAAGCTCATCTTCAGCCCCAAACCCCATAGCTCCACGTCACTGAAATCAGCAAATGCAGGACCACGAGCTCAGCAGCACAGAAGGTGTTTTAAGGGTGCCCCAAGAACAGCTTGTGATCTCATGTTTCTCTCAATGCACAAAGCTCTTCAGGACAAAGACTATAATTTATTAGACATTTGTATGGCACTTTGAAACACAGGCCCCCAACCAGGCTGATGCCTTTAGGAGCTACCATTATCTAAACAGTAAATCAACAATAGTATTAATCTATGCCACGATACCTAAACACAGTGGGTGATGGTAGATGGAGCATCACAACTATCAATTTCCTGGCTTCAGAGATTTTTTTTTCCCTATTAAGAAGATGTTTTTGTCTGTGTAATTTAATTTCCTTCACTTTTTTTTTTTTAAATATAGAATTAGGTATTACTGCCTGATTAAAAAAAAAAAAAGAAATTTGGTTGACAATCAAAGCCATCTTTTTAACTGTTGAAGCACATGAAAGGCATCTGAAACACGACAGCAACAAAGAACAAGGAACTATTTGTCAACGCCACTTGGTCATTGGGGAAGCTTAGGGGAGGAGACTGATGCTGTTTGTTTAAAACAAGCAAACAAAAACCTGACAGACAGACCATTTATCTATATAGTGCTTCACTTGAAAATATTGGTGGAGGGAATACATCTTAACTTGGTTTCTAATAAAAAGTGCTGACACACTCCATTATGGCACTTCCCTGCCTTGGGGAAGGAGGATGCCTATCGCAGGAAGGACCCTCTGAAACTGAGGGATACATGTGGGATCAGGGACAACACGGCAGCAGGTCAGCCCAGGCCCTTAGCACTCCTCTACCTGTCCAGCCAGCAATACCACGCTCAGACTAGCCTCATCTGACTTCAGCCCTGCCAGCTCCAGAGGAAGGCAGAGGAAGCAGGGAGGCTGGATTCATCCCTGGGTACCTCTTTCCTTCCTACAAGCCAGCCAAGCCGAGGAGCAGCGCCCTGAGACTGCCATGCAGAACAACTGCCCGTGACTCCCACCAACAAAGTCTGCTCGGGTGGGACGAGGCAGGTCCCACCCTCGCACTGCCCCAGTGAGGGCCTGTGGAGCACGGCGTGGTGTGTGACCCAGGCCAGGCTCCGTATCCGGCTCCACGTGTGCTCTCCTGTCCTGGCTGCTGCTGTTCAAGACAGCGCAGAGCGCGCTTCCCACACTGCCCAGGGCGATGGAAACGACTATCCCACCTGGCGACAGCATCTGCCACCTCAGGTGCCATCCTGTCAGGTGGCAGCTTTGCAGAGGAAGGGGGCAATCTCTCTGCAAGGAAAAAGCGCTACGCAGAGTAGCGTTAGGATGGCTTCCCTCTCGCACCCTGTCACCCACTAATTAACGCAACCACGTCCTCACCAAATCCCCTCACGGGTAGAAAGATATCATTAACGATACAAATGAGACCCAGAGAGATGAAACGATGTGCCCAGCAGCACGCTGGCAGCGTGCCAGAGACCAGGAGCCTACCTGCTTTTCCACTACGCTCGCACAGGACCTCAGCAGCTGGATTACCACAATCTGTCAAACCTTGGGCATTTGGGAAATGCTTGAACCACCCACTTACTAGAGTAGGACTCATATTTGGCTTGGGGAAAAAAAAAAACCAGACTGCTGTACCACACCTTTTACCTAGGGCTCTCTATCCCTCTCCTTCCCCACCCTATTTGATATTACACCATTTTATTTACAATAGGGGGTAACTGATTTGACTGCCAGCACGTTGCATGCTCACGGCAGAACCGAGGGCTCCTGGGCTACTCTCGCTCCTCCCCAGCCAGCCCTCGGCAGTAGCCGGACATACTCTTTTCTAACATCACTACTTCTGTTCAGGATAGCAAGTCTTGTTCCAGTTGACCACAGAAGCCTGAACGTAAGCACCAAACACGACTTACTTTCTTAGCTAAACCATGATCAGGGTAAACAAACGCCTGCAACAGCTGTGGATGGAGCAGGATTAGGGACTCCCCAGAAATGCTTGTGCTGTGGGGGAGCAATGCCCCCGCCGCTGCACCAAACCTAACGAGCGCCTTCAAGGCCTCTGTGTCTCAGGAGCCCCCCCAAGCCAGCTCTGCTCCCCAGGCCTCCCGTCAGGCTCACAGAGAGCACAGGATGAGTGCTCTTGAATGGGAAGATGCTGCTGTTACCTAAGTCTTCCAGCCCTGTCCTCTCCAGAAATAAAAAACAGCTCAAGAAAACCACCCTTTTGTTCTACAAAGAGATGGGAGGAATTAAAGGAATATACATAGAAGCACGAGGAGGGGGGATATGCATAAGGCACCCCTTCTCACCCCCACTGTTCCTCCAGCGTCTCACCTTAAATCTGAAACTGATTTTTAGGGTGAAATCCCCAGAGCAAGCCCAGGAACAAACCAAGGAGCCAGGAACCCAACCATTACACTACAGCTCCACTTGGGGGGGCAGAGGGGGAAACGGCCATAACCTCACGTTTTAAAATAACAGTGAAAAAAAACCCAAAACACTTGAAACGGTGTCATCTCCCACGCAGGGTGGTCGATACTTTAGACACGGAACATAAAGCCCTGAAGCAAGGCTGGGAGGGAGGAAGAGTATGAAATTACCCAACATTTAGGTCAGCCCGTGTGCGTGCGTGCGTGTATCGCTGCTCCCCCCCCGCCGGCCGGGGCCCCGCCGGCGGCCCCGTGCCCTATTTAGGGCAGCGCCTGGCGCAGCGGCTATATCTGACACCCGGGATAAACAAGCCGGCCCCGGCGGACGGAGGGCGACAGCTGCCCGGGCCCCGCCGCCGGGGCTGGCCCGGCCCGGCACCCCCCGAAGGGAAAAAAAAAAAAAAAATTTAAAAAAAAAAAAGGGGAGGGGGGAAATTTATAGCACTGCATGAGAGCCGCTTCCCGCGCCCGGCAGCCCCGGGCAGAGCCGCCCCCCCCGGGCTCCTCGGCATCCCTGCGGGCCGCGCCGAGCCGAGCCGCGCCGAGCCGGGGCACCCCCGCCCGGCGGCGGGAGGGATCCCGGGGCCGCCGCGCACGGTGCCGCGGGCTCGGGCTGCTCGGTGCCGCGCACGCCCCGCCGGAGCCCGGCGGCGGCTCCCACCGCTCCCTCCTCCTTCCCTACCTCCGTCAGGCCCCGGCACCGCAGCGCCCGGCCTGGCCCGGCCCGGCGCCCCCTCCCCTCCCCGGCCCGGCCCGGCGCGCATCCCCCGCAGCGCCCGCTCCGCGCCGTATGCGGAGCCCTCCCCCCGCAGCGCACACACACGCACCCACACACACGCACCCCCCCACCCCACACACACTGACACACACACACACACACGGAGCCGCGGCGGCTCTGCGAAAACAGCACGAATGAAGCCAGCTCCCAGCGCCCGGGCGGCGTTAAATCCCCTGCACCCCCCAGCCCGGGAGATGAGCCCGCAAAGAGCCCCCCCAGCACCCCCAGCTCCACGGCCATTCCCACGCAAGGCACGGAGCCCCACTCCAGACCAGGAAACTTAACCGCCAGCCTTGCGTCTCCTACGGAGCAGGGGGAGCACCCTCTTACTTACCCCTTCTGGTTGCTTTCCTGACTTTTTTTTGGAGGGTCGAGCGGGGGGGTGGGGGGGCTCCGCTGGCTCCCCAGTACAAATCCTTCCGGTTCCTAAAGGGAGCTCATCGCACCTCCCGGGGATTCACCGACGGTGTGTGCGGGTACTGGGGGGTTCGCCTTTGCATGTCAGTCCAAGTTGCCTTGCTGGCTACGAAACCTGTGCTCTCTTTTGCAGCTGTCAGGGTGAGCGGGGAGGTGCATCTGGAAAAGGGGGTGGGGGTGGAGGTAAAATGTTGATAAATCCACCAGCCTTGATCTTCAGCTCCGTGCGGTGGAGTTTGGGGAGGGAAAGGAGATCTGGCGAAGGGGGAGGAGGACGAGGAGGACGGAGATGAATGGGGGTCGAGGGAGGGGGGAAGAGAAAATGGATTGTACCCCAGATTGCCACTGAATCTGCTGGGCTTTCCCCGCTCCCGCTCTCACACCATCGGGGCTCGGTCCAGGCTTCCCAGCATTACGGTGCACGGCAAAGCGCTGAGCCTGATTTCTGGGAGCCAGCGAGGTTTGCACAACTGCAGCAAGAAGCCAAATCAAAAAGCCAATCTGCGAGCCTCCAAACTCCACGTCACCCTATCAGCTGGGAGCGAGAGCTGCAACAGAATTACAAGCCATGCATATTTATTCTTCTGAATCCAGGGGGGGATTTTCAGATCGTTTAAAGCAAGGCACAGCGAAGCCAGAGCAAACCCTTTCCAAAATAAATAAAGGCAGAGCATGTCTTGCATGTAACATACACACACACACACACACACATCTCTATGAGATCTCCGTGGGCATCTATAGGTAGAGATATACACTCACTGAGTGGCAATCGCTCCTGTACCCTCCAGGTATATTGACTTGACTTTGTGATTTCAAGCAAGGGAGGGGAAGAACACGGTAGTTGAGCCTCAGAGCAGAAGATATTGATTGCATATCTGAAATTTAAAACATCTGCCAAACACTTCTGAGAGATTAAATATAGGCAATGTAATTACAGAGGCAGGGTTGGTCCTGGTATACATTTGAAGCTGCATGCTTCGGTTTGTGCTTGCAGAAACCACCCAGTCATCTTTTTTAACCAAAGTCAAATAACAAGTTGTGAGACAGCAAGTAATTTTAAGGTAAAAAATACACATTGCCTCCAAAGTTGCTATTTGACTTTGGCAGAAGATGACCGGGGGCTGGTTTCCAGGGCTGTGGAACAGGACAGTAGCTTTATGCCTTGCACAAGACACATCATGATGTTTGCACACAGGCTTGTCTCTCCTTGTGATCCCCTCTGTTTTCGCCACAGCAGCTACGAGCAGACAGACGTGTGCCTCCAGGAGATTTACCTTCTGGCATGGCTTCTCACTTCTTTAAAGAACCGGCAAGCCCACGTACTACAAGGCAACGATCCCTGACACAGGGCTGTTCCACCAAAGGATGGGCTGTCTCATCCTCCAGAGAGAAGCTGTCCCCACTCTGTTGTCCCCAGTGACCCCCCCTACCCCATGAGGTGGTAAGGGAGCTGAAGCTTTCTGGTGAGACCCAAGCACATGCACAAGTGCAAACCGTCCCTGTCAAAAGCAGCTGTGTAAACTGCCACGAGAAACCTGAGCCTGAGTCCTACACTGGGTAATAGCTTTTACTTCGGCCAGGCACAGGCAGGAGATGTACAAACTGGGAAGGGGAAAGGGCAGCAAAACAGTTACTGGGAGGGTGACATGGAAAACAGTTGCACCTACTTCATGCAGCCAAAAACGGGTAAGGAAAGCTGCAAATGGGCTGTGGTGCCCCTCAGGAAAGCACAGACCACCAAGTCCCTGAAAGCCAGCTGGTACGTTCTGGTTACAGCTCCACAGGAGAGCCGCTGGCCCCACACCTCAGCACAGAAGGGATCCAGAGACCTGGAAAAGCAGTTACCCATTCTGGTCTGGCTACTTAACCGTTGCTAGTTAGAGCAGGGAATGGAAACCCAGCAACAGAAGGGCAGCCAGAGGAGGTCACAAGGGGACACAGTTGGTGCCAGATGGGTGAACAAGTAGGAGATGGTGGCACAGAAGAGTGCAGAACATCCCACAGGTCCCAGACTCAGCCCTGTATCTCCCCAAATGCCACCTGCTGCTCCTGCTGTCCCCAGATAACCCAAGCAAGGCGGTGAACGTGGCATGGGAAGCATGTGGGTCAGAGGACAAGGCAAGATGTAATGTGTGCCGAGGTGTCTGAGCTCAGGGTGCTGGCCAGCCCTGCACAGGGCTACATGCCTAGATGATGCTCTTGTGTGACTTCAGGGAGGGGAAGGGCTTCCCAGTGCCTGGGGGCACACAGGCAGATGTGCATGTGTGGCCCAAGGAATTAAAGTGCCCAGCAGTCTCATCAGAGCTGTGGAAGAGCCTTTATTGACATCGAAACATAAAATTAACAGCTCAGCATCAATGGCTGAAACCCAAGATCAGGTGGATGCAGGGACCCTGGCGCTGGCCAGCATCACCCACTCTCCAGGTGACCACCTCCAAACCTCACACCCCTGTCAGGGAGGACAGACCCTGAGGCTGACAGCTCTCCAATTGTCTCCAACACCAAGCAAAGGAAACTGCCCTGGCCAGCATGGGGAAACTCTTCCCAACCCATGGCTCCTCGTCAGGCAGCTCCAGCCACCCAGTTGTGTTCAATGCTTGGCGAGAGCAGGTCTGGAGTTGAGGAACCGCTGTACAAACGTCAGTGGGAACAAGCCCTGAGGGCAACACACAAATATACAGTTGACAGTAACTTAAGACAGACAGAGCTCTTCATTGTACACAGATGTTTCATTTCACCTCATCTCCTCAACTCAGTACATAAAATCATTCCTAATACATTTTAGAAGTGCTCCCAGGCATTTCCCTCTTTTCTTCCCTTTCAAATGGGCCCAGTCTCACATTGCTCAGCTCAGGCAGAAATTGTTCATCACAAGAGGGAGTATATGAAATTTCCTCCCTCATCAGCTTTCATCAGGTGCCTGCTCACGTTCATGTCAGAAGAGATGGGATAATGTGACATTTATTAGTATGATGCATCTACAGAGCCTTGAAATGAAGTTCCAAATCTGAGAAAAAATTACTTTCCAGGGGAAAGAGGAAAGGAACCACCATGTAGGAGGCAGCTTCAAGGCTTTCCGTGATTACAGAGCAAATGAACCCAGTTAAAATGTAAAATTTTGTGCTTTATTTTTTCCCCCATAAAAGCCTACTTTGCAAACATGACTGAGGCTCTGAGAGCCAAGCTGGGCTTTACACACACATCCTCAACAGTGCACAAGATCCTATCGAACAAGCCCCGAGACACGTGGAACTGTCCATGCTCCCTTCATGCACTTCCCGTGACCAGTGGGCAATTCCTCCATGGGTCCTAGCAAATCGGTTTCTGCCAGAGATGCACAAGGAAGTGTGTAGCACTGCTCATTCTTTGTGTATCCTTTGCGCACTGATCGGGAAGGAGTGAAACATGGGTTTAATCTCTCTGATCCACAGATGTGGCTGTGACAGGTGTTGGCTGACCTTCTCATTGCAGACCTTCCCAGGAGGTTTACTGGGGTCAGAGGCCACGATCCTCAAGTCTGGCTCAGAAGGAAGGGCAGTTCTTTGTGCGATCATCTTCACCATCGCAACTGAGCGCAGAGCAATGTAGAGACAAGACCACATGTAGATGACTGATACCAAAAAACATCTATGCTTGCCAAGGGTATTCTGTGAAAGTGAACATGGACCTAAAGGAACTTAACGCAGCATTCAGTACAACCCCCCCAAAAATAAAAAAAATCCTAAAGATAGCAGCTGGTCATTGGGAGTCCAGGGCAACTCAAACCCATGAAAACTTTTGATGAGAAGTGACACCTTCCAGAGAATCCACCTGACAATGAAGGAGAGCGAGGGCACACCTCGAAACCAGATTTTGATCATGGTGGAATCGAGGACACATGTTAATTCCAAAGTTTTCCATTTTTGCATAGGCTTCAGAAACTGTGTTGGTCCATAGATTGACCACTACAGGGTGAGGAGAAAGTGGACATCTGTGGTGGAGCGTACCCACTCAGGACAAACACCCTGGGGCAAGGCCTGGCAAGCCAGTGCATCCTGGGGCAGTAAACAGGCACTCATTCAAAGGGAATTTTCTCAGCATTTTAAATGCTAACCATGGGTGGTGTTCAGAGGGACTTCTCAGGTTGAGGGGGTCTGCAGCTTTCCTTCTTTTTGGCATCTTAGAAAAATAGTTAAATAGCAACTCTGTTACAAACTAGCTTACATGTTTTTGGAGGGGTTTTATAAGTTTTTTCCAGGAAGGACCAATGGAACTCTATTGCTTACAGCACTGGGGTATGTGCCAGGGCAAAGGGCATATCCAGAAGGTCCCTTTCAACTGCAGTGACGAGTAATTAGCAACCAGCACCAGCACTGCTGGCAATACACCCATTTTCTCAGCTGCAGAACAAGAACACGAGACTTAGATTACAGCAGTGGATTGGATCTGCTCCTCTCCCCACTCCCACTGAGGACCAAGGAGCCTGGCCTCAGAGGAGGAGGTTTGGCATGACAGACGACAGCCACAGATATTAGCGTGGCAAGAAGCCTGCAAGCACATCAGCAGGTTCGGATGGGTTCTCATACGTGTCTTACAAAGCCCTAGAAGAGGATTTGCCTCCCAAAGTTTTCTATTTAACAGCTTCCCAAAATAATTGTGAATTCCAAAAATCAATGGGAAAAGCTCATATTTCAATGATTTTGAAACCCAGCAAAGACAAAAATCAATTGTACCTCCACCACTCTGGTTTCCCTGTTAAACACTGGCACCAAGATTTTTTTTTTTTGTGCTTCCTGCACCACATGCTGGCTAATAGCGTGAAAAAAAATAATCCATGTTCCTAAAACTAAGCCAGTGCTTCATAGAGGAGGATTCACAGTGATTCTAGAACAGCAACTGGTGCTTCAGCCATGTGCCACGCACAGGCTGGCTTTCTTACACCCCTCTCAAATTCTGCCCCCTTCATTCTGTGCATGTACCTTCAAATTCTGGGCAAGCTACTCCCTGGCCAGTGTGCTTGCTAACAGGCTAAATTGTGCTGCTATTGATCACGAAAAATGGTTAGGGTTATCTTTATTGCAGATAGCATATAGGTAGCAGGAGCACGTTGTCCCCTGTATTGGCTTCCAGTTCCTAAGGATCTTCCACAGCATCAGCAGCTCAAACTCTCCCACCCATTTTTGCAGCCCAGGTGGCCAATGGACCCACAGCCACCCGCCCTACACTAGCAGCGCCCAGCACAGGGTTGAGGGTGCTTAGCTCATGGGCAGAAAATGTTGGTGTGGCTGCGGGTGCCCCTGTCCTTAACCTCACGGCAGTGTCTGTGGGGGCTGCAAACAAGGTTTGATGCTATGGTTTGCCTCCACTTGGAGTGTGCAAGGTGCCAGAGCTGAAGGCCCCGAGCTCAGGGGATGTTACCAGACAGCACAACTACAGACCTTGATAGCACAGTCCAGTAGGGATAACAATAAATGCTGGATGAAGATAGAATAAGATTTTACTGTTCCCCTAAGGTCAATGTAATAATTTTCTTTGCAAAACAGCTGAGACCTACTGAAAAAAAAGTCTCCTATGCAATAGTATCTTTTCCTTTAAAAATGTGGGACAAAGTGAAGAGTGCCAGATTGTCTCTTCCCCCTGAGCAGTTAGCAGAAAGCCATGCTTCCCTCTAGGAGACTCTGATCCTGGTTTATAAAAATCAGGGGAAAAAAGGAACTATAAAGTAAATTAACATCAGCTCTTAATGAAAGTTAACAGTTTAATTAAAGGAGTGACTTGTGCATAGAGCAAGCGGCTTGTGCATGGAGAGACTGAAGAGATGCATCCGTCTCTAGGATATACATGGCCTCTCTCCAGGTCTGGCAGGACCCAGGAAACACATACGGGACAAGCGCAGGTGCAGGGTCTGACCGCAGACTGCTCTGGTGATGGCGGCAGGGCAGAGACCATCTCCCTGGGAAGGGGCCCGCTGTTGGGACTCCACACAACATCTGCCACCACTCTCAGCTCTGAGGTCTTGACTTGAAGTCTCTAGTTATGTTGCCAAATCGTCCTCCTGATAGGTGTCATGTTTTTGGATTAGGTGGGTGATAAAAACACTAATTATCCCATAAAGTATTAATTTATTCAGGTTCTCCTAAAAGTTGAGTTTACAAGAGTATAATCCCTTGTCTCAATGTTTAAAAAAAATGCACAATCACAAAAGGACATAAGGTGCCTGCAACATATATCTATATATGCTTAGATCCTGTTGAACACAACCCACTTGTCCTAGGCATGTCATCACAGCCCAAAGCAGTCCCATGGTATTGCTCTGACAGCAGGATTCCACCCTCAGAGTAGTCCAAAGGATTCAGATGGAAGGGATTAAATTTGTGGAGGAGAAAGGCACACTTAGACACATGCACAAAAGACAGGGTGGTCTTTCATAGCCCAGCTTTTCTTTCTAAAAGGGTTTCTTTTCCACACAATATGTATTTTGTCCTGTACTTTGTACACAGTCCTACCTTTGGCCTCTGCCCTGCACTCTGCTGCTTTCTGTACACCGTCTCCCACCTGCTCATGCCTCTTGCCACACATGCCCTTTAAGCCACCCTTTATGTTGTTCCTGTGGGAACATGGGTTTAGCTGTTGCTCTTTGTCAACGCATCACATAAACTGTGAACTTGGAGTAGCTCTGTCTTTCTCTCTGGGATAACTAACTTGCATCCCATAATGTGCAGAAGGAGTTTTGCTCTGGAGATAATAGGTGGAATAACTGTGAGCAGCAGAAGCACTTCAGCCTGGAGAGCCTTGGGCTGCTCATCTCCCACCCACAGTGCGCTCCTGGTGCTCCTGGCAGGGGGAGGCTATGACCATTTTGCACAGTCTCTCATCCGTGCGATTTTTTCACATTCAATTTTGCACTGTTGTCCATCTTGCAGCTACAGAGAAATATCTTCCACTTCCGGGAATCCTGGCTACAAGGGGCTGCTCACAAAATTGCTTTCCAAATACACCAACCTCACTTCGAGGGCCATGAGCAGAAATGCCAGATGATAGAAAAAACCACCTCATCTCCACATGCTGGTAGGAGATTTATCAAGGTTCACAGCTGCTGCAGCCACCCAAACTGTATTTGACAGGAGCAGCCCAATGTCACTTGGCACTGGGCAGACAAGACCCAGCTGGCAACACTCAGTGTCTCCCAGTAGAGCCCTAATGGACTGGGTGCTTCCCTCAGCCTTCCTTCCCCCACCTGCCTAATTTCTTACAACTGGGAAATTAAGACTTTGGGAATTTCTACCCAGCTACCAAGTTTCCCTGCAGTGGGCTAGCAGGTCCCAGAGCTACAGGAGGAACTGCCAGACAAGCAGATAGAGGTTCCCACTGCCAAAGCAAGACCACGCAGCCTCCTTGACCCAGGGACCCAGCCCAGAAGTCACAAGAGGGCTCTCAGCAGGTATCATACATGTGGATTAAATGCCAACCCCACAAGGCTAAAGCATGAGAAAATGCCATTTACCTTAATGGAAAGAGTAGCAGAACCTCATGCAAGCACCAGAGCTTGGAGAACACTGAGCCCCAGAGGCCCACAGCATGCCAGGGGTCAGAACGGTGCTCCCCGCAGTGCTGGCAGGAGCTGAAGCAGTGGCTTTGTGGTGCTCAGGGAGGCCCAGCTCACCCGAGCAGCGAGCGGGTGCGTGCTCAGAGCAGCACCCCGGCAGGGCGGGAGCAGGGTGGTGACAAGCCACAGGTGGGGTCCAGCCCCCTGGGAGTGTGCTGCCTCCCCAGAGGGCAATGGGTGTTGCCAGGGAGCAGGTCCTGGTTCAAATACCTGCCTTTGCTGTGCCCTAGGAGTGTCCTGTAGGAGTCCTTCTGTGGTGGCAGAGCTCTCTCCCTTGTCCTGCCACCAGGTCCCCTCCTCCTGAGGACAGGGAGTGTCTGTGAAGCCACACGAGCTGCCCAGCCGCTGCCTCCACGTGCTGTTCCCTGCCCCAGCCTGCACTCAGCTCACATCTGCTGCATCCAAGGTCCTCAGAAGGGCCTGGCTTTACTTCTGAGCTGGAATTCAAAGGTACTGATAACGCCAGAAGCAATTTCCAGGTACATCTCACTGTCATCACCCGTGCAGCAGAACAGGGTCCTGAGTCCCAGCAGGATGCAGACCAAGTCACTTGACCATGAGACCTGCTGCCCCCAGCCTTGCCATAGCTTACTCCGGGAACATCAGCAGTGCCAGGCAACTCCTCAAATGCAGTGGGGCATTCCTCATCTCCCAAGGCTGCTGCAAGGGCTAATTGCTTGACACCTGGTTACAATGCCCTCCAGAGGATGAAGGTGTGGTTCAGCACACTCATTATGTGGCTTATTATAGAAGTCAGTATTTACTAGAGAAGGGAGGGAGCATCTCAGGAGTGACAGCATTGCAAAGCAGCCTCCTTCCCTAGCATCATGTATTTTTGCTCACATGGCAAGAGCAGCAGGGCCTGAAGTGCTTGAATTCCCTTTCAGCTGGTTCTGCTATGAACGGCTGCGCTCCCCCTGCGGCTGCTGTCCCTACTGCCATCGTCTCACTGGTTTCAGCTGCACCTAGAAACGGACTGAGCCTTTACTTAGTATAGTTATATCTCTATGGTATTCCACTTAACATCTTTCTAGTGGCTCTTAACGTACTTTCTCATTACTGAGGAGAGTGGAGGGATGGCTCCATGTCCTACAGGGCACAGGCAGAGCACTGTGACTGTTGCAGGGGGACTAGGGATGGCCAAGCCATCGGCTGACACAGCCACCCTGGGCAGAAGACCAAGGCTCCCGTCTTCTCCACTGGCTGGTGGAGCATTATCTTCTCCGCACCTTCCCTCTGCCCAACACCATCCTGAGGATCAGCATGCCTCCAGGCATCCGGGCAGCTGCCTGTCACCTACTGCACTCAGAAATTTCATTTTGTCATTCCTTCAGAAAGACAGAAACCACCCTTCATCTAGCCTCTGCATAGACACATATTTGTCCTCATTTCTTTATTGGTGGTTTCATGGTTTACTGCCTTCATGAGACAGAGAGCTGCTGCCATGTGGTTAGGGGACAGGCTGCAAGAGCAGCTCCCTTGTTAGACTTGTTTGGTGGGTGTATTGAGATTTTAAGCCCTTTGCCAGCTTTCATGAACAATGAATGCATGTTCAAAAAAGGGAAAAAAATAAAAGGGAAAAAGATATTATTAGAAGGAGCAAAGCCTCAATGAGTCCCATCACTTCCCCCAGCTGCTGCTGTGTCTAATCATTTTCATAGTGTATCAGGAAGTGTGAAATCACCGATTAATTTTATGACAGAGATTTTCATCACAGAAGGTGGGGACATGAAACCTTTCTCTCCTGAATGCAATTGTAGCTGCAGGTTCATTCTCAGCTACCAAGTCTTCCCCCTTACCCCAGGTACCACTGTGGAAAGCAGTGAGACAAAACACTCCAAACCAGGTCACCTCTTTTCTTTGATGGAAACACGCAGATGAGTGCCAGTCCTTGCTACAGAAACCTCACAGGATGCTGAGCAGGGGAAGTTCCCATCACAGATTTCTCACCAGCAGACAGTAAAGAAGAGACATGTAGGCTTTCTCCAGGGCTCTGCTGCCTGGAAAGGGCTCTTGCACCTCTCAGCAGCAGCGAGGGCAGAACTTTGAGCCCTGGTGCCCTGGCTGTGAAGCATCAAGCACCCAGACTCAGCCCCCAGGCACTGTCTTAACTATCTGAGCATTGCACTGTCCTCAGTCAGGTCAAGGGTCTCTGCATCTTATAGGACCAATTCAGAAAACACAAACTCATGAACTTTGGACAGCCTTCTCTGGGCTGTTGGAGAACCTGAGGACAATCCATCCTCACCCCCATCCACATCTGCCAGTGAAGGACCTCTCCGTCACCTGATGTGTTTAGAGACAAGTGCAGTGGGGTCCTGACCAGCCCAATATTACTGCAGCGCACAGCGGGAGATTCAGAAAGCTTCCCATCACTTTAGCAGAGTACAGATTACGATGAGATCAAGCCAAATCCTGATCCTGTGGAAATTAGCTGGAACTTTGTCACTGTGAGCAGTACTGTCCTACGGGAGCTGCTGAAAAGCCTGGGGAAGCAGCACAGAGCAGCAGAGGGCAGGAAGCAAAATGTACTGTGTCCAACACCTTCCAAGGGGAATTTGCAGAAGCAGAATGACATTTGGACTCTGTCCAGAACACGACAGCCACCAGCCCCCTCGCGGGGTATAACAGACCTTTAATGACAACTGCTGAGTTGATGTCTGCTACTAAAAGGCAAGATCACAGGCAAACAGGTCATTGGTTTGCTCCTGACCTTGAACTGGACTGGAAGCTATTGCAGTCCCACTGGCACTGTCTCAGCCTCTCAAAGAGAAGAGTGCAACATGCATGGAGACCTCCTGACACAGCCTGCAGCCCCCTTGCACACTGCAGAACCTCCTCCTTCACATGCCAGCCCGGCACAGGGTCACTGGCCACCCTGGCATTACACTCCAACTGTTTATTATTTAATGAAGCAGGTGGGGAAGGGGATTACCTGGGGCAGCAACAATTCTCCTGCTTCCCTGGCATGGGATGGTGTTAGCCAGGATGGGTGAAGCGGCAGTCCTGCAAGGCACCCGCCCTGACCCTGTCCAGAAGGGAAGGCTAGCGTGGGCCAGGTTAGCACACGTGTGCAGGTACTGCTTGGTTTCCACCAGTGTCCAGACTGAACAGAGCAGATCGGAGCACTGGGACAGAGAGAAACCCTTGAGACAGGATACAAAACTAAATCAAAGTTTTATGGGCTAGGATGAAAGGGGAAGTACTTCAAAGACTGCAAAGCATTAATTTTCCTTTTTGCTGTGGCTTTTCCTTCCTCCCTGTTTTAATATGATGGATCACCTGATAATGACGGGCAGTTGCTCTGACTGACACGTTCACCAGGGATAAAGGAGAGCAGGAAATTGGATCTGAGGCTCTATACTGTATTTTAGCAAGTTCTGGAGCCACCAGAAAGAGACACTTGGTCGTATTGCTAATGCCATCGCATTCCCCGCAGTCACAGACATGCAGTCCTGTGTTCAATTTCCTGCCGTCACTCGTTGTGCCCAGTACGCAGCTGAAGAACAGGAGTATGAAGTGTATCTGATTTAGAGATGTACATGAATGAGGCCCAAGCTCTGGCTACAGTAGGAAATTGAACTGTTGATGAAATGGTTTTCACCAAGGAGACTAGTTTTTCTCTCCCTGCCTCTCCCATTCTGTGTTGTCCGGGTCTTAAGGTCACAACTATTGCCTCTTTCACCAAGAAACCAATGAACTGTTCTAGTATTTGCTTTTCCAGCCCCACGTTTTTTTGTCCATGGTGAGGAAAGCTCTCTCAAAATGCACAGAGCCCCTTCCCTTCTCCCCCCTCCCCTGTCCCAGCTGCTCTGTGCCATGACGGAGGTAATCCGCTGAGCACACAACCTTAGTTACCTTCACCCTACTGCCTTCTGCATACTACAGCAAAAGCTGATTTGCCTGCTGAAGGGGATGGAGAAGGGAGAGGGACCACAACAAGGCAGGAGTAGATTTTCTAATACATGGTGAAATCTCCTTTGGGTTCAGATCTGGCCTTGCAGGAACTGTCAGGACATTGGGAATCCATTCCTGTTGTGGGCTTTGCTGGGTCCTCAAAGCCAAATCCCATCACACCCTTCTCCAGCTGTTAGGAAGGCAGGAGGGCACTCTTCCAGAAGGACTACAAGACTTGCAGATGCAAAGCCAAATGCTGATGTGGCACTAGGGCACTAAGTCCTGGATCCTATCCTGCTGATATTTTGAAGGAGATGAAGCCTGTCAATTCCAGCCTGGAGAAAGGCATTGCTACTGGTACCCCTCTCTCTGAACTGGACTAAAACAGCTTCACATCCTAGAGGTTTTGGAGTCTGGACCCTGATTTACAGCCCTCACTCATCTCTGGCTGCAGACAGCTATTTGCACTTCTAGATTACAGCCTGGATCAAAGACAGATGCAGTGAAATACTCAGGCAAGATTTTTGCTCAAGTACAGACAGCCAGTCCTAAGCAAAATACCCTGGATATTTTATGAAAACAGTGTATTTTTATTTTAGATCTATGGGCTGACAAGCATCTGAACATGCATGAGTTTAAATTGCTTCCCAGCTTGGGGGATCTGCACTACATCCCCCTGGAAAGCTATTTTAATTGCCACACCACCTGGAAAACCACCCAGCAATAATATTCCTTGTCTCGCTGGCCCATCAGGCTGGACTGTAACAGACAAGATATTGATGCAGCAACCTGATGTAATCAAGAGCTATAAAAGGCAAAGCAGTAAATCATTTGGATGCAACAGTCTGTCTGTGCACTTAGCTGTTCTTTATGTTTCCTAAAACATCCAATAAACAAAATTGCATTTAACTATTAACAGTCACACAGCAATTTTCCTTGCAAAACTTGCAGTCTCACAGACAATGGATGGTGGTGGGGAAGGAACACGGCTGGGAAGTAGATCGAGAGTGTCCAGAATTAAGAATTATTTTTCTTTCCTGCAGGTGGGTCACCTGAAACTTATCTCACTGTTGAGCACAGGTGTTGGAAAAGGTGGCTCTCACTGCTCCTAGGGTTAAAGAGTCAACCATATTCTTTACTGAGCTTTCCCTCAGTGCTCTTAGGACTGACCAGCAAGCCCACTTATACAACCTAAAATGAGAGCTGCAGCTCTGAGGGAAACTTGCACAAGGCTAACTGGAAATGAAGAGTTAGGTCTGTTTCTTACACCTAAATTAGGACCATCAAGACCTGCCCTGGAGGGCAGGAGCTGCCTGGGCAGAGGCAGAAATGCTGGCTGCAACTTCCCTCCTGAGCAGGAACTGCCATTCTCCAGAGCTGTGAGTTCAGAAAAGCTGTAGAAATGCACACCAGGGTGGTGGCAAGAGAGGTTCTTGCTAGAGGACCAGGAGGCCAGAGTCCTCTCCACAGCACAGAAGTGGGTCACAGTCCCCTCCCTGGCAGGGACTTGGTATTTCAGCACAACCCATGGAAGCACAAAGCCTTCTTATAGATTTCAGATACACTAAAGTACATTTTTGTTCCAGCCCATGAGACGAGCTTCGCTTTTCCTCTGTATCTCAAGACTCTGGTTTCCAAATAAAGAATCAGTCAAGATACACAGAGGGTAAATGAGATCAATAATTTCTATCAGCTTTTAAAGTGACTAAAGAGACAGCTGAGGAGCTGGAAAGAACTGTAGATTAGACAGAAATTGAGGCATTTTCTTAGCTGCTTCTTTACCAGAACTCCTGAGAAGCAGGGAAAGACAGAACCTTTCTCTTTACCTACCTGGCCTCAATAATGAAACAAACCCTGAAGTCTCAGGAGAGGGAAAACAGTAGTAGCAGCTCAAGCTTTCCTTAAAAATTGTAGACCATCTCAGCAGCCTCACCCCAGCAAAGTCATTGTAGCTGAGGGCTATTGAACCATCCAGGTCTCAAGGTGGGTATTTGGTGGCTGACTGTCCTTGACAGCTGTGGAGCTACTTTAACTTAACCCAGATGAAAATTTTCCCCATTGGCTGACATTTAACTGCCCTGTTTTTTTACAGGATTTATCAAGAAGTCAGGCACTCAAGGTGACTCATCGCCAGCTAAGCCAGAGCCAGCAAGAGCTGTCACACTGCGCAGTACTCCGGCTGCCCAGGGGGGCTGTCAGTAACGCCGAGTGACCAGACCTTCCCTTGCCTTATTAACCTGGGCATCAGCAGTGTGTTGCAGGGCTACAATCGGGTTGGATAAACCCCTCATGTGCCCTCGAGGTGTGGATGATGGGGAGCCTCTCCCTCTGTATTGCAATGGGGCAACATTCATACTAATACCACAGCAAAACTCAATTACACCAGGGCATGTACAGAGCAGTCCAACTGGTTGGTATGCAGCTACACCAGGATAAATAGGAAAAAAATCCATAATTAGAATCACCTGTCAAATACCTTGCACCTTCCCCCACTCTCCTCCATTGCATTTATAGCCTGTCTCTCCCCGTGTCAGCCTGCTCTTGATTTTCAATGGGTTTGCAGTATATTTAGGCTGAGAATAAAGCTTACATGTGAGCAGGTGAATTGGAGGCAGCAGAGCAGCACCCCACAAAGCCTGGAGGAAGAGGTGGCATGTGCTCCCAAAGGAGCTGGGCACAGTGCTCAGCAGCAGGTCCTTCATGGCCAGGCTCTGATAATGCACCCAGATATTTTATTTACTCCATGGGCCCCCTTTCTTCTCCTTCTGGTCCCAAATGCCGGGCTTGGACCACAAGCATTTCTCACTAGAGGGCCGCAGGATGCATTTAGAGATGGACACAGCAGAGCCAGCTGGGGCAGAAGTCAGTCCAGCCCTCTGGATCCCCGAGGACAGTAAATAGGATGATACACAAGCCATGGTTGGGATGGTGCCACCACGACAGCCTGCACATGGGGCCAGGAAGGAGCCAGCCCAGCAAAACCCTTGCCAGGTGGGCAAAGGGGAGGTTTTACATTCAGAGTTACACCAAGGGGTCTGTCTAGGGCAGCACACCCTGACATTAATATGCTTGGCACAGCATTAAAAAGAGGAGCAAATGGGATAGGAGGCCAAAGCAGCAGCCTTGATGTAGAACATGAAGGGAGGCATTTGTTATCAGAATATCAGAGACGAGGAGGCACCTCTGTAAAAAAAAAAAAAAAAAAAAAAAAAATGGCTACAGTAGAGGGTTCAGCTGCTGAAAAACCACTTGATGGGCAGGAATTTGGAAAGAGCTGCTTCTCTGTTAAAGACACGCACACACACACACACCTGCCTTTCCCTGGCTTGTTCCAGAGAGAGGAGTTATGCAGGGAAGAGATGTGGGGCGAAGCTGTGTTCAGACAACAGAGCTCCTAAAAGCTGTGGAAAACAGAATTGAGCACACACAGGATGAATTGAACAATAACACTGAAGCAACACAAAGTTTGTCACTGGGATCTCTGGAGTGAAAAAAAGAGAGAAGTGGAAATTACTCAGTGTGGGCAGGCAACCCTCTGTTTGAATAGTGGAAACAGCATTTTTAGGTTTACTGTGAGAGCCAGATTAGTCCAAGTGCACTGAAGGTAGCGCTCATTTTGTGGGCCAGGGATCTTCCCTTCCAGTGCAGGCTGGAGCAAGCACCTGCTCCAAAGGTGTCTTTTCAGATAAGTGGTTCGATTCTCCTTAAATACCAGGTATACTCTAGGTGACATCATTAAATTGTTGTCCAATCTGGTTTGTGCTTTATTAGAAAGAAATTAAACCATGAACAGCTCATTGTTGCAGAAAGCAAGGATAGGTACCAGCTATGATACAGTTCATCTTCTCCCAAAGATCAAAGAAAATCTTTGTAAAACTACATAAACCACCCAGAGTCACTCCATCTGCCATGGAAATGAAAGGGCCTGGAGGAGCACAGCAAAGATTTCATTAGCAGTAACCATGACACCCACTTTAGGATGGGAGCTGAAGAAGGCAACATCCAAATAGCACTGGGGGGGTACGTTTCTGCAAATAAAGGGAAGTCACCATCACTGGACTTGGCTAGGAGAAAGATTTTAGGGCACAGTGGGATTTTAGACCTGGAAGTACCTGCATAGACAAGTGAAGTTTGGCAGGAGCCAAGAACTGGATAGAGTCAGGCCCCAAATATTGAGTTGTGGAAGCAACTGGCCACTGATACAACATGTTCTAGAACATTGCTAGCTTTTGATAACTGAAGATTCTAAAATGAATATCTAATATTTTTAACTGATCTGCTTAATTTCAAGCAGAAATTTTGGGCTTGAGGCAGGGATTACTCAATAGGGTTAGATGGCACAGCTTGTGCAAGAATACAGCCTGGAGAAGGTACAGCTCTCTTCCAAGATTTTGTGACAATACTGACATCAGAAGAGAGGACTCTCGAATGACCCCTGCACATGCTCAAGACACCACCTCTTACAGCTCTGCTCAGGTAGTTGCACACCCTTCTGTCCCTGAGACGTGGGCAGGGGAAGAGCTGTGCACAGGAGCAGGTCCACACAGTGGTTCTGGCCCACCACTACACACCACCTGCAATAACACCTCACTGAGCCCAAAGGTGGAAATGGTGGTGCAAGAGGCACCACAAAGGGGCAGGCCCTGTCTGGACAAGGGAGAAAGGAGCACAGAGCAAACAGACCTATTAAAAAAAAAAAAAAAAAAGAAGAAGGAGTGCAGACCTTCTCTGAGCTTTGGCAAATTGGCCCTGAAGAAGCAGTGTGAATCGTTAGAAGAAAAGGATAAATTGCCCCCAAACCTGCCTCTTGTATTTAAAAGTCACACAAACACCAAATGGGTTTTAGCTCCTTATTCCCCATCTTTACAAATATGGGTCACATAGACATAGTGAGAAAGATGAGAGGTGACAAGAAAGGACAGTGGCAGGCGTCCCCAATGTGCTACTTACACAGCACTCCTTTCCTTAGGAGGCAATATATCTTTCTTCTGAACGTTCTCATTCTGTAGCCAAAGCTTGCCAAAAATCAGATGAGGATGGGGGCCCTCTCCCTCTGAAAAGCACTGTTTGGGAGACACCAACATCTAGGAGCTGATGGACACAAGACATCGTCTGCAGCTGTTACTGGTTCAGACCCCTTCCTGCTCAGGAGCTCCTTGTCTGCCACAGTCTGGATATCGGAGCAAAACAATCTTCCTGGCCTCATTCTATAGATGGGTGTCTCCAGTGGAAGGCTGTGGTCATAGTGGCCAGTCAGCCCTCTTCATTCGTAGCCTTCAATATTGGTTTAACCATAAGGGAGGGGCAGCTTGCCTTGCCCCAGTGCTGTCTCCCTGGGACACCAACAGCAATTTGGAGAAACCACTGGCAGGGTCGGTACATGAGGGCTTTGGTCTGCAAAGCTGAGCTTGCTAAACACCAAGCAGTCCTTGGCCAGGTGGTGATTCTGGGACACAGCCCTACCAACAGAGGCAAAGATCCCTTGAAGAAAGGCTTGGAGTTGGAGGACAACCAGGATTTCGCCCTGTGCAACATTTAAATAAGCTTCTTCAGCTATATTTGGCCCTCTGGAATGCTGCCATGTTTTGGGATGGCAATGAGGTGTTCCTGTGGGTCTGTATGCTCTGTCTCTCCTCCTGCCTCTCTTACACTCTGATCCCAGCGGCTGGAAACATTATCTGGGCAGAACAAGACAAAAGCACAAGTAATTTGCCTGTGTTGTTAGGGAAATGGAAGCAGGACAGCAAGCCCCAGTCCTACAAATGGTTATCTTTGAGTACACAGTTCTTAATTGCATGCTTAGGCAAATCCTAGGGTAATTTAGTAAGTTAAGCATGTAATTCCACTTTAACTGATGGGTAAGTCCCTAAAGCAAATGCTTATGTGTACGCAGGGCTGCTCCCTAACTTGGCCAAGACTTGGGGAGCTGGAGAGACCTGGCTTGGGTGGCACTGGGGATGCTGCTTTAGCAAGGCACCATACTGATGTGCACACAAGTGGATGACAAAGCCATGCCCCAAATTTGTACGACAATCTCATCACCAGGAGAGCAATTCTGGATGAGAATAACCCACTTTTAGTAGAAGAAGGGTAGATGGGGGGACAGATGCAGGCTAAGGGCTGCCCAGCCCCATCCACACACTGCAGCAGGGAGCCCTAAAGCCTCCCCCAGCAACTGTGCACCCCTCCAGCTGCCAAGCACTGCCCCAGCAGCCATCCAGCTCACCTCTGCTCAACCTGGCACAGCTGTGCTTCAAGAAATTTGTTGCACAAACCTGCCTACTTCTTAGTTTCACCATCTATAAAATTAGGTTAAAAATAGATATTGACCTTTAGAAAAATATCTGGAGATCCTTTAGGTGAATGCTGTGCAAATAGAAATTGTCATCATTAACAACCAGGTAAGGTGAAAAAAAGAAGCTGGGGAGGGGAAGAGATCTACACCTAGCCTTTTGATGGATCTGAATTCTCTGGAGGGGGAAAATAGTCTATTAAAGCCACATTTACTCTTTAAAAAAATTTCCTTATCTCTGATCAGGCTGGAAAAAAAAAAAAAAACAAACCACAATTGGCAAGGAACGCTGGGCAGGCAGCCTGCCTGTGGCTGCCTCTGAACCTGCGCCCTTCCCCAGGTGCTAAAGTGTCATCTCACCCTGGGAGATGGGGCAGGGCACACATCTTGTCTCAGGAGCTCCAGGGGCAGCAGAGTGGCTGTAGGACCAGGCTGCCTTCCCACCCAGGTCAGCTCCCTCCACTGGTGTTTGCTTGCTGTTCTCAAGGAGGTCCCCATACTCTTAGTGTGAAGTTTTCCATTTCTGCCTTCAGTCAAGTCATGAAGCTGTGTATCAAGTGACAATACACAGGAAAGAGGAGAAAGTCACCACCATGGCTTAATTAATCTTACAGGTGGCTGTCATGCAGCAGGAGGTAGCGTAAACAAGAGACTAAAGTCTCGGCACACTGAAGAAACATCACACTTCTGCTGGTGTCAGCACAACGGAGAATGGATTTAATATAATGTTCAAGGGAAGAAGTAGAGGGAGGAAGGGGAAAGAGGTGAGGGTTGTCTGCAACTCTCAGGCACATAAAGGAGGCTCCAGGACAACAGGACCCGTTTAAAGGATTACAGCACTAATTGCACGGTAAGGAAGGTCACCTGTGCCACAGATGGCACATTCACCAACGCACAGACTGGTCTGGTGTGCAACAGTCAACCCTTTGAAGTAGTTGTATCCCTTCTGCTTCTTTACCTTCCAGGGGTGAAAACATCCCGCTTGGTGCTGTGCAAACCACTCCTCCAATTCTCACAGCTGATACCTGCATGCCCCTGCCGGAGCCGAGCTGGAGGTACAGGGTGAACAGCTACAAGTGACCTCTGACAGCTTGAGCTGCATGCTAAGAGCACCAAGGAATTTATCCACTGCAGAGGATCGTTGTTCTGGGTCTTGTGTAAATTCAGAGAAACTAGGTTTTTGCTTTCTTACCAGCCTATGAAGGCTAGGCAAAGTGTGGGAACAACAGGGAGTTATTCCCTTTTCCTGGATGTAGCAGAGCAATGACATGATCTATCCATGATTACAGAGGGAGACTGTGACAGACCTTTTCTACCTCCTTAGAAAGTAAAGGACAATTTCTTTCAAGAGCAGCATCAGTAATTTCTCCAAGGCCAACAGTCAGTTCAAAGTAGACAGCGCAAATGCTCATTGGCATTTCAGAGGTGAACAGCAAATAAACATTCATTGTTGAACAGATGCCCTCCTCTCTTCCTTGTGTTAGATCTGCTTTCTTCTTAGGCAAAAAGATAAATGAAAAAGGCATTGCTAAGTAGCTTTCATTAAGGCATGCACTGTCATGCCCTTGCCAGGGCTGCCTACCCTCTGAGCAGGACTGTAGGTGAACATCCCAAAGCATCTTGCATGTGCTGGGTTTTATTCCAGCTGGATATAGTTTGGAGGGTAGAATCACCTAGGAAGAGATGCATGAGGAGACAGCCAGGAGAGATGTATGAAGGAGGAAGCCAAATAACTGAGGAGATGGAAGGGGGAGGGACCGTGCAGCAGGGAAGAGATGGGCCTATTCTGGCCAGCACCAATATCAGTCAGTCAATGTGTGACTCAGTCAATCCACTCTGAGCATGACATTTCTCTTGGTAGAACATGTCCTCTCCCCAGTTTCTCTGCTCTAATGCACTGATGCTTTCATTTCAAAAGGTGACATGATTACAGGGGATGCTAAAAATACACATGGGCTTTTATTCCACTCCCCCGTCTCTGGTGGAACAGAATTTCCAGCTTTCCTCTTAGCCAAGAAACAGTGATTTAATCAGAAAGGCATTTGGGGGGACAAGACCATATCTTTCTTTTCATTATCTCCTTCCTTTATACCACATTTAACAACCAAGGCTCAAATTTACAGTCCAGTCTAGTTCTTTGGGTGACCGTCAGTTAGCACTCCCAAAGGAAAGAGAGCCTTTCTCCTGCACATCCTTCAATGTGCCAGCCCTTCAGCATGATTAAAGGTCTAGCCCAGTAATGCCCAAGTTTCCCATGCTGTTGGCAACCTTAGCTACTCTCCGAGTATACAACAAACACAGAGAGCTGGGGTTCACCACAAGTGCAGCAGTCAGATGCTCCCCTGAAACACAAGCCTTCAAGTAGATAGGCGCCACGAAAGCCCTGCCAACTGCCTGCCACTCCTGGGGGGCCCTGGGGAGAGAGGAGCCTGGGGACAAGTACACAGGCTGGGTAAGTTGTCCTCCCAGCCCATGGATGCATAGATCAGGTACTCCAGTACTCATTCCAGAGCAGAGATGAATGTCCAATCAGCCTCTACTGCACAAAGCCCGCTGAGCATTTAAAAACAGGAGGTTTTGGATAACAAAGAGTTAACTAAACAAATGTTAAACCTATCTTGCTCCAAAGGCTCAATGTACTTGCAATTCTGCTAAAAAAAAAATAATTAGTCTATAGATTATATCAGACAGACTTTATGCAGGGGAGCTCTTCAAACTGATGGGAAATTATTTAATAAGATTACAGTTTATTCATACAACATTAGGTCAGTATAAACTTTCTCTAGCTTTAAATGCTTTTACCTCACATCTGAAACATTTTCTTTTTCTGCTATGGTTTAAAAGACACAACCAAATACTAGGTTACAGTCATTCCTGCTTATGCATTAGGTATTCAAAATAGAGGTCTTAATTGCAAGTTGCAAATGCTATAAATGGCAGGCAATAAATCTCAACAACAGAGGATCAAAAGGGAAGAAAAACCAGTAACATGGTTGGTTTTTTTCTAAAACCAGGACACATTAGTCTGGAACAAGACCTTGGTTGTTAGAGGGAGAATTTTACCTCAAGTGACAGATTCTATGAAACACTTCTGTATTGGGAAGATTAAGAAAAATACAAACATTTCTACTCAGGATCATTGCCAGTATCCCAAAACTCAGGGACTGACATTGGCTTTTCATTGTCATTTCAGAAGAAAATGCCCTTATGCCTCTGATTTGTACACACAGAAGGTTGGGACTATTGAAAGACACTTCTTTTAATAAGCACTCCAATATTTTAATTTCAAAATTGCATAGAAGAAATAGATGAGTGAAAGCATTTTAACCACATCTTTTGTGGTCCCCAAATTTTTGATTCACTTAAAATCAGACATTTACTCTTACACATCAGAAAACCCATCTGAGGTGGATGTTTTGTAGCGGCATGCAAGCCTCATATAACAACTTAGTAGTGAGGTTAGATGAAGACAACATCTTTACGTACAAAACCATCACACACACTTTATGTTCTAGTTACTGATCAGAGATCACTTAAGTATAAAATTTATATTAAGAGCTAATGAATTACTCCTTTGGGAACATGGAAGCGAGTTCCTTAGTAAACTCAGAAACATGAGTTACCCCTCCAGAAAAATTAAGCAGAGGGAAGATGACCTTCTGTTTCAGTTACAAGATATAAGAATTCATTACTTTTTAAGAGATGACTTCGATTTAAATACACTTTCATATGTGTTTGGACCAACTGAAACAGTGAACTGAATATATATATTTTATATATATTTTTGTATATATATAAATAAATGCTAAGAGAGTTTCAAAACACTCCAGAGGCATTCTGCAGAGCTGCTGCCACGCAGCCAGGGCACCCTGCACCCTCTCTGCCCCCTGAGCAGACTGCCTGTTCATGGTGAAGGAGTCCTGCCAGGACCGAGGCACTGAGCTGTGGTGCCCGTGAGAGACTGACAGCATCGCTGCCAGGCCCCTGGTGCGCGGTATATTCCATTTCTACAAAGACTTGGAGAAAGCAGATGTTTTTCTTCTGCTGAGCAACCGGCAGTGCTCTGCCCACCCAACACACGGGCTCACCGTTCCGGGCAGCATACCCATTCTCGCCGCCGCTGCTCACCCCAGCCCACCTGCAGCCCTGCAGTGAGCCAGCACTGTGAAGCAGCGGCTTCCCAGGTCGCACCATCTCCTGACATGAAGACGTCCTCTGACCGCAGCATCAGGAGAAGCAAGAGGCTGGCAGACAGTGCCAGCAGCTAGCGTGACACTTCTCTAGCTCAGCTTCTAATGGGATAATGAAGTGCAATTTCAGGTAGTAACAGCTTCTGTTGGACATCACAGGCCTGAGGCCATGTACTCACAGGGAGAAAGAAGCTACCCTCAGTAAACAGATTTCACTTGGACTGACAATTTTCAGTGTGTATTCACTGATTTGTTTCAGGAAAGCTGTTTCGGTGGCTTCCCTGCCATTATTGATTCAAATACTTTTGCTAATTATTTGGAACACAGTTGAGATTTGCCCAGCTGCTGCAGTTATCTGGGATTTACCAAACTAGAGTCACCAACTGGTGAATGCAGTTTGTCTGTCAGAGAACTCATCAGATTACTTACACTGGAGCAAGGCTTGCTGCCACGTATGGAAATGAGGGCTTCGCTGTCCCCTAAGGAGAGCTCAAATGCTCCTAGATCTGTTCAAAGCTCTTCAGAGAGACACAGAGAGAGACAGATACTGCCTTCAAAGTAACCCCGGTTTATTATTTATTTCTACCTTTTCCCTTTTTAGTAACAAAACAGTCATAATTAATAATCATTATTGTTTTGAGTGAATCTAATTGCAGTGTTCCCTAAAGCATAGCAACACTCCCTCCACACCCAGCCAACTGAAATAGAAAAATCGCATCCCAAAAATAGCAGCAAGAGACAGCTAACAAAACCTGGCCTCCCACAGCTTGTGTCATTAGACCAGACAGATCTTTGAGACAAAAATCATCTAGGAGACTAAGACTCTGGAAGACATTGCTGCCTTTCTACAAGAGCTAGACAAGGTTTCCTGCAGCAGAAGTCTCCTACACCCCTCTCTATGCAAAGGGAAGTAGAGCTGGCTGGTGCTGCCCCAAAAGTGGTTTTGGAGGGTACTTGGCCAGACCTCCCTAGGTGGAAGGCAAATTCACAACATCCTCCATGTACCTCCTCTACAAAGGGTAGCTGCAGAGACAAGGGTGGAGTTTTTAAGTGATCTCTGCCAATGTAAAGACTGGAAGATACCCTGTAGTTACTGGGTTTGATCTAGGAATGCTGGAGTGAAATTCCTTACGCATGAGTTACACATGAGGTTCCGCTATATCATTTTATGGTCTCTTCCAGAGACAATACATATGATTTCCTGTTTCATGAGTGACTTAGGCAAAAAACCCCAAGCCCCTTGTGCATCATGTAATTACACTGTTCCATATAATCCTTGAAGCCAGTCCACTGCAGAAAGCAAACCAGGGACTGCTCTGAAAAGAATCTGCCAGAAAAATGTGCACAGATCCCTGGCCAAAATCTGCTACTGGAGAGCTCCTCACTTGGAGGTTAGACTGCTGCAGTTGCATCAGGATGAAAAACAAACTGGGAAGGCAGGGACATGCCACCTGCATTGTATCATAGGCTTTAACAGAGGCACCCATCTCCTGTCACAATAGTTAGAATGGGTCACAGCTCAGGAAGGCAAGGCAGGGAAAAACCCAGCATCCCAAGAAAATCCCAGATAAAATAACATCCAAACATTTTTATCTGGGACATCAGCATCTTCCCCCGCCCCCATTCTGATTGTTTTTTTCATTGCAAATTAATAGATCTGTGTGTAAAAGCCAGGATTAGATATGGTCTTCAGGCACTAAGTCTGGCTGGCAATTACAGTGTCCCTTGTGGATACTTAGCTTTGGATTTCATAAGTTTACTACTACCAAAACTATAAAAATATGGATATGTTATCACAGTATTTTAAGGTCTTCCTATGTAAGATATGTTTTTTGTCTGATCCCAGAACCCCACTGATGCAGGAGTGCAAAGCTCTCAGAGGACTTACTTGTGTTGTCTTCCAAAAATTTCTGGTTTATATTCCCTCTAAGCATTAAAGTAAATAAAAAAGGAAAGACTCTCCTGTTACAGATAGCTTTTTGTTAGCCTTCAACAGAAGGGAACCAAACCCTCCAGCTTCACTATAATTTCTCCCACTCTAGAAAGCAGAGGCCCACCTGCCTTTTGAAACAGAAGTGATTCAGGCCAATGCATCTCAGCTGTATTTGCAAGGCATGTTAAAGGGAACTTGACTTCTAAAAGCTGCCAGGTCTCTTAAAGAGCAGGAATGAGGTACTCACAGAAAAAAAAGAGCTAGGTCACTGAGCCCAGCCTGCTGCCAGGGCAGGCTACAGTCCCTAAAGAGAGGACATGCCAAGACTTCAACTGATACTGCACTTGATCTTAGCCAAAAGGCCAAGAAGTGATAATGGGAAGGGGACTGAGGATAAAAGCGACTGGTGGCTGCCTCTATGTGCTCTGCAGAGGAAGATTCATGCAAACCTCTTTGGAATAATACTTAGAATTTATCATGTTAGGCAGATGGTATTTGACTTGCTGCTCTTAATACATAATCCTGAAAGGTCTGTGCCAGTTTGCTACTGTAATAATAATGCTGGTTTGCATGTTACAAGAAACCTTAAGCAGCATCAATAAAGTAGTCTCACAGGGCCAGTTTGCTGACACACTGTTCGTGCCCTTGCTGTACACAAGGTTATCTTTAATGGCAGAAAATATCTTTTTATTGCTCCCTGTTGACTTAGAGGAGACTACAGATCCTCTGACCTTATTGCCCATACAACATGAGTTTTGGCTGAAAGGTGGTCTAAGCAAAACTTTGCTTTTGAAGTAGGAAAGATGTACTCCCTTAGGTTATTTCATCCAGCAGACAGGACTGCATTCAGTCCTGGCTAAGAAAGTCTATAGTATGACTTCCTCTTCTCCATGCCATGATTTCCCTTGTCAGAAAGGTAGCTTAGATACATTACCTCTGTAGTAGGCAATGCTGGCATTGTAATTTCTATCTAAACACCAGTGTGACAGAGTAAGATATTTGCTGACCTTTGTAATAATTTACTGAGATAATCTTTATTTAAACTGTCAAGAAACTCAGCATCTTTTCAAGAGAAATAAGAGATAATACATTAAAAAAATTATGGCAATATCAGAGCTGCCCTAATTTCAGACTCATTCAGAGCCCTTAACCCTGTTCCAGATGGTTCAGGGAGAGAAGCTTAAAGGCGTTAGCAGAGGAACACAGGCCGTTGCTGGTTTTGCAAGCATCGATCCAAAGGTTTTCTCTTAACTTTCATGAACACCAAAAGTGGAGCTCCCCAGACTGCTTACTAAATGAGGAGACTTCTTGGGATCCAGCTCACCTTTATAAACCAGCCTTACGAAGGCCAAGTGATCAAAACTCAACTAAGTGTCTTCCAAGATCAGTGGAAGGGAAGAAGCGGTGGAGCACAACTGAACACCCACCTTGTCAGACATCTACTTTTGAATGAGGTGATCACTGTCTGCATTTGCCTTGATGTTAATGTTTGCCTAAACACTTGACTTGTATGGAGCTACCGTGTCTGTCGGTGGGAAAATGAATTATCTTCTGTTTAATGTGGCAGGCAATCACTGCACAGAGTCAGTTCCTGCTAAGGCAACCATCCTCATCCCTCAGAGGTGATTTCTGCAAGTCCCCACCCTGGCAGGGCAGTGACTGCAAAGGGATGCTATGCTTCAGCTCTCCATTGTGTGTGCACAGTAAGGGGAATGCAGTCTTTGGGGCTGTCTAAATATGTGTGTGTATCTGTCTACATATTTAATATATAGTGCACACCCTCTACAAAACAACTTTAAGAGTCATATGGCAACACACAAGAGACCTTAAGGTCTCATGTATTTTCCAAATTTCAGATCTTCTGCTACACCTCTTCATGCAAAGAAAGCAGAATGGTGAATCCTCCGAGGGCAAAAGAAATTTCTCCAATGACAAAAGAACAAGGCACAGGAACACCTTGCTCGAGTGCTGCAGGGGTTCCTAGATCACAGCCTCTCTGGGCAGAAAGCACAGAAGAGAAGTAACACCTGTTCTGCTAGCTGCTTGGCACTACCTGAACACACAGAAAGGGAAATGCAAAAAGACTGTGTAGAATATGCAGCAGTTAAAGTGGATAGTGTTTGTCAGCAACAGAACTTAAAAAAATTTTTTTGAAGAAAATATCCTTTTTGGGAGAAAAAATATCTATGTTTTTAACCTCAGGGAGCTGTAGAAAATCCTGTGCATCCTTCTACTGCTAGCAAAGAAGATAGGGGGGAAAAAATAGACACCTCAGGGATAAATAACTGGAAGACCCATGTATGAAATGATACATGCAGAGGATACTATCAAGTTAGTGAGGTTAATCTAAGGTAGTAATGTGCAAATCTGGTTTCACCAGGAAATTATATCTGCACTTTTAAGATCATGTGCAGAATGTGTTAGAAAAATGGACCTGTCAGATAATATTGCACAACCCTGTGTAGCTTCAAGGGACAAAGACTGCTCAATTTTTAATTTCTGTTGTGAATAATTCATTACAGGGGTAAGAAATCTTCATGGATAGATGAACGATAAGAGACAAAGGTCTCCTCCTCCTATTCGTACTCAAAATCACTGACCAACCAACTGGGTCTGACCATAGAAAGTACAGCTTCCCATATCCAGCTTTTTCTTCCAAAGTCTAAATATCCTGGACTAGTCAGAAACCTCAGTCTACTTAACAAAAAGTACATGTTCTATGCTGGTCATGGGAGATACACTAAAATGGACATTCAAACAGGCATTTAAGACATTTACATTTTTGATTATTTAAAATATAGGGGTTTTTAGCTAAACTGAAACATACCATGAACGTTCCCAGCTGTTCCTCTGCAATGACTTCCCTAAGTTAAGTTGCAAAACACTGTCTGTCATAATTCACTTTTAAACCTTTCAAAAAAAGCCCTTATCAGGGGCTGCGGCGAACTTTAAAAAATTTGATCAAACTGCATTCAAGTTCATCTTGATTTAAAGGATGATAGAAATAAAACATACGATTTTGATGTCTATTATTCCAGCGCAGCCAATAAGGATGTTTGCACTTCACAGGGAGCACACGGCCCAAAAGGCCCATTATAAGAAACGTGCAATCTCAGACTTTTGTACTGAAAATACGCGTTTCAACTTTAATCACATCTACAGCCCAGTCAGGATGTTTGCAAGGCATAAAAGCATCTGCAGTGGGGTGGAAAGCCAAATAATGGTAAGACATGACTTCAAAATTGGATGGACTGTAGTCACTTCAAGTATATATGAACGTGAGCAGGACTGGAGTCCTTCTGTCTTTGCCAGTTTGTTCCTAGACAGGTAAGTTAAAATGATGGAAACTCTAGACCTAACACTTAAACAGGGGCGAGGCGTTTTTTCAGACTGGGAAAAATGTTGGGTTTCTTCTTCTTATATTATGACATACGAGCATGCTGTTTGACAATCTAATGAAAAAATGACATTATTTAAGATGAACTAAACAGAAATAAATTTAGGTTGTAGTATTAGCGACAGCAGGGAGGAAGGGGAACTAGTTTTTAGAGGCAACTTCATCAGTTTATTTAAAATTTATAAAGTTACCCGGGATAGCAGAATATTGGATGCAGTAAGGGGTAAGTCTTTTATTACCAGTTACTGAGTAGCAAAATCCTCTGTAAAATTGCAAGCGTGCAGCTTTCTGAATGCAGGTGTGTGCATCTGATGGGGAGAAGAAGGACAGTGTTCGCAGCCACAGAGGTGTGCACTCGCACACTCGCCAGCAAGCAGGATCAGCATTCACCGATTAACAAAGGAACTGACAGCGATAAAGGGTCTTTCTCAATATTTGTCTTTTTTTAATCTGGTTAATTGACATTTTGCAACCTGTTCACTGAGAGGGATCTATTTTGATAGATCTTTACTGTTATTGTGAACACTTTTTGTGAAAAGTTTTGGAAACTGTTGAAACATTTTGTGCTGACAGTCTTTTAAGTGAAAAACACGCTTTTAAGATCAGTGGTGGTTTTTCGTTACCTGAGGAAAAAGAATCAAGAATGGAAAAACACAAAAAGCAAACTAAAACACTGCAGTTCACCCAAACAAAAGTATTTCTAAAACCAGTAGCTTGCAAAATATTATACTTGACTTTTCATTCTGACTTGAGACAAGTAATTTTTGAGCTCAAAAGTTTTTCCTGAGACAGAAACAATTTTCCTTTCTACTCTATCCAGAGGGACCAGTCAGAAAGAACACTCTGTTTTCTATTACTATTTTTGTCCCTAAGCTTTTTTCTTTCCACATTTCTTCTTTTCTCTTATTTCCCTTTTTTTTTTTTTTTATTTTTCACTTTCATTTTCCTCCCTTTTCTTTCTTAAAATGCCCTATCTATTGCAAAACAGAAGAAACTTGAGTCTGGAACCCAAGATTCTTTGCTCTTGCTCTCCTCTTTTCCTCTGTTTATTCAGAAGGAGTATGAAAAGAGCTATATTAAGCTGAAATTTTATTCTGCTGTCCTCTGTTCAACAAAAGATAGTCCACTAAAGCCACTAAATCACAGATAACACTTCTCTGTGCAACATTATTAGGAACTGACAGCTGGTGATGGATGAAGATCTCATCTTTTAAAGAAAAAAGTACATTTAATTTCCTTTGTACATAAAATAGAGAGCACAGCATTGTGTATCTAAAGATAAAAACAGACCCAGTGTATGCTGGGTGCCATACTTAAGGGGATATAATACTGGGTCTGTGTTTCTGGGCTTACATTTTACAGGATATCTTCAAATTAATTTAGAAACCACTATTATTCAATTCATGGTAGACAATGAACTTTTAAAAAAAAGAGGGTGACATTTTACAGCCAGCTCCATTAGGAAAGAGCAGCTCAGAAACTGAGCTGTTACTTTTTAGGAGGAACACTGGAAGAAAGGACAGAAAGAGGAGGGAGAATGGATTTGTAGGGCAGAGAGAAGGGTTTACCCCTGATCCTGCCTGGGATTAAGCCATATTCCTGGGAGCCACTGGGCCTCCTGAGGTTGATACCACAACGGATGTGGTACTGACCATGCACAATGGAGTTGGTATTGAACACCAAGGATCTCATCAACTACCTTGGAACAGACATGCTAAGTAAGTATGGTCATTTTTTCCATTAACTGAAGCACATCAAGCCAGACTCCAAGTATGCTGGGTGAAAATGCATAAATTTCTTCTACAGAGGCACTGGCAACACACAGTATTCCCTTATTTATGGTTTTTGGAGTTTTTAATTTTTTTTCTTTCTCAAATGACCTGTGACTATGACACATACACTACTTTTCACATTTGCAATGTATAAACATATTTAACACGTCCTTTCTGCAGCGCTACCAGCTGCTGCTTTGGTTGAATCTAATTTTAACACACCTCCCAAGCAGCACAGAGATGGTGAGGTTGAAACTTTAATTGCTTGTCTGTGTTAAGCAAGACAGTTAAACATGCACTTAAAGCACATGTTCAACAAGAAAATACAGTCGGTCTGATTCCAGTGGTATGAAAGACTGCTTTGGGCTCCTGGGGTGAGGACAAGTTTAAGAAAAACATCTGCATGGAGTTTTTGTTTCTAAGTCTAGAGACTATTAGTGTGTTGGCTGGGTCTGGCTGCAAGTCCTTGTAGGAAAAGAAAGCCTACCAGTGAGCAATTACCTTCGATTACAACCTTCTAGTTAGCTAGTCTAAAATAGAATGGGAATTTTTTTGTGAACCTTACTCCACTGAAGGATAAAAAGAGGTTTTCTACTGAAAACACTGACAAAAAGCAGCCTTTCTAACCATAGAAGTTTATGGAAAATTCTTTGACCATCTTCATATAAAAAGTTATTCTGCTTGCCCTAAGACTTCAGGTAATTCCCTCTTTTTCTCTGTTTCTTTATTATTTTTTTTTCCTCATTGGACACAAAGTAGTTAGTAGCAAAGTATAATATTAGGCTTTCCTATTCCGTGCAGAAAGAAAAGGCTCTGAAAAATACAAGATATAAAAATGAAATTTGTCCTGGACTTGTGCTGGAAATTCAAACGTAGTGACTCAGAGCAAATACAAGAATCATCGAGAAGTACAAGGGTCTATGTAGTTATTTCAGAAGGTGAAACCTACTGTTTTAAGTTCCACCTATACACAGGCACATACCGTTAAACAAAAAGTGTTCATGTAAACCATCCAATGAACAGTGACCTTTAAATCACTCCAAGTTGCTGATTCTCTGTGAAGAAATTGATTCCTTCCTTTGCTTTTTGGGACTGGCCCCCAACTGATGATGGGGTATGTTTATTTTTCAAAAGTTTCTGCATTCTATATTCTGGTCTAAAACTTCCATCACTCATCTTTTATTATGCCATAACCTACCTTTTTTGGGTAGCTGGAGCCATTTTCAAGACCTTGGAGGATCACTATTGGCAAGATTTGTTTTCTGCACCTTGATTCTAGAAGTTTTTAACACTCAGGTGCTCATCCAGATGTATTAGGAGCTTTGAAACTCAACTGCTATGCTATCGAGCAGGTTTTGAAACCTTTTTTTGACCATAGTACCTACAGCTTTCACTAAGACCCTCTTTCATCTGTGTTCTAAGATATTGAGCATTTTCTCTTTTGGGTCACCCATGAGTTTATAATTCAAAGTGCTATAGGAGAAACACACTCAATAAGCAGGATCCACAGGCTGATCTCATGAAAAGATCTTGTTAGTATTTTGGGTGGCAGATAGCTGTCGCTGGGAACCATCCAGCTGGATACCCACCGGTGCTGCACTGAGCTCTCCCTATCCCTGGAGACAGGTGCCCCACATTCTCTTCACTTCTAGGCCCTACTGCTTTTCTTGTTACAGAAGATCCCAGAGACCAACCTTGCCACAGTTTCTTTGAGAGAAAAACACTTTCTCCTTTATTGTCAAAACAGGTATTTTGAAACTGATTTTTAAGTCCACATACACACAGACACCTAGCCAAACTTCCTTCTTTTATTTCTAATTTCATCAACACTGACTAGAATATCTGGCTTCTTCAGTCCTCTCTTTTACCCCTTTAATACTTCACACCTCTCACTAAAGCCTTGTTTTCATTCCCCTCAGACTGGTATACGCCAGTTACCAAAGAGGAAGCAAAAATGTCAATCAGTGTCTGAGATTGATAATTGCATTTATTTACCTCTGACCCCCCCCCCAGGCACAGATATTTAGAGTAACAATTCAGGAATTCAGCAAGGTTGTCCGCAGGTGCCTTAGAGATAACCAGAATGCTGTATCATGGCTTTCAAAAGGATAGTTCAAATAAGCAGTCAAACTAAGCATGAGCCCTGAACCAATTTAAGTTTGCCTCTCTTGCTAGTGTTGTGAACAATAATTCTCCACATTTCTGGAGTGCCTTCTACTTTAGGACGCATGACAACTTAAGAGACTTTAATTGACTCTCAACACACTTTTCATAAGAATTATTTCCAGTTCAATGGCTAAGAAAAGCACAGCATAAAACATGAAGCCGTTGTCCATGTGCATGGCAATAAAAAGAAATTGCTGAAACAGTTCTCCCCATTTTATGAAAAGTACAGCTTCTGTATCTGGCAAAAGTTATTGTTGGGGTTTTTTTCATTCATAGATGAGTCAACAGCATTAAAAAAAAAAAGGTGGGATTTTTTTTTAGCGGACTGTCAAAAAATCTCTTAAAAGGGAAGCTGAAGAGAAGGACAAGTTAGAAAGTTTTCCAACTGCATGTCAATGTTTCTCAGAGATGCTAAGATAAATCCATCTCTTTCCAGAGATGCCACTTCCAAGGTAGTTACAAATACGCCCTCAGAAACTACAGGAAATTTAGTGCCTATGAAAAAGGAAGGGTGGGGGGACTCCACAACCAGCAAGCAACCAACTAAAACTGGGTCCTAAGTTATGACATAAAAAGTGTTCTTTACAGAAATAATTATTTACAACTGCATTCCAGACCTGCTGAAGTAAGATGACCATTCCCAAAACAGCCTTCGCGGCATATCAAATTACTAAAAATACCCAGGATATTTCAGTAAGTGTTTTGTTCATCAAGAAAACTGATAAGCCTAAGGGCTTCATGAAAGAGAAATATCTGTGCTTCTTCCCCTAGGGGAAGGGGTAGCTTTTCCTACACATGTTGTTCCTAGAACACCACGTGTTTATTTCAGGGATTGTGTTGGTCCATGCTGTGAACCAATGCTGCAAGACTGGGAGTTGATCATGCCTCTCCATATGCAAAGCAATGGCAACCTCCCCTCTCCTTCAGTCAAGGCTGGGAAAAGGAAGATGTGTATCCTCTGGAAAAGATAGTGAATTTGCAGAGTCCACACAAAATGGGTCTATACCAGGGAAAGTAACCAGGGAAACATTTCCAGTAGTCCAGCTAGTACTGTAACAGCAGCAGTGGTGCTGAAGGAGCCCTAACTCAGAGAATACTCTGTCAGTGTAGTCAATGCACTGATGTCCTTTGAGCAATCAATTTTGCTGCTGTCAGTGGAAATGCACCAGGATTTGAATTTAAAAGTTGAAAAAATGCTAAGCAAGGTATGCAGTTCTAATTACCCCTTATTTGTCCTATTTTATATCTTATTTGCCTAAGAATAGTGTTTTATCTTGTAGGTAAAACTAATGACAAAACATTTAAACCAATTTCCTTCTTGTCTAGGTCTAGCACAGCTTAATGTCTCCATATTCTAGTTTTTCAGTTGTTTCCCTATAGCTTTTATGATTACCTCACTCTTTTATTGCTCCTCTTGTTCCTCTCCTGGTTGGTTAAATTTGTTAATGCATTTATTTAGAACCAAAGATATATATGATATTGAACAGGGCAACACACAAATACAAGGCTCCAACCTTGTTCCACATAACACGCAACACTTTCTGATGGTCTTCACAACTCTATCAGAAGAAAACATGCACAAAATATGGCTAAGATATTTCATGTAATGCTTTATGAATTGCTTTAAAACTCTCTCAAAATCAGTGTTGATTTTTCTTCCTGAAAGACTGGACCTCATCACTGAGAAACTGAAGAAAATTAAGTGCTGAGGGAAGTTTTACCTGAGGGCAAGGAGGCTACCCTAAATAAAGTGTCCAAAAGGACATTTAGATTGAATTTGACACTCTTGCAGAGGAGTAAGACCACACCTCTTCCAAAAACAGTTCCAAAAAGATTTACATATAGGTGTCACTGAATGCTTTGAAACTAGAATCTACTGTTAATCTGTGCTCTGCTACTCCATTCCTCTGAAGAGGAGCTCTACAAGTCTGTTCTAGCCCCTCATCAAAAGCTTCATTTCATTTGAAAAATTGACAAGGTGCTTCTCTTCATTGAACTGTCTCAGCAGAAGGGCCCTGAATTAGCATGGTTTCCTCTAACAACAAATCATTGAGCACACAAAGACGAATAGAAAAAGAAAAGCATTTCAGAAGAATTCATCAAAAGATAAAAATTTCTGTGCCCATGCACAAATACACATGTAATAATACAGGTAAGATGAGCTTTGCCACTATATAGTGGTTCAGGAAGATTCTGATACAATACTTACTCACAGAGAAACAGCACAGCCCTTAGTGAGGAAGAATTCTTCCAATTTAAACTGAGAAGTTCCAATGCAAAGGTCCTGCCTGCACGAAGGTATCAATAATCACAAAAATCTAACCACATCTAAACAAATGTTATTTGACCAATTACCAGCTGACATGCTGTACATGCCTCTTGTACACTCAAGTTCCTGGAAATGAAACACAAGAATATTATTTGGCCAAATATGGACTCACTGTTCTGAACAGCTCATATGCGTGTAAAGTCCCTTCCAAGCTTAAGTCTGAAGTCACACAGGGGCTCCCTGAAGCAGCATTTATCCGGTCACACACATCTAGAAGACAGCACTGTTGTTCTCATTAGGACAACACCTTCTGGTACTGACAAGTGACTCCTGCAATGTTATTCCTTGCTGAAGCATCTCAGTTTTGAATGATAGGGATTGAAAAACAATGGGATATTCTCAGTAGAATAATCAGCTATTTTTTTTTAATTGAGAATTCATATATACAGCCTGTGGAACTCCGTGCAAATGGATTCAAACAAAGAGCTTCATATAATACAGTGCGTTTTGGACTGATCTCACAGTTACTTAAATATACACCAGCATGAACTGCTCAGTGCAATCTACCCCTCCCATGTCTGTTCCTGATACTGGATTAAAATATAAGACAGTCCAGCCTGAGACTTCTTTTATTTTTTTGCAGAGGCACCAAAGTAGGCTTGCTCAGTCACTCTGTCTTGAGACGGACTGCCTCCCGCTGTTGCTTCTGAACAGTCCTGGAATCCTCCCACAGACGGGGTCCTCTGATGTTCTCCCAGTTATCCAAGTCAGACTTTTTCAGCTTCTGCAGATAAACAGCAAAAAGAAGTGTGTCACTTTGACAGCCCCATGGTTTAAAGTATGTATGATTCTAAATTGTTTTATTTTTGCACAAGAAACTCGGTATCACTATTGGGTTGATGAACTTTCATCTATCCTGCAACAGAAGTTCAACCACAAGAAAAAGAAATGTAGCTCATAAATGACTAAGGTGGGCATTACTGCATCTGCTTATCAGCAGATACGACTGAAGATATCTTGTATTCACTTTTTCTTTCTTCTCTTACGTCGTCTTCCAGATCTGTTTTTCAACTGCAAGTCTGCCAAGTACTGAAGTAGTAGGAGTGATAAACACTGGTATAGCTCAAACAGTGACCTGAAGTATCCTGTCAGCACAGATACAAAGCATACTGGAAAAGACGAATTATCTAGCACAAAGAGAGACAGTAACAGTGCAATCCCCTTCAATCCATGTGGTTTTAACTTGAAAGGTATGTGATAGTTTCTGCTGCCGAGTTTCTCATGGCACACAACCATCACAGACAGGTCTCTCACTAAGTCATACATGAGATATGCTAACTGGCTAAACTGTCAGATACTTAAAAACTATCTCGATTTTAATTACCTCCTTGACTACTCCTATCATTCCCATTCAGAAGTACCAATGACTGCAGTATTTATCTAGCCTTAGACGGGCACAAAAATGAAGAACAGGTGCCCTCCTGACCTCACCTACCAAGTGCTCAGTTGAAGAAGACAAACATATACTGCATCTTCACAGTCCTACTGGCAGAGACATAGAAGTCCCTTCAGAGCAGACAGAGACCTCAAGTCTCACATACCAGCCTGCAGTCTGGAATGATACATCAGACACAATGGGGCTCTGCTGACAGGAGACTGAGGAGGGGGTCTGCACCACTGCCAGGAACAGGGCTATTCTACATGCTACTGAGCAGGGCAATACTGCATACCATTAATGACATGTACTGCAGTGGGATTTAAACCTCTGATTTGTGATCAGGGCCTCATCTCAGCAAATCCTGTGAAAATACACCAGAAAATACTTAACCCTGCCCTGAGCCTGTAGTCTAATTTGCCTGCCATCCATCATCCAAATAAATGGCAAATACTGAGGGACCTGAATAACAGTCGCAGAATAATTCAACAGCTAGGACAGAACAGACCTGCTGCTATTAGTTCATGTTATGTAAAAATTTTCTGCCACTTCTATAATAGAGGAAATTGCAATGAGTTTAGTCAGATATCAAAAGAAATTAGGCAACATTCAACAGAAGATATATGAGAACACATGCACAAACACAGCAGACTTTCACAAGGTAGAAGCAACTGAATTTTTTATACAGTGGAGTTGGCATAGGTCTTTCTGAAGAATTGTCTTCACCACTTCATACGTTATATGATTAGCTGGTACTTCATTTCAACTGGAAGGGATCTGAGCTGACGTGGAAGGAGAGGGAAGGAGGGACGGTACTCATCATCCCACGCAGCAGCAACTATCCATTCTGACTGCAAATTCAGAATTTAATGTCTGATGCTAATGGAAGCTTCAAGGAAACTACACTGAAAATAACCACGTGCTTTAACAAAAGGGAAGCATGCTGGTTTTATTGAACACAAAGGTACCACACAGCTGTGAGGATCTAAACTATTCCCAAAGGTGCTCAGCTCCCAAAGCCTGAACAAGAATCAACATTTAAAATATATACAAAACCTGTAGTATCTAAAGACAGGCTACACAAATAACTCTATCAAAAGAGTCATGTATACTGGAGATCTTTACCAAAAGTTCATGTTAATCTGCCCCGAAATGTCACAAAGGCTTTTCAGAGAGAAGGTTTGTACAAAACAGGAAGTGTTTCAAAAACACAATCTAAACAAACCAGTACAAGAAAGTATTTTGGCAGTTTCCAACAGAAAGTGTAAAGGTACCTGGAAAACACACTGTGATATACTGACACAATAAAACAACCAAGGGTTATGTACAGCATTGCCTCAAACTACAGAACAGATGAGATGTATTGACAGAGTTAATGTTTGTCAATTAAAATATAAAGAATTAAAGATTCTAATGAATACATAGACTGTATTTTTATTTTTTATTCTCATTGTTTATATAGATTGTTAACATTTTGTGTCATGTATAAAGATTGTGTTTGATACCTTGCTGCAATTCAAGAAGAAAGCACCTTCCTTACCGGCACATGACAGTTTCTGCAAAAAACAGTAGCTTACTGGACAGGTGTATGTTCAGTCATCAGAAGGCAGCATGATTAGACAAACCAAATTTCTAAACTGATGCTATCAAGTTTTGAAAGAATAAAGGACTCCTGTTGCATGTCGATAAGCATAAGAAGGAATATCATCAGTGAAAGAGGACCCAAAAATCTGTTCTACAATGCTTTCCTACTGTATAGCTATTTTCACAAAACCTGTGCTGGTTTTGACTGGGATAGAGTTAATTTTCTTCACAGTAGCTAGTACGGGGCTATGTTTTGGATTTGTGCTGAAAACACTGTTGATAACACAGGGATGTTTTAGTTACCGTTGAGCAGTGCTTAGGCAGAGTCAAGGCCTTTTCTGCTTCTCACCCCACCCCACCAGCGAGTAGGCTGGGGGTGCACAAGAGTTTGGGAGGGGACACAGCTGGGACAGCTGACCCCAACTGATCCAAGGGATATACCACACCGTATGGCTTCATGCTCAGCAATAAAAACTGGGGAAGAAGAAGGGAGGGATGGACGCTCAGTTATGGCGTTTGCCTTCCCCAGTCACCGTAACACATGATGGAGCCCTGCTTTCCTGCAGGTGGCTGAGCACCTGCCTGCTGATGCGAAGTGGTGAATGAATTCCTTGTTTTGCTTTGCCTGTGTGCACGGCTTTTGCTTTACCTACTGTCTTTATCTCAACCCATGAGTTTTCTCACTTCTACCCTCCTGATTCGCTCCCCCATCCCACTGGGGGGCAGTGAGCGAGCAGCTGTGTGGGGTCTAGTTGCCCGCTGGGGTTAAACACCAACACTACCTCATGTACAACTAAACAAAACCTAACCTTTTGCTTGATCGCTGACATGATAATTCTTACAACAGTAACACCCCAGAATAAATGGCTACATTAGATATAGGCCAAAGACACATACTTAGATGAGAACAGGACCAAACTGATGGTCCTTCTATTGATTAGTTGCAGCACAAGCTACAAAGTGACACAGCTCCTTCAGACTGCCTGAGCTGTACAGTGAGAATTCAGGCAAGCAGCTAGTTCTGCTCTCAGATGAAGTCAACCTCTTTCACTCTAACTGGCTGGGTCTTTTTAATTTCTTATTTTATTTCTTTTTTTCTTTTTAGCCACCTGGACTCTGCCCACCTAGCTTCATGGAGACATCGCATAAAGATGGTAAACTACTTCCAGCTTTTACTAAACTGAAATCCGTATGAACTGGCAGTCTAAAAACCAAAAAGCTATTTCTTCCAATTCAAATGAACTAAATAGTCAATCATTGAAGACTACAATGAAATGTAATCAGATCAGACCAGCACCACTTTTCCTCCTTGTCTCAAATAGCCCAAAGGATACTGAATATTAGCTGTTTAAAGTAAGATCAGTGTAGTCCATTAAATCTACTGATTCACTTCCTAAATCAGCTAAACTGCCTCTTAAAAGTACAGGACTGACAGAAGCTGTAAATTCAAGGAAAAAAATGCAGCTATGCAGACAGGCACAGCGAACAAAAAAACCAAGTTCAACTGTTTGCCACACACTTGTCTTTTGAGACTTTTGTTAAACAGCTTGCCTGGTGCAAAGGTACCAATAAGGTTGTAAAGAGACCTTCACTTCTTAATTGCTGGTTCAAATGCCTGGCTTGATATTAAGTAAAAGCCATAACCCTCTGAAGCCTTAAAATAAAATTAAATTTTAAAAAGAGTTTGAATTCTACTCTTGCAGGATAGTCTTCCTGCCACAGTAAACAAACTGAAACCTACAGAAATTCATTTAGAGCTACTGGTGCTCAGGCTGAGTTAATTCAAGGCAGGCACTTGCAAAAAATGTTTGGCTTTAGTCTCTGTTTCCCGCATATGAAAGGAGGGATAAAAAAATCCTGTTTACTTTACAGCTTGATGCAATAAATTCTGTGATGAGCACCATAGAAAGAAATTGCTCTAATTCAGAGAGACAATTATTTCCCATCGTTACAGTAAGCAAACCCATTTGTGGATAAAACATGAGCCAGGGAAGAATATCCTCATCGCTGAAAGATGCAGAGAAAGAAATCCGTTAAACCAGTCTGTTTTTGCAAAGGTGTCAAAACAGCTTGAAGATCATAACAGATATATTGAGGAACTCTATGATGACATATAGATGCAGAGTACAGAATTAAGGCTAACACTGAATCTGCTGTCTTGTCCGTGACTGAAAATCTTAACTTTAGCATCACACTGATACGGTCTTACTGGGTTTTTTACAACCCTTTCCCAGAGCCACCTTTTTGACATCTCATTTTCTTAATATAAACTTGGTGCTACTTACTTTGTTTAGCATGTGATATAATGTAATATCTGCGATTAGTCATTTAATAGCCCATGATTAGTGATTTAATCCTCAGATTAAAAAGAAGTATTTTTTCCAACTAGAGAATATCTAGTTTTTATGTTACTAGTATACAAGCAAGTCAGCAAGCAGCATGCTACACCCAGAATAAGGTTTTTTTGTTCATTAAGGGGAGAAATGGGGGCATTTTTGCATGTAAGCATCCAAAGTGCTGCTTCTCTTTTTGCCTTTGCTGAAGACTGGCAAAAACAGCAATGATGAAACCAAGAGAGGTTTTGTTACTTACTTCAGTGGCATCCAATACCATGGCACAATTAATTAACTGATGGTGAACTAGTTTAAGAGACTCTTTCCCCATAGATTATTTTCCCTTTAATTATGCCAATTCAACACGATGTGGGGCTGTGCCCCAATCAGAAAAATGAAACAGATTGGGAAAACAAATACATACTGTTTAGGAATGAATCCTGTTTAAGCATAAGACTATGCAAACACCTGAACTGGCACAGCTGAAGGAATCACTGGGTGGAGAAAGAACAGAAACACCTTTAAATGGCTATGTTGTAAAAGATGTGTATCAATGAACTGCACCAGCAATTTGTCTGGGCATCTTTTTCCCAATTTGAAGAATGAGAACAAGACTTACCTCCATCTCAGCGGTGTCACAGAGTGTAATTAATGTTCACAGAGTGCTCTCACAGTTTTGCGTGAAGATGCTACAGTGATACAAATTACTCAGTGCAGCAAACAATTATAGCACTCAGTTAAAACAACATGATTACACAGCCTTCAATTTTTAAAGTAACAGAAAATACCATTAAGCAGATAGACTTCCATCTAGGAATTGGGTTTGCCATGATTTCCTTCTAACTAACAAGCAGTTTCCCTTCTTAAAATGAAGAAAGTCTTAAAAAACACATTAAATCTCAGAGTATAACCCAGTGCCATTTATACATTACACCTTCAGATCACCCAAGATGGACTTCTCAGTCCAAAGGATGCACAAGCTCTATATGGGTAAAGTCAAGAGAACTCATGCAAGGGTCATTTACTTTCAGCTTATCTGCTTTTCTTGAGCAAAAATGAAACTCTGAAACATCCAACATAAAGAATAGCATGACTCTAACAGTACCTTCAACATCAAACATTCAAAACTCTGCAAATTCCACTTTTAATTAAGCAGTAAATACATTTAGGATAGTTTTCATTTCCCTTGTATATGGAACTTTTTTCAAGTTATGGTTAATGTGCCCCAGAAAGAGAAGTGCTGCTTATTATGGTTTATCTCTGAATGTACAGATTGGGAGACCTAACCGAGATAACTAGACCAAGGAATTTCCCAAATTTGAGTGCTTGAACTTCCAAACTTTGTACCATATTAAACTTTGTAAAGGTATGTCCTAATTACTGCAGCACAACCCTCTAAAAGAGAAGCAGCCAGGGACAGGCTTCTGGGATGTTTGCAGGACCTTTTTCAAATATACAAAGGTGAGCTTGGCTGAAGGGGATATGTGATCTTTTACAGTGCAGGACTGCAGTAAAAACAAAAAATGACAGTTCTGTGGCTAGTAGGAAGAGCATATAGATTTCCACAGCACGTCCCTGTCTAGAGCCCACAAAAGCCTCCTGACACCACAGAGAAGATTTATTTCAAACATCTTGCTAGGACTATAAATACTTGGAAGTGTGGACACTTTTTTTACTTATATAAAATTTGTATATAAAATGTATGTGAAATTTGGCACAGTATGTCCTTCTAATAATGATAAAAAGATACTCTAATCAAAAAAGAAAGAGGTGTACGAGGATCAAAATATATTAGACCCATGAGTCACACATGGTGTTTTTCCTTCTGAAGCGATCTGAAAAGTAATTTTTACACGTTTCTTATGTGAGAGGAAAAAGCTGTGATGAATATCACAGCAAAGTGCTAAGAGATTACCACAACAAGAAATGATCAGTTGCCACTATGAAACTACTAACAGAAGTGTGTGGGCATAAGAAAAGAAACAACTAGAGAAGGTTTACAAGAGTAATGTTAAATTAAACTTAAATCCAGGCCATTAAATAACTACCTTAAAGTAACCACACTCCTTCAAATCAGCAGTCAACCTTATTAAGTAGCCAACCCTTCTGAATTGGTGAGTTAAATCTGCCTCTCACATGCTGCTCCTCTATCCTGGCCTCAGTTAGTTCAGGTAACATTCACACAGAGTTAGTGCAGTTTAGGACTATTTGCTTCTTATCTACACTTTCCTGCTGATTTTCAACTCACTTCTCTCCCAGAACTTGTTTGTCAACTTATATGCTGAAACAAAATGCTTTTCTCTCTGTAGAAACGATGTTTTTGGCTAAATGTTAAGAGAGCAACTTCAACCCTTTTAGCCATAAATAGTTTTTTCAGTGACATCATTGGCTACTGTTTCATTTGTGCTGTTGGGCAAATTTGTCATAGGAAAAAAAAATCCTCCTGTTTCTTCTCTGTGGCTAACATCTCCTGTCTATTTGATGAGGACAGTAACAAGTGTCAGTCCCCCGCTATACTGCCAGTGACAGTAAAGCTACTTCTCAGCAATACTGCTGAATGTACAGTACACAGATAACTTGTGATCAATCTACCCTTCATTCTATCAGAACCAACAGGTCTTCAAAATCAAATCAGAGAGACTTCTATCTGGAAAGGATCAAGGCATCTATCTAAACTTTTCAAGAATGAAAAGGAAGTTTTAGAAGGCAAGGTCTGGGGTCTTTCTATGACTGGAGGGTATTTTGGTTTTGAACCACCTTGTGCTTAAAGACTCTTTATTTTCAAGTTAGAGCTGTAAGATGGCACAGTGTGACACTGGCTCTCCAACGACTTGCTAGGAAGATGCTATGAACAAGATGGAGTATGACATACTGAATTGCCAACCGCATTTCCCTCAGCCTCTAAACTTCTCAGTGATGTCTCCCAGCTATACTTGTGCAAAACTCATCTTACCAGATGTACAATGAAGTCAGGGGTTGAAATAGGGAACTTTTCTATTCATTTTTTTAAATTTTATTATTTAGTTAAAAAGTGTGCAAACTCCATGGTCAGTCTCCACCATCATCTCACATTTCATCTTTCCATTTGATCAGTAAGCCTCTTAGGACAGAGAGTGACTCACTCCCTGACAGTAACTTGCTACTGCAGAGTACATCTGTACAGTACACTTTGAGCATTAAATAAAGATGGGTAACAATAATTTGAGAAGTAAAGAACATGCAAGAATTGTATAACAATCTTTTAAAGTATTTCACATTTAGTCTGAGTGTCTATGTGGGCATCATCTGGAAGTATGTTGGCAGTCACAGAATAATCCAGCTAGTGTTTATGAAATCGGCCAAAAAAAAGGAAAAAAAGCTAAGCAAAACAAACAGGAGAATATTCTTGCAATAAGTCACTTTGCATGGCTGCTGAGACAAGAGCTTCCTTCAAAACTATCTGTTTTGCTGTATCCTCTTCAGAGGCAGTCAATGAGAGGAATGATACAGCCTCAGCTGTGTAGCTAAATTCCCATACACTATACTAAAGTTCCTTCAGAGATATTTCATACCAAAGATCCAGCAATTCCCCACTGGGGGCCCATTACTATGACAGAAGTGCTTAACATTTCCACCTAGTCAGCTGCATAAGGAAATGTTCCAAATATTGCCTGGTAGAAGCTAGCAGCCATGCTGTGTGGATGCCACTCTCCCTAATCAAACTTTTTTGTGGCTGAGACAACACACTGTGTTGGCCCTAACATGGTCAGAGTTGGTCGGTTCCTCTGGGATTAAAAAAAAGCATCCAGGGGGTGCAAGCAGGTACAAAGGATTATATTTTGAAAAGAGGAGAACGGGTGAGAAGAGATTATTTATAACAGGCATTTGTACGTCCTGACCACGTTTGTTGTCTGATTGAACTGTTAACTGCCTCGCTTTGTTTTCCATCTATGAGAAATCAGTGTCTTCTTGTGGGGTAAGAAAAGTGCAAATGCAACACACATGAAAGAAACAGCTCACAGTTAAGGAAAATCCTGTGCAAAGAGATATTTTATAAACATGACCAGGAAATAATTTACAGGACTATTTAATAGAGATCAATTCCAGAAAGAAGACCAGTAAAAAGCAATACCCAGTGAACTTTTCTCTGGAGGCTAAGTATCTTTCTTCCTGCAAGAAGGCTTTTCCACCAGAACTCTTCCTGTGCCATATCCATCAGCAAATCCCACCTTCTTGTGTCTCTCTGATCACATTTTGAACTATGGCACACAAGATTTCTGAGATGTCAAGAAGAAAAGGAGCAAACTATAGCTATTGTCTATGGATTTTACATCCACTCAGAATAAAACACCGAGCACAAACTATTCTAACTAAAATCCTTTCCCATGGCAGCTTCCATTAATGATAAACTAACACCACTTCATCCTTATCTACAAAACATTAAGTGATGAAGACAGTGAAATAAAAACTCTCAAGACCATTTTACACGTGAATAAACTGAAATGCAGGAAACTCCACTCATCCCAGACACAACCTAGAGGACAGTCGGAATATAACGGCTAGGCTGGACAACACACCGACAAAGAAGAGAGCATAGAAGGGATGGAGTCCTTGAAGGGAGAAAGAACAATATCTCGACCTCATTTAGTGTCACAACAGTCACTAAGGAGAGATTTTTTCCCAACATCTTTGTAATCTCTCAGACAGCTCAAGGTATTTAGCCACTAGTATCTTCACAGACACTGAAGTAAATCAATTCAATATGCTAATCTGTTAATTCTTAAACAATAAAATCAGTAATCCTCTGGTACTGATAATGGCAGCAACAAGTTACCTGCAGATTTCAACTACTGACATTCAGAAATTACCTTCCTTCTAGAGTAGTCCTCATGTCCACACACTTCAATGCATCTATTTAATACTATAAATTACTACGTTACTGTACTGTCCTTTCCTGAAAAAAATGTTTCATCCATTCTGTTGGCGCTACAATCCCCAAAGTTCAGTCAAATGAGCATTAAGTGGCTTGAATCTTTTTTAGAAGAGCTTATTCAAATTCTTCTTTGAACTGTCCTGAATAAAGATTTTAATACTGCAATTACAATAATGTAGTTCTCAGGACAAACAGCTGCGCAACTTTTGTCCAGAGCTAATGTTGACCTTTGTGATTTATCAAATTATCAGGAACAAAAACTGCTCAATATTCATATACTTTAAGTTAAGAAAGCAGCGTTCTCTAGATTGACTGTTCGCAGACCAGCGTATTCCCTCGCTTATGTCAAGCTGAGTCCAATAGCTTGCAACCAGTTGAAGGAAAACTTTAAAAAGTATTACAGTTTTGGTATTCTAAAAGACAAAGAACCCATTTTCTTGCTCTTGTGTTCAAATGATGTTCTCACATATTAATAATGGACCCTACTTCTAATTTTAGTATCTTTGCTGCAATAAAAAAAAATCTTCAATAGCTAGAACATTCTTCTTCTGAAGGTATGTATATATAACATTCTTTTCTGTACCTTTAAAAAATTTAAATCTTTAAGTTTCTTTCAAGCCCTAAGTTAATATATTCAGCCTGTTTTGCAACCTATCCCATTTTTAAAGCCCTGTTTAAAATGTGGAGAGCAGAAGTAGCTCCAGTGTTTCAGTACTAGCTTCATCAGTGTCACACTCAGAAGTAAAATCACCTGTTCCTACCATCTGCCATTCCTGTTTATATTCACAGACTGAATTAGCTCTTTGTGCCACAGCATCACAGTAGAAGATCAATCTGAATTATGTATTCACTGACCCCTAAATCTTTTCCAGAGTTGCTGCTTTCCATAACGCAGTCCACTCTGGCCTGCATTTCCAGATTTTAAACAAATAATTTTGGCTACTTTAAAAGGTACTTTGCTCATTTAATGGTCCCAGTTTACCAAGTAATACAAACAGCTCTCTGTTCCTTCCTTGCCATACTTTTACTATTTCAATACTTTCTTATCACTTGCACATCAGTAACGATTTCATAATTTCTTCCGTATCACTGAAGTGCTCAATATTGCCCAGATACGTCCCAAATCTCACAGAACACTTTAAAATATCACCCTCCTGCCCAGTGATGATTCCCAGAGAACCATCATTCCCAAACTGAGATTTTCAGCAGCCACCAAAGCCTTCCAAGCGTTTTCTTGGAACTCGGCTATAAACCATCAGAGCCTAATAGATATTAATAACAACTTGTTTGGTTATTAAGAGGTTTGGAAGTATATCCCTTGTCTCTTCTGGTTTGAATACAAAGGACTTTTTTCTCTAAAAAAATACACATACATTTTTTGACTGTTGCTACTTTACCAATGTGGTTACTCATGATTTTACATCCTTGGTATTTTGTTCTTAGTTTGCTGCAACAGCATCCTCTTACCCATATCCTTGTCAGCTTTTCTATCAGACAATTCTCTGATGTCTTTAGCATCTTTTATCAATCTTCTCTGCTTTATAACTTCTCATTTACTGTTTCCATAGCAATCCTTCACACTTTTTATTTATTATGATTTTTTTTCCTCTGCCTTCAATTGCCATTGGTTCCCATTGGATATCACATATTTGACTCAAGCTTAACTGATTTTCAATTGTAAAATGTTAATAAATTCTTCTTAAAGATGTTTTTATTTACTTGAAAAACCCTAAACAACAATTCTTTATTTTGGGGTCTGATGTAACTGACTGAGGCCAGATTTTTTCGTGTGTACTAGACCATTAATTTCACAGAAGTACAGGAACCAAGTGCTAGATTAAGGAATGTTACTCTGAGATTGCATTTAAACCAATGGAAAGGAATGTACAGTGATTGTTAAACATACTTGAGAATGTTTTTCACTCATCACATTAATCGGATTTTTATCCCCCTCTTTCAAACAGTATTTTTGTGCTTTCAAATAAAATACTGTAGGCTTTTGTCACAGGTCAAACACTTGACATTTTTTACAGTGTGTTCTACAAGGCCCAGCTCAGCAGCAGAACTATATTCACATTAGTACCAGTGTCACTAGTGGACAGAACTATGATTTATTAGGCAAAGGGGAGCAGCAAGGACTAATTGGCCATATGAGGACACATAAGCTTGTGAGAGGAATGCAAAAACAACAGAGGATGCATGCAGAGGTAGCTTGCTCCTCTGGCATGTCCCGAGGCACAAGATAAATGGCATTATTAACAGATCTGAGGTATATAAGAAATGCAGTACAAATTACACATGTAAATTCCTTCTTCCTCAAAATAGTATCCTGGCCGGAAATAGTCCTATGCGAAATAAAGTAAATTTTGTATAGCTTGAGAAGATATAGTTTAGTAAATTAGAAGGTGAGAAAATGTCTTTATGTTAATTTCCTCACAGTAAATTGATTAAATCTGTGATTACAACTTTTTTCATCACTACCACCACATTGGAGACAAAATACAGACTCCAACATGTCTGAAATATTGGACATGTCTTTATCTTTTCCAATATGCCTATAAAGGTGTATGCTTATAGCAGAAATTATGACATTCTAAAAGAATTCAGTATGTATTCAATATGTACATTTCTATAAGGACAATAAGATATTTTTAAAAGTCTTAGGGAGGGCCAATGGACATTTGCATGCATCAGGCAACCATGCTTCAAAAGAGCTGGCTTGGTATCCTCAGTAACAGCTGCAGATATAATGCTAATAATATTGTAAAATAAGGCTTTACATATCAAAACAGCATTTTTTTTTTTAACTGCCCTTGATCTCTTATCATACTATATTTAGTAACAGACACTAGTGTAACCCTTCAATGTGACCTATATATAGAATTAGAAGATGTTCTTAAGGGCTGTATTTTGGACAAGTCAAAAAATAAAGGGGAAAAAAACCCACCCAAACCCCTCTAGCCTGGAACACGTGGGGTCAACAGAAAACCACTCTCCTAAATGTCAGCTGTAACGCTGTGATTGGTTAGATTTTGTCCACCAGAATATAGAGGTAACATTGACTAAAATAGTCACACACTCAGTGTGGAGCCTGCAAAGTATGTGCATGACTGCTGGTAGTTCCACAAGTTTCACTGAAGCAAGAAATGAATGTGCCTAGTGCTTGCAAGTTGGTGCCCATAGTAAAGTATATACTGAAATTAGAGTTCAAAACAATAATCTGAATCTATTTTCATTATGTGGAAATGCAAACCCATTTTTTTGTTGAACGGGTCTGCCCTCTATAACACCCAAACACTACTGTGGAAGAATTTCTGCCTGGGAACTCTCTGCAGTTTAGATTAAGAAAAAAGTAAGATTGCTTCTGTCATTCCTGTCCATCAGGAAGGAGCCCCAATACCCAAGTAGGCTTGTAATATGTTGTTATGATAGTTGTATTTTATTACCATTGATTTATCCATAAAGCTAATGCAATTATGGCCATTTAAATATTATCCTTCAACTATTTACTTACCTTCTGGAGAGAAAGCAAGACATATCTGAATACAGATCAGTTGATTTTGAGGTTAGGCAGTGAGTTAAACAGAGATGTGGTTCTTTATACTGCTTGTGGTTCTTCTATGTAAATAAATCAGAGCAGCCTTACAGTAAAGTCTGTGGGAAGTGGAAGACACAATAATCCCAGCGATAACCAGAACTTAATGGATTTGTACATTTTGAGTTTCCATTGGAGCTTTCCATATGTACTCAGGGATCAAATCTTTTTATTCCCTACACCATAAACCACAGTTCTTTATAGAAGGGGGCGGCCAAAAACTGTTTGCAATAATGGTAAAACACTATCACGAACCTGGCAGGTAGGCAGATGTTCTGTGAAATTAGGGATGTAAAAATACAAAAGGTAAGTTTTATTTTTATTTCAGACAAATCACAAAAGAGTAATATAAAATAGAAAGTTTTTATTAGCAAGACCATGTACTGCCATTTGGACACCTTAGTATGAGAGCTATGGGTGCAATCAAGCTCTTCAAAGGCGTGTGACAGAAATGTGGTATGGGAAGAAAAAGAAAACCTGTGTTCAGCATAAAGACCATAGAGATCATATTAGCTGGACATTTGATCCAGGTAATTTTAAAACATTAAAAATTATCTTAAATAGCTTTATTCTTTGTTTCTGGATACAAGGAAGCTTTTTCCAGTTTTTCCAACATGGCTTTTTGCAGGCCTGAATATATATGAAACTCTGGATATTAAACTGGCCAAAACAGCCATCTTGGAGGTCAGTAATGGTTGAAAAAATGCATTCTTGAGGAAAGAGTGAAATATTTCTCTATAAAATTTTCTGAAATAGTCAAAAAGGAACAGCCGTTGTTTGAAAGATACACACAATTTTCAGAAGCAAGAAATAACAGAACACACATCAAACACATTGTTCTGCAATTTGGTCTAAAGATCATCAAAACTCATGCAGTAGAAGTGTTGACATTTACACATACACATTCTCAGGCCAACATCAGCTCTACATTTACAGACTAGGTTAACCACAGAAATACTGGAATGCATTTGTACCACTGTACTTGGCACTTGGACATCAAAGTAAAGCTGTGTTCAGAAAGAAGCACTCCATGTTCAAAAACCTTTCTTTACATAAAACCTTATTTTTATTGGACATCAGTGAGTCAAAGGCAGATGGCCGATCTAATTTTAGTTAGGGACAGATACAACCCACCAGCGGCCAGGGTAATCAAGGGTAGCCAAGGTTATGAGCCTCAAGCAACAAATTTATTTTACCTCATATTCAGATTCCAGTGTCACAGTGTTCTGTTTTAATTTTTCTTTAAAAGCTGGATCAACCTGCAAGACAAACAAAAATACAGCAAAAATGTTTGCATTGAAGAATTTTTTTAAAAAGAAACTTAACCTCAAATAAACTAAATATTGGTGCACACAAAGCCTCCTCTCCTCTAAATGAGTTTATGTGCTATTTGTTCAGATACCAGGATGAGGAACACAACAATTGGGCTGAAGAGAGACAGGTCAACAGCCAAACTTTTCAAATCAAAAAGGAAGCACATTTATAACTAGCCCTGCACTAGCATTACCCTAGACACTTAAATCCGTAACTGTTTAGTTTGAAACTGTCAAACTAAACAAAGCCTTAAAGGAATGAAACAAGAAAGACCAAGAAAGCGAAAATTGTGATCATATTATGTATTTTACTCCTGAATGTTGTGTTGAATGGATATACAATACATTCTGACTTTCAAAGTCTAAGGATAAGTCAAACTTCCAATTTTCTGGGCAACATACAGCTCTCTTCAGATTCTGCCCCAACATAAGTGCCTGATCGTCAGAGGTACTTAAAACACACACTATCTGTATTGATGGGAATTGCTCTGAGGAATTTCCTTAGGCCATAGTGTTCCCCATGATTACAGACACTGCCTGCTAGCTAGTATGCAGCCTGTGAGACCTCAGCTCCTAAGGATGCTCAGACAGGCAAGTCTAACGCCATCTGTGCATGGCCAGAGGTTTGATTTCCCTATCTGATCAGAGATCTGGCTATAGAAATACATGCATTTGCAACCTCCAGACTCATCACACTTGGGAACTAAGCCAAAACATCTAAAATGATTAAAGTTTGTACAGGATACAGCTCCCACCTTCTTTGTAATATTAAAAAAACTTGTAAAACAAGGTACTGTTTCTGTGCTGACCCTCTACATCAAATAAAAAATGAAATGCTACATCTCTGCCTTGGCATTCAAGGCCTCCACAGAACTGCCCCTCATTAAAGATGGATTGCCTCTCTCCTCCTGTGACCACAACCTCCAACAACAGCCATGCTTCATTAGAACAATGAACCCATCCATCACAAATGCAAAAATGTGAACTCTTTGGGCAGCCAGACAGGCTTTGGAGCTTGCTTTCACAGAGATAAGAGTGATCATGGACCTCACTGTATTCAGAACTAAATGCAAACACTATTTGTTATGCTTGGTGTTCTCCCAAGACACATATGGACAAGGGGAAATAAATGCTCCAGCAAGTAAAGAAGCAAGAGAGTTTTATTTCCTCCTATGTTTTCCCTTCATTTAATAGTAAGGCACCCGTGATAACATGGTTGGAGCAGCATTTTTACTTGATTAACCACTGCCACAATTTAATTTACAAAGACAGCTCAATATTCCCATTATCGAGTTTTATTTTAGCAATTTTTAGTGTGTTTTTTTAATGTGTGGTGGTTGCATGGCCACATTTGTGTAAGATAAAGGGAAACAAGCAGTGAAGTTACTGCTGTTTCTCCTCCCTTCCAGGCCCTTCCATCCTCAGACTTCCTCAGGTATTCATTCTCCTCTACCTGCACAAAGGGAGAAGACTAGCTAAAACTGAGACACAGCATCCCAATACTCATAACTGTTTGATGTTGTAGCTTTAATATTGACAAAAAAGCAGAAATTAAAGAGGCTAGTTGAATTTTTTCAGAAAAAAAATTATCCTGTAAATGAGAAATGAAGAGAAACTCCTTCTTTAAAAGCAGGAATTTTATTCAGTAAATTAACTTACCAAAAAAGAATAGTTAAACCCTGTTTTGAGGGCAAACTATACACACACCTTGGAAAGCTCCTAATATTTAACATACAGGCACATGAAAGACTTAAGCCCACTCTGCAAAACATGTTATTTCGCTCAAAGTTCCACCAAAAAAAAAAGGGAGCAAGTATGTATTTCCTCATATCTTTACCTTTTTTGTTCCCTACATACTTACCCACATAGAATAATTTAAACCTACTTGACTGCACACAGAAATTGAGTCATCTGCACGTTCTAAAGCCTTGATTGCAAACCCCTGCTTTTCAGTTGCCAAATGAAAACAGACAGGTTTCAAATTGTTTTCAGAACTAATATGGCAGTCGAGAAAAAGTGCATTATAAAGTTCTGTTTCCAGTTTTTGTACCATGCTGCACTATCCTTGCAACGTCACAAGAACAAAAAAAGGAAAACAGAATGGTGCTATTTTCATTCTAAAAAGGCAGATAAACATCAATATGAGCCACGATCACAGATCATAACCAGGGAACACTTAAAATGTGGGCAGAGCCAGGAAAGAGGCCCTGCCAAAGTGGTAGCTCCTTTATATTACACATCTGCCACAAGATCCAAATACAAACACATACATTTTGCTTCCATGATGACTGCTATGCCAACACACATACTGCCAAATGAGCTGAAAGTATTCAGCTATGTACTGGCAAATGAATCATGAGCTAAATTATGAATACAAATCCCTATTAGTAAATATGATGGGGGAAGCAGACAAAGCCCAAATGCCGTTACAGCCTGGCAGTGTCCTCCGCACCATTATTTAGGAGGCAGGAAGAAACAGAAGACAGTATCCTTTTACACTGGAGGACGACTCCTTGTCAGGCAAAATCTCAGATTTAACATCCATTTAAATTCAAGCTTTGTCTCTAAATATGGAATTCAGAGATGTGTGGACTTCTAATTACAGCATAACTTCACATTAAATTCTTACTGAAAAACTATTTAAATACTTGATGTGAGTATTCAGACAGCTTTCATGAGAAGCTGTCTGCAAGGCTTCAAAACCAATACTATAAATATAATTTTTCCAGGCTTTACTATTTTTTATTCTGGGGCATTGGGTTTTTTTTTCCTATGTAGCACTTGCAGCAAAAATGAATGAAACGTTCTCAGAGTATTTTGCACTATACAGGCTTATTTCATATTACATCAATTCAAAGTGCAAGGGCAGGTATATAGACAAATGTCAAAAAAGGTTTAAGAACAAAGTTTTCAAATTAAAATTTTGTCCCATTTCACACTCCACTGTTCCTTCAGATTTACCCTTACTAAACTTCAAAAGGTTCCCAAAGATAAAGACTTAAAAAATATTCTTAGGTGGCTAAAAGTAATAGGGGTTAAGCACAAAATTATTCTCAGAAATCTTCATAGGAAGTTATTTGGGGCTGTAAGTACCTAAAATCCTTTTAAAATCTGGGTGCCACTTCTCATTTTAAGGCCGACATTTCAGATTTTCAATTAGAACCTGGGCAGAATTTCTGCATGGAAAAAAAGATGCACCTCAGGGTACAGACAAGGGGCATCACTGCAGAGCAAAGCAAGAATACCTGGTGCTTGCAGCCCCTACCAAACCAGGGACTCCTGCAGTGCACTATGATAAACTGTTGGCCTCTCTACACTCTTTTCAGTAAAGGGAAATTTTTGTTTGCGACACAAATATTTCTGGTACAGTTATAAACCTAAATGTGCTGCTACTGAAAAAATTCTCTAGCTAACAATTTTGCACTGATCCTCTGTGACCACAGTTCATTTTGGTTCAGAAGCAAATAATACAGAGAGGGAATGGCTGTGAAATTCGCGTATGTCACTAACTTTACCTCCAGGATATGGAAAGAATAGCTCTTCCACAAAGGAACCCAAAGAACACCATCACTATCCCCTTTTGACGTTCAGAGAGATGGAGCACCTCTCCCATGAGGACAGGCTGAGAGAGTTGGGGTTGTTCAGCCTGGAGAAGACTCCAGGGAGACCTTATAGCGGCCTAGTACTTAAAGGGGGCTACCGGAAAGCTGGGGAGGGACTCTTGATCAGGGGGTAGAGAGATAGGACGAGGGGTAAAGGTTTTAAACTGAAAGAGGGTAGATTGGGATTAGATATAATAAATTCTTTACTGTGAGGGTGGTGAGGCACTGAACAGGTTGCCCAGAGAGGTGGTAGATGCCCCATCCCTGGAAGTGTTCAAGGTCAGGCTGGACGGGGCTTTGAGCAACCTGGGCTAGTGGAAGGTGTCCCTGCCCATGGCAAGGGGATTGGAACTGGATGATCTTTAAGGTCCCTTCCAACCCAAACCATTCTATGATTCTATGACATGTAGGAATACAAAGCAGATTAGCAGTGTCCCTCCTGTTCAGCATTCTGAGAGGAGGAGCAAGTTGATTCACGTTCTATTTTTCAGGGTAGCATCCCAGTCATCCACAATACATGTATACCTGGATCTGTAATTTAAATAGTCCACTTTCACAAGCAGTCTCTCTCTCAGCTATAACCATTATTATTTGTTTGTCCACTTGCTATTTCTGGCCATAGGTTTTAGCGCAAACCAAGTCTCGAATATATTACATCTTCTAAAATTAAGGGTTCAATTACTACACAAGGAAACTGTCAGGAGACAACCACGTCATGAGAAGAGGACTGTGCTTTTAACAGTCTCCTCTCACATAAGTCAGTGCAGTAAGTTGTATACTTGCATCCAGAGACTGGAATGTACTGACCAAATATTTGTATACCAACATCTTACAAAACCTTCCCTCTAGCAAGTGTTTCCAGAAGGCAGTAGATGATGTTTCTACCCTAAAATCATTTAGTTATTTTTACTAAAACACAAGTATCCTTTCCTACCCTATCCTCCATAAAATAATATCCCACTGAGAAAGATTTCAGCTTTTACTTTGGAAATGGGGAACGGCAATAGCTTGAACGTAATGAATATGAATTAAGCTTTTTTTTTTTTTTTTTTTCATCTGCTCACACCAGCATAAATAGATGGGACACAATTCTTCTGCAGTATCCACAATGCAGAGAGTCCACAAAATGACTGTTTATATGAAATTCTTCATTTTGTTCTCCCCACCCATTTTTTAAACTTGAGAGTAAACCAGAACCACCGGTTCTGGCTCTCCCAGTAAAGTATCTTCTTTGAAAACATTTATCATATGCCTAACTCCTCTAAATGGAAAATCAGCAATCTTGCATGGATCAGTCAACTTTAATCTTCCTTGAGAAGAAAAGACTCCAACAAATTGTTACAAAAGTCTGTGTCATAAATATTCCAAATTGTGGTTTATGAGCAGAGTGAGAAGTTGCAGACAAGAGAGGATAAATCCCAGGACTCAGGAAGTGCACTGTAAACTACAACCAAGCTGACTGCCATTCTACTTAAGGAATTAAAGGAACAAAGCTTGTAAAGGCTGTAAAGTACAACAAAGGTTGTTCTTATGCCAAACTCTTTGGCATACAGTCTTTAGTAACAGACAAGGGCAAGCCAAGACATACCATTTTGTGCAATTTCATTCACAACATTCTTTATCTACATTATTTATAATATTTAATACATGAAAAACACTTTGGTAAAGCTACTGCATACACTTGGATAGGAATACTTCTGAACACTGGGGAGACAGCTGAGACTAGATGCAAAACCTGGCATTGTGTCCTTTGACTCTTTCCTAAAATCTGCATAGTACAGAGACAGTTAAACAGAAAAGCATTTCTTCCAGCTTCTGACAGAAATCAATGCAGACACTTCCAAAGCAGCAATATAAAATGTTATTACAGCAGTAGTTCCCAGAGTTACAGTACATGGTGCACCAGTGATCTCTCAAAATCCAAATCTTTGGCTTGCTTCCAGATGCATCAAGAAACAACCCACAATCCCAAACTCTGGACCATACATTTTCACATGATAATGCCATGGAAAATGCAAATAAGCTAAAGGCTAATATGATGACCAAATCATCCCATACTTCAGCAAGCACTTAAGCATATCCAGATTTCTCATATGTAAAGTCATCAAAACTAACAAGAATTCTATAGCTTTCAGTTCCGAGAAGAAAGTACTCAAGCATTTAATCAATGATTTGTATGCTTTTGCATCCAGCTTGATTTGCAGGTGCACATTTATTTATTTGATTTATTAAACATAAATTAGTGCCTTAAACCTTGGCTCCAAGAATGCTGGCATAAATTTCATTTCACAGTAAAATTCAGTCTAAAAACCGTTAATTCCAGTATAAAATAAAATATTCCAACAGGAAAAAAACCCACAAGTCTGGAACTAACAGTAAGACCCTTGGTGGTTTTTTGAAAGGTCCCTGCAAAGAAAAGCAAATTTTGCTCCATGCATAAAGATGAACCAGTTCTAAGTATAGACCCAACCATACCTCTCACCTTGAAGTCAGAATGGCAGAGCTCTCCAATACAGGATCTCAAAGCTGGCATTCCTGGGCTTTGCTACATCTTGGTTTCCCTGAAACCCAGTAGTAGAAAGGGAGGAACTAGCTAAATATTCTGTGCAGTTTTTCCCAAATGTCCTTTTAACTTTCTTCCAGACAAGAAACAAAAGTGAAAGACCTCCCAGGTGAAATGGATAGAACATGCTGAAGATCCATGGTGTAAACTATGCAAGAAAGACATGAGTGGTTCAGCCTAATTTACTATCAAGAGGATTTAATGCATTTATTTTTCAAAGAAAGGGGTGAAAAGTAAGGCAATAGCATGTTCTTTCCTGTGGGCCAAAATGTAGACCCCTGGTCACAAAAAAGATTCTTACCCTGAAAAAACAGTTGCAGAATTTGCGGAGTCAGCCATCACAAAACATTGACAGAAAAAACAGCAAGAGTCACCTATTTTAAGAATATTAAAAGACAATTTCTCAAAGTGCTTTGTAAAGTCTCTTCAGTATGCTTTACCTGTCCTGCTACAGCCACTTAAACATTGTGAAGTACAGGACATAAACTAAACACCCTTAAGGTATCAGTTCAGAGAAAGGAAATGTTACATAAAGCAGTACTTTAAAAATTCCTTCTTCTCAACGTGGGGGGTATAATTTTTGAAAAATTAATGAAATCTACTAAAAGATTTTAAGTTTTTAAATATCGGTTTCATCATACCTTAACTTACAAGCAAGCTCTTTGCAATGTTTTAACAAACCTCTCAAAATTTCTTATAATGCGTCTGCTGTTAATATATATATTTGACATTTACATTTTCAAGTGCGTTTTCAGCATATTTCAGTTACCCCATCACCATGTTATTTAGTTACTATTAGTACAGCACTAACCAATATATGCAAAAGGAAAGTCCAGTTCCAATATGAAAAATGTTGAACTCCAGCATTCATAATCATGTGACCTTTATTGGCAAAAGCAAAAGCTTTTACTGTGAAGAAAAGCTGCACAAACACAAAAAGAACTTTAATAAGAGTTCCTGAATATTTACTAAATAATGATTTGCTGTATCCAAATTATAGGGTTAATTGATTCCATCTGCACCAACTTTCTGAGACTAATGGACATGCTACTGAAAGCACACCTAAGGTATATGGAAGGACTCACACAGAGTATGAGAGTTTGTGATGCCAGTATTTAGGCAAAAAAACCCTTTTCGCCTCTAAATGGAAAATACTTAATAGCTAGAAATAATAAATACAAAATACAACTTTTGGATGCAACTCCTGCAGGGTCAACATTTTTCATCATATTTTTAAAAGATTGCTTTTTAATGGCTATGTACCTACTACGCAAAGTTAAAGATGAAAAATCAGTGCAAATATAGTTTAAGCTTTTCTTTATTGCTCCCTTAGTCATATCCTAACTCTGGACAGGATCAACATCTTTGTGGTAACTCTGAAAAACAGAAAGGTCACTTAAGTTTCTGTTAAAAGCAAGTAACTTCAAGAGAGAAATTGTGAATTGGCAGTTGAAGCTAGCATGCAAGCAGGCTGTGTTCCTCTTGTCTTAATCTTTTCACTGCTGTAATAGCAAACAGACTAGTATTGGAGAGGGTGTCCTCTTCAGTTCTGTACTTCACCAGAAATGCCTGTATTCAGGTGTTCACTGACTCTTCAGTTAGGCTTGTCCTGCTAAACTAGTCCAGGTAGCAGCTTACTCTAACAATGTAGCAAAACCAAAAGGACCATACAATATCTAAACCACTACCTTTCACTTGGTGTATCAGTTCAGAAACACAAAGGAAGTTATTTAAAGGGAAAAGTCCAACTACCTCATAGGAGACCAAACCTTAAAGCTTCAATAAAAGCACTGAAGCTCCAATAAAACAACAAAAAACGCCCAAAAAAACCCAACTCATGGAGGAACAGAGATAGTCTGATTCTTCAAAGGCCATATAAACACTTAATACAGTTAAAAGAATGCACAAGCACACAAAGATTAGGAATATTTTCCTTAACCAAACTTAAAAATATATAAAGATATATGCATTTTTTTCCTTTTTAAATGTGTAAGCTAATGCCTAAGCACTGTCTTGAGCCATGTGAAAATATATTTGCTACCCTCATGAAACAAGTTCAGTTTTCACAAACCAACAGCAAGAAACTATGTTAAAATTTTTGCTGACTCAAATCAACAATATATAACAAAATAAAAAAGTCTGGTTTTTGAACCCTAATAATTGGTTTTAATTATGTTTTTAAATGTAATTTTGATTTATAATACAAATCTCAAAACTTTCTGTAAGTACTGAAACAATTTTTTACTTTTTTAATGTCTATTTTTTACAGAAACAATTTCCAGACTTCAGTGTGAACTTATAAAAATTGCTTTCGTTGTTCTGCAACTGCATTTCTACAAATTATATACTGAGAAACCCCCCAAGTACCAAATTCTAATAACTGCCATCCTAAATATGCATGCGTTAAAGGAATTAACACTTCTCATCCTACAGTTCACATAGCATTTAAGTAAAAATACTTTCCACACTGACATCTAGTGAAGTTTTACAGTAAAGTCTATTCACATACTTTGTACTTACAGAAAGCGTTTCATCTCCCAAATTACCTATATTTTAGATTACTAGAATTTGCAACACATTTGTACATCCCGCACTATTTTCTTTTGAAAGACAGTTTGTCACTTTTAACAAATAACACGTCTACCTGCCAAAGGCTCAGACATTCTGATGGATACATTAGAGAAAGTTATAATGGTAAGAACTGGTGTAATTAAATCTAAAACGTGAGTAGCAAAGTTACTGTTTTCCTATTATTCCAGATGTACTTATAAGGGCTAAACATCCAACATTAACAAAACAACTCTACTAAATTCAGTGGGTATTATGAATGCAGAAGGTTTAATTCATACATTTTAGATATTAGTAAGACAAGTCATCCTCTTCTCTATGCGGTATCCAGAAAGCTTGTATTCCTACATTCTCTCTGTAATCAATGAAGACAGAAAGGTTCCTCTAGGAATACATAATTTAGTGTCCTGCCCAGAGCTTACTCTTGGTAGGCTTTATGAACAGCACACGTCGTCTTCGAGGGTACAGAAGTGGAGGGACTTTAAGGGAGAGTTCATTAATTTCTTGACCCCATAGCTGCCCGTCTACTCGCACAGGGACAACATACAATCTCAGATACCTTCTACCCTCCTTGAGCTGCGCTCCAGGGAGGCAAGACATGATGTTGTACCAGCTACAACATTAATTTCAGCACTCATTGAGGTTTTAAAGGCAAAAGTCTCATTTTTATGCCTCATCAAAAAAAAAGCAGTTAAGCACAGCCTGACACAACATACAGGAGGTTCAGTGCCGACTTTGGGGAAAATGTATCACCTATTGAATCACAAGCAAACCTATAAATGCCTTCTGCAGTGACAAATATTTGAAGAGAGACAGATTATGCATATTCCCCTCTCATTAGTGGTTGTACTCCAGACATGAGTTTGGGCTCTGCTTTTTCAGACTGCCGCATAGCTGTAGTTTGCAACAGAGCTAATTGACTTGAGTTTTTCTAGTCTCAAAACACAAAGGAGAAGAAAGGGAAGGTCCATTTAGAAAGAGATAACACTTAAAACGGGAACATTCCTGGGCAAAGGGTTTTCAACAATTTATTGGAAAAAACTGTAGTGATCTACAAGTCCAGAAGTGCAGAAAATCCTGATCTAGGGACTGGGACCCCAGTAGATCTGTTTGAGCTTCAATCTGCTGACACCACGGCTATTGGCTTCACAAGATGAGTCTGGAAAGCTAGATGTTTTCTGGTGCTTGAGGGAGGTGAGGGGAAAAACAGCTGGATATTAAATCATGTTTTGGCTAAAAGCTGCCTGAAGCTAAATTACACACTTGTAATCACTTCAATTGCAAGGCAAAAATACTAGTAATTAATCGTGGCAATGTGACAGGATTTAAAGCAACCAAACAGAATTCTTGGTAGTATATGAAATGTAAAAATCTGAAAGCTATCAACATTTTACATACTGAAATTAGTTCCACTTGCAATGGCATCAGAATGAGTTTCTCTAGTTAATAACCTTCTCTTCATCTGAATCTAATCTTGACAACAGAAACACTATCAAGAATTATGAAATGGAAAAATGGCTTCTGTTTAAAACAAGGAACTCTTAATACTTGCACTCTATTTTTTATTTCATCACAGAGAAGCTCAATAATCTGAGGTAAAGCTGCCAGATGTCCATGTTTCTCCAGATACAGCCCTTTTTTTCCACACAGAAATTCTGTCCTGGCAAAAAAAGGACAGATTTGGCCATTTGCCAGGAAATTCCAGATGCTGGGCAGCATAGTCAGGTAGTAGCTCTAATGTGGCTTGGAAATCCTGGACAATGTATATCCACTGGGACTTTTGTGCATCTAAACAGTTACCTTGTATGCAGAACACACCTAGCATGCTCCCTTTACTGAGTACTCCCAAGTAAGACATGCCAGACAGGACCCAAATTCAGACCTGAATTTCCCGAACATAAATATGAGAGCCCTCACATGAGGCACCCACTCTAAGTCAATTTTCTAAGTGCATCCACAACTTGCATATGCATATGCAAGCTGGAACAACGCATAGGGTCACCAAGGTATTTACTAGTTCAAGATAGGTAAATAGCAACGGGCACATATGTGTTAGTACACACATCTGAAGATTCAGAACTAGATTTACAGTGACCTAGCACCTGGTTGTGTAGCAAAATCCACAGCCTGAATTAAGACTTCTGGAATCCTACAAAAAAAAAAAGCAAGAGAAGATTTAGATGCTTAGAAAGGGGATACCCATTGGGCAGCAATTAGAGCAGCAGTTAACTACAGACAAAACAAGAGGAAAGGCTGAAGTTTGTAAGTACTAGACAACTTGTGCTGAGATTCAAGAAGATACCTCCTTCCAGGTAGGATTCATAGCCTTTAGCCATCTCAGAGTCAGGTGGACCAGGTTTTGTTTGTTTGTTGTAAATTAAAAAAACAAATCCCTCATTTCAGAGAAAGAACAGTGCCCTGACAAAAGGGAGCTCAGCTCATTTGATATAAATACAGAAATGCTAAATGGCATGGGAATTAAAAAACAGATTTCCCCTACCTCACATATATAATCTAACCACTAGGTCACAATCGTATCTTCTCCCTCATTCTTCCAATTTCTTAACTGTTCCACACAGAGATGAGTTTTAAAAAGTAAAGCTGATACTGCCTGCAGCTCCAGGCAATCCACAAATTTACAGTTATTGCATGTTTCCCAGAGAAAGGAGATGTGCCTTGAAAGTCTCATCCATATCCTGGGTACCTGCCCTCTGGCTGAACCAGCAGGTCACAGGAAGCAGGATCCCTGCTTCTACAGCCATTTTGTGTGAAGCCTCACAAGTTGTACTCATCAGCTCACTTAGTGCTCACATCTCAGCTAACACAGACTGAGGAACATCTATTTAATGGAGCCTAAAAGGTTTTCTATGTATTTAATAGTTGCCAAGCTATGCAGCACCATGAAAACTATGGTACTAGACAGCTTAACCAAAAGTAGAATTTTAGGTACATAACAGATCTTCAGTCCAAAAGCAATACATATCCAGGTAGCCACAGAATGGAAGTTTTAAGAATCAAAACTTTCGATCTAGACAGATATTAAGCCCCTGAAACTTTAAGTCAATTTTTCCAGTCTTTATAAAAGGCACAAGACCTCTGCCTCTCAGAGACATGCAATTTTTGACTCAATGATGTTTATTAATGTATCCTTACACAGAGGATATAGCATGACATCCTAGCATGGACTGCAAAAAAACCCTGCGATTTCTACAGTAGTAGTAACCACTGCATACATGGAAACTGATAAGGGCTTTTCTTCATTAAAAAACTTATTAAAAAAGCTTGACAAAGATTCAGTGAAACACTTTACCATGGAAATCCTGAATACTATTATTTAGGGTCTCTGGCCAAACTCAGTATCATTAACAATACATTTTCATATTCATTGCCAAAAAATTATGCTGGCACAATATTACAAGATTGAAACTAAAGATTCTTTTAAAAAACAGATATTCCAAAGTTAAAAATTAGTAAAGCTTTAATCCTTCACCAGTGAACACACATATCACCAAAATAATCTCTGTATTACTATTATTAACTTCATCACATCCAGATTTAATGTGACTGTCCCAACTTTTAATAACCATATAGTGATTTTGAGAGCCCATACGTGTTTCAGGTTATTAATACAAGTGTTCTGGTACTGACAGGTCTGCTGGTTTCATCAGAACAGACTAGATGGCCTTGGTCTCATTTTTTTCAACTTGCCACAAGATGGTATGAAATGGCAGGTATGGGCAATACCTTATCTCCAGGTTGTCTTACAGTGCTTTAAGCTGTTTGTGGTGACAATAAGCAGTGGGTCTAGGTAGATCAAATCACTGGAAACTATTCAAAAGCATACACACAGTGTCAGCCTCAGAATGGGGCAACAAAAATCCTACTGAATCCCAGACTGACTACATATTTGCCTTTTACAAAAAAATGGTGGTTAATATGCTAAACCAAAAAATCTGAAACATAAAAACATGAAAAATCTGAAAAATGAAAACATACACCTCTGTCTGGTATCACAGCAAATTCAGTAAGCAGCTGTTTAGAGACAAAGTGGGGAAGTCATCTGAGCTCAAGCAAAATGGATTAGTTTTTGCTGAAATCAATGCAAAAACATGAACTCAATGCTAGCAGCTGAACCTCAAAATCTTCAAGAATAGCATGGATAAAAAGCTCATTTCCATACAGTCCCTCTGGACTGAACTGAAACAAGAAAGAAAACTGACATCTGAGCATCTGGTACCACCACAATGCAGAGTATGAAAAGCTCTGCTACCCTTTCATTTCTGTGCCATATTGCAGGACTGAAATTACTATCTTGAATGATTCTGAACCATGGTCAAAAGATGCAACAAGTTCCAAATTCCCCCTGCCAACAGAAACAAAGACACTATAAGGGCACCTGCTTAGCCATCAATCAGGAGCCAGGCTGCCTCACTTAACATCCAATTCCAAAACCCTTCACTAAGCAGGCCATGCTTGAAAGCAAAGTCTGCTTTAATTTAGTAAAATGCACTTCATCACATAAATGACTGACAAAGATCTTTTTTTTTCTCCTATAAGCAATCATAAATGTATGCCTCTCACATTCTCTAAAGCACCCAACAACATTTCAATGTATTATCTTCTTAATCTTTGGAGGACTTAGGGCCAAGCTCATTAATGAATTTAGTTTTTGAAAATCAACTAAATCTACTTACACAAGGAAATTAGCCAAAGTTTGTCTCTATTAGACTTGAGGCCAGGCCAACCTGACCTGCTTAAAGAAAAAAGAAGAAAACAATAACTACCAACATCAATCCCTTGCCACACTGTGGTTGTATAATTAGCTTACTGAAACCAATTAAACACATGAAGATGCATTTATAAATAAATAAATGCTAAAATGCTAGATGAGAAGACTTAATTATTCTAAAATGCTAAAATGATTCCACGTTCCCTTGCTTACAAGCTTAGAAAAGACACCTTTCCTATGCAAAAAATTCCACCAGACACCAATTAAAGATATTCTGATTTTGTTCACAGTCAAATCAAACAGGATGTTTTTAATACAACCTCTTAGGAAATCATGGAGGAAACTCTCCAGAATCACAGAATGCCTCAGACACAAACGACGGATTAAGTAAGAGTTCCGCTACCTTCAAGCCATCTGCTAGTTTGCCAATGAAGCTCCAGGGGAAGAATATTTAGGACAGGCTTCATGTCACCTAATCTATCCATCTAAACTTTTGAATTGAAGCATAAAGTCTCTACTTATGCTCCTCCTACAGTCAGCTGAATAGAGATGAGCATTCCTAGAAAAAATAAATCCCCCTTTAAGATGTGTGTCCAAAAACCTAACCTGTCTGCCCCTGAAGTTAGGCAGAGGTTTATCTCACCTAGCATTCACTCGTGAAATATATTCATACACTAAGGATAGTACTCATCTCACTGAAATGTGGCAATAATAAAGTGTTGAGCTCAATCCCTCTACTTTTCCATTGGTCAAAAGAGAACAATATATTTCTCAAGCATCTATTTTAAAATTGAATGAAGCATATTATGGGGGCATTTCTCTCTCAGACCATCTATATGGGCTGCCTGGATAGCTATCTCAAACTAGGCATTTCATTTAAGACAATGGAAACATGAGCAAGATGAATCTCTGACTCAGTGCACAGCACCACAAACATACATTTAGCTGAATGATTAAATTTCACTTTCCTAACTCTAATATTACAGATAACTCATTTAGAGTATTTTGAGTACTAAAATGTTAATTTAAATTGACCTTAGCATTGGTAGGGGGTGTTGGCACACCAGGAAGTCTAGAGGATGAGTCTAAATCCATTTGGAACAAAATCAAGCAGAAAGCCTGCAGAACACAGAAGATAACTGAGTGCATGGAATGGCCTGGGCTGGCAGCAACAGCGTTAACTCCATTAGTTGTCATCAGAACAAACTACACCACCACGGACTTTGCCAGTCCAGTCCATTCACAATGACTTGGCCTATCCAGATTACTCCTTGAAATGGTGAAGTCACGTCAAGTTTTGGTCAGACTTATGATCTCTGGGAACACCAAGGTGTAATACGATTTCAAGCATCAATGCTTATCCATTAAGAACGCAATGAAAACACCTTGCAATTTTCAGTCAATTGAACAATTTGGGGGAAGAAAGTGAAAAATACACTTTTACGTCCTGCTACAATACAGTTTGCTACCTCAGTTAAATTCTTAGTATCTTTTATACCTTTGCAAATAGAGTAAATACTGTTTTCTAACACAGATGCAGGTCCTCAAATAAGATAAGTAAAACAGTTTGCAGTAAAGCAACTCTACCTAGCACTAGTAGCTCACAATATGTTTAATGATGGGGACAATCTGCTGACATCCCACAACTACAAGTAAAAAATAGCATTATTTGTGTAATTTTAAATGCTGCAGACATATTCAGAAGTTTAGGTGATTTTGTTTTAAAACCTTTATCTCATATGAAATACATTGTTTAAAGGAATAAAATGATGCAACATAGGGAAACACAACAGATTGTTCAGAAACCATACTAACTTTACAATAACCTTTTAAATTACATTTAATTCTGTAATGCTTCTTTTTCAGAAAAAAAAACCCCAAAACACAACAAACCAAAAAACCAAACCAAACTTCTGCTGGGGCACAGAAGTCCTATCCAGGTGGAGTTCACAGGCAGGTAAAATAGAAGCAAAAACCACTAGACAATTTTAGTTATAATACTTCAGGGTATGCAGATGTGTGCAACTCCTGTAGACACACCTGAGCTGGTTTACATAATGGCAGCAATATGAATGTGCCAGCCAGCAACACAGCACAGTCTTGTCCAGTCACTCGCAAATTTATTCCCCTTTTTGGGTGGATGTTGTAACCTCATTTAAACACTATGCTGTTGCAGTTGTCACCATCTCAACTCCCCAGTTTGAAACAAACTGCAGTATGTCTGTGAACCAGAGTAATGTTTAGAATGCAACACAAAAGCATTCTAATAGGTAGATACAATTACTTCTCAAGTATCTACTTATAATAATGAGAAAATGCTGGACTGATTTCCTGGACCTTCCTGAGGCAAATGCCAGTTATGTTCTCCCCTGATATAAAGGCCTTGTGGAAACTGGTCCGTTCTCTGCTCCTGTTTCCTCCTAAAGTATTTCACCCTGACCCAAAACACTTGAATTAATGGATCTCACCTAAAGAAATATTATTTTAAATACTCATTTGAATTTAAATAATTCCTTCTATTTGAATTAATTAACTTTCCTGTTCTCTACACAAAGTAGAGCAGCATTAATTAGCTCCCTTTTACAGACTGAGAAAGTGAAACTCACTAAAATTCAGTGACTTGCTCATAGGCAGAGAGGAGCTCCGTGGTAGAGGAGGGAACTGAAGCAAGAACCTGAACAAGATGGAAATAAAATTTCCAGTGAGATCAGTGGAAGTTATTTAAATCGCATGCTGCTGTGGGTCCCCTGACAGCCATTCGTGAGCTTCAAGACACAATGTTAAAGGACAACACCAGGGACCCACCAACAATATTCTAAACCTGTAATACTGAGTATAATCAACTGGACAGTCAACACACTTAAATCACTATCAAACCCAATTATGAGACCAGCTGTAAAGCAGTAAAATGTCAGAGTGTCATAAGTGATTGTATTAGCCTTCTCTTCCACTCCTCATTCTTTTCTTTTTGAAAGGACAGCAAGGCTTCCAGGATAATCCTCTATGCACCATATGTGCTCTTCTTTCCAACTCCAAGGTCTAGGATTATAAAACGAAAGCTGAGATCCTCACAGTTATATCATTTCATGAGTTAGGACTTCAAGACACCAAGTAAATGCAATAAATGAGAACTGACAGTGGCAACACTAACACCTTGCAGGTGTCTAAGCAGTGTCTCATGGGTAATTACATGCCAGCCAATTGGTCAAAAAGATTAGCTGAGGAGCTCAAAACACTGCCATTCTCTTTACAGAAATTTTAAAGGCAATCTACTCAGTCTGAATAAAGAAAGCTTTACGATCCTGGCATGGTTACTAATGAGTATGCTTCACAGCACCACCATCACTCCTTTAATACTCTTTCTGGGTTTATAGTTTTATTGCTCATAGAGGATGGCATTCTAAAAGAACAGGTCAAGTATTTTCATTTTCACCTAGATTTTAACTCCCAGAGTGCCACACAATGGTCATACATATTTTAATGCACAACAGCTGATTCAAGGGCAAAATTCATGTAAGCAGAAAAGATTGAACTTGTGTCATTTCGACTCTTCACTGCCTGTACTTTCTGCCTCAGTAAGACACAAAACATTATTATTCTCATTTCTTAGCATTCTACTTTTGGGGTGCACTCACTTCGCATAGGACAAAGGAAAAGTGAACAGAATCTACATAGCTTGTAAACACTCATGAGGTCAGTATAGTAACACTGCCATACATAATCCACAGCAGGAACTATCTGCAGACTTCAAAAGCTAACTGATGTTTTGTTTCCTGACAAAATGACCTAGAGATTCTAGCTTTCCTAAGAAGTGTTCCTGCTGCATGTTACCCCGGAGGAACTTGCTCAGCTCTACCCTCTGCCCATACTCTGAGAACCTGTCTCACTATAACACTTCTTCAACAAAGCGGTTTTGGAGCTTAAACACTCTTATTTTATTAGTCTAAATGGTTTGCTGATGGGCTGAAAGCCTAGATTTTCCCAGGTAGTTAATATGTTGCTACTCTTCAACCCTCTACAGTAACTATCAGTCAACAGTACAGACCATTCCACATGTTCAAGATTCTTATATCCAAAATTAGATCTGAACCAGCAAGCCTCTACCATGCCTTGAATGACAACAATGGGAACACAGTAAATAAAAATACTTTATTATTATATAGTTGAAAGGAAGCATCTTCTGCGTATTTGATAGAAGTCATGTTTTCTGTAAAAAAACTCTTTAAATAAACATCTCTATTCAGTTATATACACAATGAGAAATAAGACAAAGAAAGGGCCAAAGAAAGTTTTCCATTTGAGAATAAAGGTGTTTGGAACAATGCCTACAAACCTACTCATTTCTTCTCCATTAATTCCACGATTTTCCTGTAAGCATACCTGGTTTAATAAAACCAATTTTGACTTGCATGAATTCTTCCCAGAAAATAAACAATTACCTAACCTAATGATTTCTCCATTAATGGACATTTTGGCAACAATAGATAACGGAGAAATCCTTGATTAGTTTCAGGAGAATTCTGACTAGCATAAACAAGTATTTACATCAATAAGAGTTTCAGTGTAAGTTCGCTTTAAATGCAGAACATTCAGTCTGCTGAGGGAATATGACTAATGTAGGTATCCTGAGTAAATTAAGGGGTACCCAAAATTTTTTTTTACTTTTGCAAGACACGGGCATATACAAAGCCCTGATATCCAAAGATACTATACCAAATGGATAAAATATCTGTTCTTGAGATGCTAATAGCCCTCTTCAGTTACAGCTCTAGGCTCTGTCTTTCCACCCTACATATCAGCTGAGCCTCAGCCCAAGATCCCAAGTCACAGCCCAAATGAACAAGACGACAGAATTCCTTTTTCAGCCCCTTCCCAGCCCCACTCCAGATACAGCTCTAGGCTCTGTCTCTCTCCCAACACTAATCCTAGGCCCAGTCCAATGCATCACCCCCAACCCATACTCCCTCACAAATCCAAAACACCATTTTCTCTTGAATTTTAATTCCTTTATCAAGGAACATTCTTCAAAAGTCAGTTTGACATTAATAACATAGGCATTATCACTAATGCAGCTTTTGCTCATTAAGCCACCAGAACACAGAGAAAGTGACATTTAACCCCTTAGTCACTGAAACACAGACACTAGTTCTACTATAATGTTTCCTTCGAAATATCACTGTCAACTGAGAACTTGCCTACTAATGTCGTTTCCCTCTCAACACAAAGAGAATGGTTAGACTGAAAAAGGAAAAGGACAAATACTTTTGAAGGGATCATCATAGTTTATCGTTTGAAACATAGTAGAGATATACCACAAAAGGATTGTCTAAATTCTGCCTAGCTAGCAGCTGAATTAGCAAGAAAACAAGTTCGGGAAGTCATGCTTACAAAAGGGGGCATGCTATAGTTTGCACATCCTTAAAACATGATCAAGAAAGATGGGCACTCAGGTATTACAAATCCTAGCCTACTTTTGGATAGGTTGCTTAACTTCTTGCAACCTCTTTTTTTTCAGCAGCGAAATGGAAATAATAATCCTGCCTTTTCTGACAGTAAGGCTATGAAGCTTAATTCATTTAAATTCTGTTAAAGTCTTTTGAGCTCCTTGTATCAAAAGTGTTATTTAATTAAACAGTTATTATTCCAAAAGAACAACTGTAACCAAAAAAAAGAAATCTATTTATGTTATTGCCTGTTTCAATTTGTATATAACTGCCCAAGCCTCCAAAAGGAATGCTTGTCCCTGTTCTGATAAGGACTTATACTAGTCAAAGTGTGTTATACGAGAAAAGCATATTCTATTCCAACACAAAAACATTTTAACAAGTGACAAATTAAACAGCTATAACCATCAAGATTTTTAATAGTGTTCTAAAATTACTTAGATTAATGTTTTTTTCCTGAATTTCATGTACATTTTAAACTAGGTTTGTTTCTCTTTATCAGTTAAAATACATTCTAATCTCTTTTGCTGTCTTATTTAATGAATTAGAATGGCTCTTAACTCTATTTTTATGGACACAGAAATAGAAATTAATGGGACATATTGCTTTGACTTGCCTGTCTACAAATGAGCCCAAAGTTGGCGTTGCTAGTTCTCAGTCAATACTGCACTGTTCTTTATTTAAATTTCATCTATTCCTAAATAAAATCATAATGAAAAGAAAAAGAAAACACAAAAGAGATGCTGCAGCCTTAAGTAATACCACTTAGCACAGAATCCAGATGTCTCCTTTTAGCTTTTCAGAGCTTAGGAACTCCAGGGTGTAGTAGCTTCCCCTCAGAGCTTTCATGTACTACTGTCTAATTCAATGATGCTTCCCTTGATTATAAACGCTGGGACAAGGAGCCTCACAGATCTGAATGAGCACACCTGTTACTGGGTTTTTACCCTGGGCTGTAGTCACAGTGCAGATCACAGAGGCCAAATATAATTCACTGAGTATGAATCTGACCAAAAAACTGACAGAAACACAACAGGCAAATTCTTGCCCCTGATGTGATCCCCATCTGGCTGGCAAAAAACAAAGGCTGCAACTGGTCCTAAAAGCCCAGGACTAATTGAAAATAACTACCCAGAAGACATCACTGGAGGAAAGATCTGTAAGATTACTCTCCCCTGTCTATGGGCTATGTCAAATACAGGACTGAACAAGAGTGGGCCACATGGTGCTTCAAAGGCTGCAGCTAGGTATGCAACACAAGGAAAAATGAGGAACGATTAAAGTAATTTAGATGGCCCACAACCGTAAGACAAAACAAGGGGGTCTCCAAACTCTCAACAGCTCAGGATCTCAAAGATTTGACCACAGTAGGAAGCCACAGTGTCCAGAGTCTTATACAAAAATTTTTTATAGAAAGTGCCATATAGTCTTTAAAAAAGCTTCATGTCACCTGCAAGTCAGCAGCACTGAGACCAGAAAGCCTCTCTGCACTGCAATGGCAGAACTGCGTATTACAAAGTTATGGAAAGCAAGACATTATTATTTTCTGCTGAACTGACATGCTCCTTTCAGATCATTTCATATACAATTTGGAACTAGTGCTACACTTGGAGGTGTAAGCAGCACTAGTAAGCAAGCCACTTCCCTCATTCACAAGGTTTCCAGTTCGTTTAAAGAAAGGCTTCTTCCATATAGTATATTCTGACATACTGAGTAAAGATTGGCTCCTGTTTCTTTTACAGAGCTTAAAGAACAGGATGTAGCACAATGTTAAAGTTATCTGCTCATCTCAGTCACCGCAAAGCTGAGCCCCAAAAACCATCTGACACTCTATGCTCAATGCCAAATATTGTTCAAAAACAGAACCTTTCAAAATATCAATTTTCTTAGTGTAAATCAGATACAATATCTCTGTAATAACCTCCTTCTAGATATGCTACACTTCTTCCTCAGGATTCAGAACTGCCACTTACAATCAACCAATAGAACAAAATTTTTCGATTATTTATGTTGATCCATTTCACAGACAGTAAAAGGATTCATCATCATGTCAGCCCCTTTGTTGTTACCTACAATACTCACTGCCTAAGAGCCTCAGCTGTAGTCCAGGGCCCAGTGGTGAAAGGCAAATTCCCAATACCACTATTTTGCTTGTCCTAGCAATCCTTTAGAAGACAGTATGTACGCAAAATGAAGTTAAAAGGAAAAGTGAAGAAAACCATTTCAACTACCTTGCCATGTAGTTTGTGGACATCATATCTTATTTGAGCAAATTCACGGAGTCCAAAAGATCCTCCAACAAGATACAGCTGAAAAAAAAGAAAATTAAAACAGAGGTGTTAGGACTATTACAAAAAAGAACACTTTGCACACTCGCAGAGAACACTTTGCATACTGACCCAATTCATATACCAAGGGACCCTACTATTCTTCCAACAGAAACACGAGGAACTGAAGAAAATAATCAATTTATGTATAGGAGAAGAGGGAGTATATGTAAAGTCAGAGCCTTCTTTCACTCTCTGGGACTGGATTTCACATATTTCCTCCTTCATACAAAGACAGCTGCTTCATGACTCACATTTTCTAGGGAATTCCTCTCCTCTTAACCCTTCTTTTCCCTGCCATATGGCTTCCTGACATAACTGCAGCAAAGGACATTTACCTCACCACCACAGGATTTATTCTCATCATTGTCAAACTCTATGGGCAAGTAACAATGCCACACTGACTTAGTCTGATGTCTGTGTGTAACAGATCTAATTAAGCTTCTGAACAGACCAGCTGATTGGAGCTGTAGTTCAATGATACATTATCACATAGGCTAAGAAATGATATCCAGCACTTTTATTATTGCCTCCTTGGTTGTCTTGCAATTCTCTCCACACCTGTGAAGCTTATGAATAATAATAGGAGAAGGGGGGGGGGGGGCGGGGAGAACTTCATAGCCACATAAAGAAATCATTATTCTTTCTTATAACAGAAGGATTATCATAAAACTGTCTATGTATTTTTACCATTACAAATGGACAGACCAACCAAAAGATCAAGTATTGTTAGCAAACACCATTAAGGACTTGAAAATTAGCTTAGAAATCTAGCTATTTTGTGGAAGAATCGGGCCTCTTGCTCCTCTCTGACCTGACAGACTGTCTGCTGTTCTCTGTTAAGGCAGATGCACAGGAGGTCAAAAGGTTTCACATCTAGAGATGTACATCTAAGGAAGGTGGAAGCATGAGGAAGCTCTAAGGAACGGAGTGGAAAAAAAAAAAAAAAACAAAAACAAACTAAACCCCAACACCAGCCTATTTTATCACACTGCATTGCTGTTACAGTCGTTCATCACAGGCTGTTGCTACACTGATAACTGTTTTCTACACAATGCTGGCTGATTTCTTGCTACATATTAGGTTTGCAGCAACGGCCTGTGTCCAAGAATTGTTAAAATTATGCTGCACAGGTAGTCAAAATATATGCTCTTTCCAAAAAGTATGCTATCCAAAGTTCAGGTCACTGAGGCCACAAAGTCATATTCATTCAATTTAAAAAATCTTTCTACATTCATTCCTTCTGAAAGTTGCAGGAACTACATG